>NC_143018.1:62787419-63087419 GCF_055824585.1 Amblyomma mixtum
ACCTGGTTCAGCATCCGCGTTACGGTCAACTACCACCAAATGGAATGCCATCTCTACTGCGCCGTCGCCATTCCTCCACTATCGTCACCAGGATATGCAAGTCGGCGCTGCTGACTATAAGTGTGTGTATAAATAAGCAAGGCATGGAATTCCGGGGAGGGGGAGTAACTGCGTTATATTGGCCGCCGCGGTGGCTCAGTGGCTATGGTGCTCGGCTGCTGTCCCGAAAGACGCGGGTTCGATCCCGGCCGTGGCGGCTGAATTTCTTTGGAGGAGAAATTCGAGGCCCGTGTACTGTGCGATGTCTGTGCACGTTAAAGAACCACTGGTGGTCGAAATTTCCGGAGCCCTCCACTACGGCGTCTCTCATAGCCTTAGTCGCTTTGGGACGTTAAACCCCATAAACCAAACCAGTAACTGCGTTATATTAGGGGTCTGCTTTTCACCAACAGCGGCTCCGGATAAATATATTACGGACATGCGCACTCTCCACTCCACCCCCCCCCCCCCTCCCCCCCGTCCGTCGCCATTTGCAGCGTGTGGGTACCGAACACGCGGCTGAAAGCTGGGGATAAGACAGATGACAAGTGCGTGAGCAGGTTACCGGAAGAGCACTTAATAGAAAGGCTGCGTGTATATGAAATTTTCGCACGCGGACAGCGCGATGCAGAAAATTGCGAAGACACTTTCGCAACTGAAGTGTTGAGAGGCGAAAGCCGACGACACTATGCCGTGACGACTTCCGGTGGATGTGACGTCACACCGTTCCCGTGGCTGTTTCGACGTCCGCGCTATTTCGACGCAATTTCGACATTTTTGCCCATAATTAATTAACTAATTAATCTACAGTCATAAAACCTGGCTTCTAAGTTCATTTTTCCCTCCTCTATCTGAAGCAACCATTGGTTTTCTTCTCACTTTTTTAGTTCCAGAGTTAAAGCGCGTGCGACACGCTTTGTTAACGGACGGACGACAGTATGAGCCACTAAAGGCTTTCGCCTTAATAAGCAACACAGTACAAGCGAATCGCGTCTCGGCCTGCCCCCCTCCGAGCAGGCGTCACTCGGGACTAGTTAGTTGGCGGCGCCAGTTTGCTCAATCGAGTGAACCGAGCCCGCACACGGTGGCGAGGCCTGCCCAGCCCCCCTTTCAAACGGCGGGCGGCACGCGAAAATTGACGAGGCCGACGAACCGAGAGGACCCCCCTCAGAGCAGCGGGCCGGATATCTCTCGCACAACAGCGCCCTCTACCGGCTGCGCCCTCTATAGTTGTATGAGACACTTATTTTCCACGGGTCGAAAAAAGGCGCCGACACGCATGTCGTATAGCCGAAAACTCCACCGTTCACACTTTCGCGCTTCCTAAAAGCCGAACCGCGAGACGCGTCTTTAGAAAAGTAACTACTAAACTAAGGTTTAGGCTAAACGGGGTTGAACGTCCCAAAGCGACTCGGGCTATCAGGGACGCCGTAGTAAAGGGCTCCGCAAATTTCGACCACCTGGGGGTTCTTTAACGTGCACTCACATCGCACAGCACACGGGCCTCTAGAATTTCGCCTTCAAGAAATTCATCCGCCGCGGCCGGGATCGAACCCGCGTCTTTCGGGCCAGCAGCCGAGCGCCGTAACCACTGAGCCACCGCGGCGGTGCACTACTAAACTAAGAAGGCATGAAAAAGTGAGCAACCATTCAAACTCTAGAGCCGAAAACCAAAATCCAGGCCCCCCGGAAATTAGCACTATACGTTTAGCGGGAAAGCCCACAAAGCGTTCTGCGCTGCCTCTGCGACATTCGTTCATGATGTAGTATACAGGCAACTGCCATATCAAAGGGAAGGGTCAGTTAGCGCACACGAATGGATTCCGCTGCTTTTTCCACGCCGAAGCCGAACATGCCGAGCACGTGTCACTTACTCGTCCGAAGGAAACGTATTTAAAAGAAACAAAGGTGTAACGTCGTGCCTGTCACTCGTGCTTACGGAGAGTGGCCTCTGGTTGAAACGCCCACACTGCGTTCCCTTTCGTAACGTCGCAGCCTGTATACTCCGCGGCGCAACGCGAGCCGGTCCCAACAGTCAGCGCTCGCCGACTGCAGCGCAACGGATACACCGAAGCGGATGCACTGCCGCTGCTGCAACAGGAGAAATACCGACGGTTTGCAACCCCGCGGAGGGGGGATGAGACGACGCCTGCGTGTGCGGCGTGTGCACGCTCAGCCCACGCCGCCGCCTCGAATCCCCGCGTCCCACGCACGCGCACGGCGACCATGCAGGGCGGCAGCCGGTGGGATGGAGGAGGTAGGACCACTCGCAGCATCCGCACAGCGGGGGTGCAGAAGGGAGGTAGTACACAGCGACGACCTGGACCACCGAAGCGCTCAGACAGACTTCGACTGCGCTGGGCGCGGTTCCGACCAGAACGCCGGCAAACAACACACGGCCCAACGAACCGACCATTCCCCCTCCCCAATCTGCTCGAGCAAATGCGCACCCGCACATCAGGGCACGGCGAACCAGCACTGACTAGCGCCTGCCCTGTTTCAATGCCAGCTGGGTGAGGATGAGGCAGTTTCCTCCTACGACCCTTCTGGTAGCTTTCCTTCGCTACGCTCGGATGCAAATCAAGAACGAAGCGGCTGTTGCCCCTCATAGGAGCCCCCCTTCCAGCCTGTGGCGTCGGTCGATTCTCGTAAACCTTCTTGCGTGACAATGCAGGGACGGGACTCTTTATCTCCGACTAAGGAGGAAGGAGACTGTCCCCTTTCATACGCCCCGCTCCCTGCACTGTCACTCTAGCAGGATCCCGAGAATCGGCCGACGCCACAGGCTGGAAGGGGGTGCCTGCCCGTGCCTGCCCCGAAGTGGTACGGGAGAGTGCACCTTGCCCGCCCACGGTGCTTTTTATAGAGCTGCGTGGGCACGGGCTCATTTAGCCACGCCGAAACAATTTTGGGAAAATCGGCACCTTGAGATCCAAAATGGCGTCTCCCGATCGAACAATGGGTGTCGCCGCCCTACCAAAGGTAGCGACTCGGCATCGAGGCGCCATAAGTGCATTCGCCAACCACACCAGAACCTGCCAAGACAATACGGAAAAAAAAAAGTAGAGAAGAAGATGATGCATTTCCATGGCGCAAGGTCATCTCTGGCCAAAGAGCGCCATGGCACAAGGTTTTTTTTCTTCTGCTCAAAGTGGGGTCAAAGACCCACTTCCCAAGGATTTCACCCTATAGAAGCCGAGCACCAGACCGGGGGAAAGCTTGTACCCACTGCATCACCGGTGGGTACACGGCGGCACTGGGGATGGAAAATTAGTGATGCAAAACTATCGATAGTTGAGTCACTATCGAACTATCGATGGTAAAAAAAGACTATCGATAGCACTATCGATAGTTAAAACTTTCGATAGTAGCATCGAAAGTACTATCGATAGTACTATCATACCATCACCTCCATACCACACGCTCGGGAAACCAAGTTTAGGATGCAGTGGGTACGCGTGGTTGATTTTTTAGAATGGATAGTACCATATACAACTAGTAGTATCGATAGTACTATCGATAGCCGTATCGATACTACTAGTTGTATATGGTACTATCCATTCTATAAAATCAACCACGCGTACCCACTGCATCCTAAACTTGGTTTCCCGAGCGTGTGGTACGGAGGTGATGGTATGAGTAACTGACAGGACTCGCCCGTTTAAGCGGCCTACGCGTCAACGAGCTCTACAGATGTTCCTTACGTAAAGTTGCTGGATAAAATGTTAGCATGCGACTGTCTTAGTTGCGAAGCATGTGTTCAAAAAGCATTTCTGCAGTGGTTACGTCAGCAAGACGACGTCTGCAGTGCACGATAGTTTCGTGTAAGCCAGCACAACTTGTGCAATTTTTCTTTCATCAGATGCAGTTCCAGGTATTTTTCCGAACTGTCCCAGTGCACATTAAAGAACTATAGCTGGTCGAAATTTACCCGGAGACCTCCACTACGGCATCCCTCATAGCTTGAGTATCTTTGGGACGCTAAGCCTCATGAGACCGTGAAACCAATCAGGTATCGCAAATGTTTTGGTTATATCGCTGGCCAACAAAGGCGTAATATCAATATTGATACTATCCACTGTCTTACCATAGACAGTTTCACTATCGATAGTAGAATCGATAGTATTACTATCGATAGTAGACTATCGATAATACTATCGATAGCCTATCGATAGTAGCACTATCGATAGTTTTTTTTTTTACACTATCGATAGCTTCAAATAAACCATTGATACTATCCATAGTCAATTTTCCGATAGTTTTGCATCACTAGGATGGAACCCCGCATCTCCCGCATGCGAGGCGGATGCTCAGACCACTAGGCCACCGCTGCGGTCACAAAAAAAAAAAAGCGGGAGGGGGGAGGGGGGGGGGGGGGTGGAGAGAAGAAACGACGATTGAACGCCGACATGAAATAGGCCGGAACGTTCAGCAGGAACGGACAGAGAGGACGAGAGTGGCTGTAAGTTCAATGGACCGACCACCAATTTTAGGTACAATTAAGAGAGTGTTTTCATTATCAGCATCATCACGCTCAATCACGTAAGGTGCCGCTCCTCGTACCTCATAAAGTGGCACTACATAGCGGCAAGTAGACGAATGTCAGACCATCACAACTAGTCCCACTGCGAAGTGAGTGACGTAACAGGCGTCGAAAGCGTATAAAAGGATGCTCTGGCCTGACTGTGAATCACAGTGGAACGCGCGCAGTGATCTCATGCGGCTGGCTCCACGAGGTGACGGTTTTGCATCAGGCCGCATTTCGGTGAAGGCGAGATGCAAAAACAAATGATCGCGTTACTGAGACTGCGGTGAAGGTCAAAGAAGGCGCAGAAGCGCTTCTTGAATACAGTACGTACGAGGGGGTACCCAAATGAAACCGGACCTATTTTTGTTTGAATAATTGTTCACATTTTCAGCACAGACCTTCAATATCCTTCAAAGTACTCTGCACTTACAATGATACGTTTGTCGAATCTTTCATTCCATTTTTCAAAACATTGTTTAAATTCATCTTTTGTGATGCTTGACAGTCCCTCCGTCGTTTTTTTTCTTCACCTCAGCAACATCAGCGAAACGCTTTCCATTCACCTGTCTTTTCATTCTACGAAACAAAGAAAGTAGCACGTGGAAAGGTAGGGTGAGTATGAGGGTTGAGTAACAGAGGTCATGCCATTTTTGGTCGGAATTTGTCGTAGAGACAGGGCTGTGTGAGCAGGGCCATTGCCATGGTGGAAAAACCAGTCACCCGTCTGCCACAAATCAGGGCGCTTCCACCGAACACTTTTGCCCAATCTTTTCAAAACATCCAAGCAGAAAGCCTGGTTAACTGTCTGACCCTGCGGAACAAATTCTGAATGGACGACTCCTCTCAGGTCGAAAAAACAAATCAGCATTGTTTTGAGATTTGGTTTCACCTGACGAGCTTTCTTGAAGCGAGGTGAATTTGAAGTTTTCCATTGGCATGACTGTTGCTTTGATTCAGGATTTAATTCAGGAACACTTGAGTTGTCCCCATAGTATCGTCCGTGACGTTGTGGGAATCCTGGCTTTCCGCCGTTGCCTTTGCGCGGCTGTGCCGGCTTCCCGCGTTGTTTCTCCTCTTTCCCTTGCTCCCGCCTCAGGCGGTGGAGAGGCGGCTAAGTGACTAATCACTGTCATTTGGCCACAGCTCCGCCCCGGCTCCCCAAGGGCCTTTGCCATTGGCGCCTTTTGGCGGGATTTTCGGGACCCGTTTGACCGGCCGCGCACCGCGCGACCGTCCGAGCGGGGCCCAGAGAGAGAGATCCCTCCGAGACAGCGTAAGGTGCGTACGTTACTGTTTGTCCCTGCCGGCCTTTGCCGCTCGGACCAGTGTATATACTCGAGCTCGCCCGCACGTGTCCTCTGACCTGCAGCGGCCCGAGCCTGTCCAGCGGGGTCCAGCGACCTCCGACAGGCGTACCTTGCGTTGATTGCCCACTCTCTCTCGCAACCGGCCCAACGGTCGACACGAGAGGGGTGTCCACGTAGAAACCCACAACGTCTTTCTGAATATTTCAAGAGTTTCTGTTCCACTTTTTCCGCGAAAAAATCTGAATTTCACCGGCGCACGCTGTTCACGAAAATCAGCCATTGCAAAAACGACACTCACACAAAACAGTCGCCACTCTAAAACTCTGCCTAAACTAGTCTGACCTCCTTCAGCGACGGCACTCGGCTTACTGACTCTGAATTGTTCGTTCTATGCACTCCTAGCGGCAAAACGCGGTACCACAGAAGCTGTGCCGATTCAAAAAATTAGTCCGGTTTCTTTTGGGTACCCCCTCGTATACGCCTTCCCATCAACAGTTGCATTACGTGCCGATGAATATCTCGGCCAAACGCGTGCCACAGGAAGATGCACCTTACGGTTTTACATTTCATTTTACATTTCAAAACGGTTTTACATTTCCTGCGCCTTCTATTGAGGCCTCTCCTCGGTCAAAACTCTCCTCGGTTCAAACTCTCCTCGGTTCAAACTCTCCTCGGTTCAAACTCTCCTCGGTTCAAACTCTCCTCGGTTCAAACTCTCCTCGGTCAAAACTCTCCTCGATCAAAACTCTCCTCGGTCAAAACTCTCCTCGGTCAAAACTCTCCTCGGTCAAAACTCTCCTCGGTCAAAACTCTCCTCGGTCAGGCTGCGTGTGAATGAAGATTTCTATTCTACTATCATTTATTCCGGAGAGAGTCCCTCAAACGGCCGTATAGCTATCAGCATAGCACCACGAAGGCGCCTCGTCTCGCTCGAGGTGCTGTGTGCGCGATCAATTTACCCTGCCGGCGAGACCACACGGGAAGGCGAACCTCCAGAAGTGGAAAGGGGACGACCGTCCATAATGAAAGACGAGTAGGGAGGAGGAGGAGAGAGGCCGGTCATTTAGGTGTCGCCGGCGGGGTCGCAAATGCGTCGCGGACGGCCAAAGAACGCCCACCCAGCCTGACCAGAGCAGGAAAGGTTGGGGGGGGGGGGGGGGGGGGGATATCGAGCGGCTACGGGGTGCGCTGCACCTCGACCCCCCCCCCCCCCCCCCCTTCATCCCCTAATGATGAGCTCCCGAAGGACGCCGGCACACGCCCAGACGTGACGCGGGTCCATCAGCAGTCCACCCCCGGAACACAGAATGGCCCTTCCGCGTAGAAGTACACACACACACATACATCGCACGAATTCTTCATGGGCACAAAGACCTACAGTGCGGTCCGCTGCTGTCCCATCGTAGCACTCGACCGTTAGCATAAAAGCACGCTTCGCGGTGTCGTGAGCGAAGACAGACGACGAAGAGGGCCGACAAGTCTCACGGACGACGCCGCGGAGAGTGAACGGACTTCATCTGGCCTAGACACGCTACGTTCAGAAAGCCGCTTGGAGAATCCTCTAAAAGCGCGCTTCCGGCCCGATCGTTATGCGCGAGTCCGGAAAGACAACTGACAGCTGGTGCTTGGTCTGGGCGTAATACGACCGGTCCACTAAGACACAAAGGTCGAGCACAAGGAAGACACGAGAGTTCCGTTCGTACTTTCTTTCGCTCCGGCTCCAGTCACAATGTCCTCGCCAGCTGGAACGGACTCAAGTCGCCGGAGTTCAAAGGGCACGAAATGGGGTTTGGCGAAAACAAAACCTGCAGAAAGCGAAGAGCACTTTCTTTCTTTCAAAGCTACCTTCCTGCTTTCGGCATGAAGGACGCAATTCTTGGACCCGTCTAGCCAGTTGCAAATGCTCGATGAGAAACGCGAAAGGCGCAGTAACAGTTCGGGTGGACACCCGAACCGCGGAGTGAGGGAAGAAATGACGGAGGACTGAAACAAGGGAGAAGGAGGCACATCACACCGCAGTGGAGGGCTCCGGATCAAGTTCGACTTCGAGTTCGGCGTCTGGGCCCTCGGGGCTCCCCGAATCGCGCCGAGTCCTGCGATGCATACGTTGCGCTCAGACGTCAGTGACAGTCCAATCCAAACTACACACCTCGTGTGAACAGCGAATGAAACCGGACACGTCCCAACCGAGAATTGGTTTGGTTTAGTTTGGTTTATTGTGGTTTAACGTCCCAAAACGACTCAGGCTATGAGAGACGCCGTAGTGGAGGGCTCCGGAAATTTCGACCACCTAGGGTTCCTTAACGTGCACTGACATCGCAGAGTACACGGGCCTCTAGAATTTCTCCTCCAAAGAAATTCAACCGCTGAGACAGAGCAGCTCTTTTACAAGAACAGTGTTCAGCTAGCGGGCAGCCAGCTAAAGCAGTAGCGAAACGTGCGCCCCCTACCAGCGACCAGTGAACACGCATGTGCACCAATATCTTAAGCGCCTGTCCTCGCATACAGTTCATCCGTCTGCGCATAGGTGACGCGACGATCCGCAGACCTCTAGGGTGCCTCGATGCCAGCGCCGCCGTCCAGGGTGGTGACACGCTTTGGCATGCGCCGCGCCGCCGTCTTCTCCGCGCTCGCCATCTTGGGGCAAGCCGCTTTTCGTGCCGCTGCTGGGGAGGGTTCGAAGCTGTGTTTTGCGCTGGATTCTGAGCTGATGAACTGCTTTAATTCACGAAAAATAGCATGCCAGGGTGTTGTGTTCCATTGTGTGCCGGCTCGGCGAAGAAAGGAGCGCGACGTTTTCTTTTTCCACGGGATGAGGGACGGAGAAAAATATGGGAAGCGAAAGTGAAGCGTGAGAACTGGAAGGCGAATGACAACGCGAAGATCTGCGAGGCAAGCCACAATGTCTGTGCTGTTTTTATGCATCATTAAAACTTCTTTTTTTGGCTAGTTTGTTCATATAGATAATGTAAAAAATTTAGCGCGAACAGACAGAGACCACGAGGAAGATGAGAGACACACACACACACAAGCGCTTGTGTTTGTGTACCGTCTTTCTCTTGGTCGTTGTCTGCGCTAAAGATTTTAGAACTTTTTCTAAATGTCGCTAGCAGTTATGTGCTTTCAGTAGGAATGACATTATACCACACCGCTCCGCCCATCCGCTTGTAAGCACTGACTTTGTGCGGTTTGAATATATGTTTTTGCCTTGTTCGCCAAACTCGCACTGTGCGCAACAGGAATTTTTGTGTGCCTTCAAAGCTGCAGCTCGAAGCCTAGTTAGAAACGTGAGTACAGCACGTGTTGCATCGTATTGCCTGGCATTGGAAGTAGCGCGCTTTGTTTTTGAGGCGGAACATTTTGAATTACCAGTTATGTGAAGGCTTAAAGCTAAATATATGAATCATTGCGTCTTTTCACTTTCAGTGAGCTACACTCATTCCGTATCATTCACGGAGTGTCTCACGATGATCTTTACTCTCTCGCGATCGCACATTTTTTTTTGTTCAGAGCCGCGGTGAAAACACGTGAAGCAGGTGGAGCCCGGTATTTGTCGAAGGAATGCGCCATTGTACTCTTTCAACAGCTGCCCTTTACACTCGATCTTGCGAGGCTTCTGGTTCACGCAGATTAAGGAGCATTCCCCTCTCTCCTTTTCAAAAAAGAATATAATAGAGGCTGACGGGTGAACCTCCCACGTGCTACCTACCAACTTTTCTGGCCAGAGTAGGAAGTGAAAATGCAGTCTATGAACAGGGAGTTTTGGTTGCAAAAACCTGCCTACGAGTCAGCCGTCCTGGAATTTTGCAAGTGGTCTTTTCGCAAGTGCTAAATTCTGCGCAGCACAAATAATAAGCCCCTTCACCTTCCTTTTCTCAAATTATTCGCGGGAATAATTTTTCTAGGTATTTGCGATTCGCAACGAACGCAAACGTTAGGCCCTCGCGAAAATTAAGTCGGTTACAGTATATGGCTGGCAATCCGACAAGTCGCGAAGAAACTTCTATTGTGAACTGGCCGTCGCTTTAAGAAAGCGGTCGCGAGGAAGCAAGGTGGCTGCGCAGTACAGAAGTTCATCCCGAATACAGCTCTTTCTTCTCCATGTAATGACACATCGCGAGGCGAAGTGCACCGTTGTCAAACGCGCAAATACCGGTCCGAGGTTAAGCCAAATTTAAGTGAAGTTAAATTTGCCCCTCTGACACCCGAATTAGTGCTGTCGCTTGGTTGGCGTCCACAGAAATACTTCGTGATCCTGTGCTTATAATATCGCACCGCTTCCTTAACGCTTTTTTATTATCTCATTTGTTTGCGTGCACACGACCAGAGGCGCGAAATGACAGTTTCATCGTCTCTCTCATTTTAGCGCCACTTCGAGGAAGATCAGTTTGAGAGAAACAGAATGGATGCACGGCGGCTCCTCAAGTCAACGGCTGTCCCGACGTTTGATTTTAGACGTGTTTGCCCACATTCGGCTTGCTAGCCTAGTATCCGCATCAGATAATCTGAGGAGCACTAGAGCCTCGGATATGTTTGGGTACTGATGAATTAATTTCTTTCTTGCGCAAACAGCGCAGCCGAAGCGAAGAAAGCCGCCTGCACCGCGGCTTTTTCCTGGTAGTTCTACACCTGACGCCACAAAAGGCTCTTCGCCAACCCCTGAGACGCCACCTGACCAGGAAGAGACCCGAGCCGACTGCGATGCAAAATATTTTTGATATGCGCGGCTGACTAAAACGTCAACTAGTTGTTCATCTGCATCAACAGACGCAGTTAAAGCCTTTTGCATGTCATGCACCTTATAAACTCCGTCATGCTCTGGCAGTACAAAAGGCATTGCTCTATAAAGCAGTCACTGCAGTTAAAATAACCGCTTTGAGCATCTGAGACGGCCAAAAAGTAAGTGCTGCCCTAGCTGCACAGTGGTCATTTGCTCTAAAAGCTGCGCTTGTAAGCAAACGCTAGCTCTTTTCTCATTTATATCGCTAAGCAAAAAGTGCTCAGAACTGTGAGCATATATGCAGAAACCTTATACAGCTCAGCCTGCTAGCGAAAGCGCGTTCTAAAGAAGGATACCGGCCGACGCTCCGTAGGCCCGCATTTCAGCGCTTGCCCCAAGATGGCGCCCACGAAGGTCGTGTCTCCACCCTGTACGGCGCAGCGCTGGGCATCGAGGCACCCTACAGACCTCTACTGCGCTTTCTTTTTCTCACCAGCCGGGAAACCAGTACGCCGCCTTTTTTATAAGCGCGGACGGCGTTTCGCAAGCGGCAAAGATTCAAGCAGCGCCAAACGTCCACAAATCACGGTAAAGCCGCGCAGCAAGCAGACGGCGACGAAACATGGAGGAAAAAAAGTTTTTTTTCCTCCATGCGACGAAACCAGAACCAGTGGCGACAACAGCGGCGAAAGCGCGTAATACGCCGTCTGCCCTGCGCCGCGAAGTGCATCGCGCCACTGGGGCAGAATTTTCCATAACCGTGACGGAGAGAAGAAAACAAAAACTGAAAAGGGGGGGGGGGGGGGGGGGGGCACTTTTCGCTGAATCACTCGGAGAACTAAGAGGCTTCAATATTTCTTTCTCTTTCTCTTCTGCATTCAGCGCCGCTCATATTATTCCGCAACTCCAAAAAAGCTCGAGCATCGATCGGCGCGCTGTCGTCTGCACTACCCGTCTGCTGAAAGCACGCATTTTGGAGAAAAAAAAAAAAAAGAGGCAGCAACGGCGGGAAAGGCCCAGATCCAGCCCTCTTGCCACATCACACACACGGGCTATAGTGGAAGGGGCCATATTACGTCCTCGCCATGCCCCGCTTACATACGTCACTGCGATTGCGCGCAGTAGTTTTGAGCGCCGCATTTGAATAAAAAAAAAGTAACATGCGCCGTTCCAGAAGCCTGCATGAAAATGTGCACCATACAGAGCATCCGCGCTCTAACCATCTCGTCGGCCACTCTGCAAAACGAGCGCTCCCTGAGTATTATGTTCTGTGATGGCTTCTTTGCGTAATCGGCTCTCTAGCCACTCGTCAAGTAGGAGCAGATTCTCGAGTGCTGTACTTTTTTTTTATTTAAACGCACATTATATTCCAGCCGTATTCTCCCAAAGCTGCGGGCCATCGGAGTTTTGGTTTGATAATTCTAAAACCTACACCACGGGGGAAAAAAAAAGAGGTGCCAACGTATGAGCGAGTTTCCGAAACAGCGCTTCATATTTTCCACTCTTCATATTCTCCGCACAGCGGCACTAACCATTACAGACGACATTATAATCTTACAGAATAGTTCGAAACAGTGATAATAAAGAAGTATAGACACGTAATTTTGGTGTCTTGTTTTACTATACATGAAGACATAACTAAATATGGATCACCGCGCGATATTCGCCTACCACCGCTTAATAACTTAGCCGATTTTTTTTTTTTTTTTTTCACGCTGTTTCGGTTTCGACAGCTCTGACATCAAAGCTTCGTTTATAATCAATGACCAATTTAATCGCTGCTTCTTCATTCGGTGTCTTTCCAGCTATTGAGGCTGGCTAGCTTTAGCGTAGTAGTGAATTAAAACGAAGAATCAGCGATTATATCGCAGTTTTTTTTCATGCCTCACGTGATCTACACGCAGCTTTGACGTCACAGCCACCGTTCGGCTGCTTAAACCGAAACCGAAACAGCGCGAGAGAGAAATTCGATCATAAATTATTTAGTGGTCGTAGGCGAGTACCACGTGGTGATCCATAATGCCTCACGCGTCACTCCAAATAACAAAACACGCATCCAATAGTTAGGCACCTATACTGCTTTAAAACAGCGGGATTAATGAAATCAACACTCCAGGGATCATGAAATCTTTCGGTACTTTGAAGATACACCTGATACAAGAAATCCAGAAAAAAAGAGACAGTACTGCTGGCAAGATCTTGTCAGTAAGAAAACAGAGGAAGACGTCTCACTGTTTTGTGGAATACTTCTTACCGCGTTCGACAGTTGGCACAAAACAGCTCGCTATTAGCGAGGTGAAGGATGCTAAATTTACCCGAAACGAATAAACTAGTTCTAGCTAGAGCACACTGAGGAAAATCTGCGAGTTTGAAATGTCCAAAACTGCACTCAAAGCGCCTAGGTTAGGCAAAGTCACAGCTGTCCTGGCGTCATACCATCCAACTTGGCGTTTCAGTAAAAACGTTTTAAGACGTTTTTAAGACCTCTAATGTAGTGCCGGGAAATGTGAACCTCCTGTATTTGGTTCTGTTACAGCGTTTAGCCAAACACATTCAACTCGGCGGCAGAAAATACGGCTAGCTAGCGCGCCACCTGCCGCAATTAGGTAAGCTACTCAAAACCTCCTCAGAATCCAGACTGTTTAATAGTGTCCAGCATCGCTATGACTTCTTCGACCCGAGGAGGAAAGGGAAACCGTCGAGTCCTTCGGTCGAAGCGCGCTGTGCCGGGGGTAGCGATTGCGAGAGAGGGAGTTTTCGCCAGTGTTGCGTTTCACGAGCCTCGAAAAAAATTACAGGAGAAAAAAAAAAAGAGAGAGCCACAACAAAGGAACGCTTTGTGCGCGCGCTTCGAAGCGCCGTCGAACGTGGGAAAACGCAAAGCGAGAGGGAATTCGAAGAACGATGAAAGAACAAAGCGACGACGAAAACTGGAAACCAGTCGTGACCCGCGCCCGCCGAAGCGACGACACGCGGTGTGGGAGCGGGACTGTTCGCGCTCCACGCCACGCCGAGCAAAAACCCACCCTTATTTCTTCTTTCCCCCCCCCCCTCTTCCGAGACCTTGCGCCGACGCCTGCATAACAACCCCCTGCCAGTCGTCCTCGGGTACTGCAGCATACCGCCGCGCCAACGAAAAGAAAAAAAAAATATAAAGAAACAAGACGCCCCGGAGACGAGACGAGCCAATCCGACCCTCTTCGAATCCGGGAGAGGATGCGAGATTGCGCGGTAAGTAAAAGGGTGCTCCGCACAATCGAAGGAGAGAATAATAAATGAAAAAAAAAAAGAATACACAGGTGCGAATGCTGAGCACGTCGTTCTGCCGCAAAGGAGAGCGCCCGAGGCGGGTAAACGGAACGAGAGAGCTGAACGACGACGACGACGAAGAAGACAGGAGAGAAAACGAGGGCGGAATATCGTTAGAGAGAAGAAAACAAGGACAACAAAAAGAAAGCTCTGGAAGAAGAAGCATAGCAGGAAAGAGAAATCAAGGAGGAACCAGCCCGCCGACTCGCGTCCCTGTAGAACAGGCAGCGAAACGGCGCTCGCGATTTATTACGTTCCCCTTCCCTCGCAGTAGTAGCAGTAGTCCTCGGCCGAGCCCTCGTCCTCCCCCTGTTGCAGGGAAGAACAGTCCCCCTCACCCCCACGCGGCTCGTGCGCGCAACTTTCAGCCGAGGCGGGCTTAAAATGTGGGCCACCGCGAACGACGAGCGTGGCACGGCGAGGGCCAGAAAAGCGCAAGGGAAGGGGAAGGTGTTCTGAGCAAGCGAAGAAGAAAAAAAGAAGAAACAGGCAGCACACGGAATGAAAGAGTGAAAAGGAAAAAAAAAAGAAAGAGCGTGGCCAAATCGTCGCGGCAAAACTTGCAGCTACTACACCGCCACGCACGCGCGGACGGACCACGCACGGCGAAGCCAGCAGCCGAGCAAGCGTGCCGGGTAGGAGAGCGAGGCAGGCAGGCAACCTCTTCGTAGTCGCCGCGAGTCGGTTGGACACGCACGAAGCGGGGGTTTTCTCTCTGCATGCCGCCGGCCCTGCACGCCGTAGCTCGCCCACTAAACCGAAGAGAGTAGTGACGGCAGTCCCCGCTCTGGGGAAAGAGGGAAAAGGTGAACTAGCACTGCCCAGCGCCATTGCCCCGCGCCGCCGGCTGGTTTGGTTTAGTTTGCTCTGCAGTGTTTGCACTACGACGACGGCTGGAGTAGTAAACGACAGGCGGAGAAGAAAAAGGTGGCGCGGAGGTGGGTCGGTCGTTCAACGTCGTGACCCGGCGTCGGCGCGACGCAACACTCTCGCGTTGATGGTCCGTGGGCGGCGTGACCATCGCTTGCAGTGTAGTACCGCAGCCACTATGGAGCAATCAAAATCGACCGAAACCCCGCTTTCTGTCGGGACTACAATTCGACCCTGTGTTTCGTTTTTTACGCGCGCCGCGTCGGCGCTCCATCACACCTCGCGTGAAACAAAGAATGTATACGCAGAGCGCGGGAATTATGCTCTCCATCGACGCGTCCCCCTCCCGGCACAGATTGAGCGAGCCCGACGGAAAGAAGAAGTGGAGACAATGGAATGTCGACATCGCCTAGAGACGAGGGCCGACACACACTGCGCACACATAGCCCGCGCGCCGACCACATAACTTGGCAGCGGCCATCAAGACCGGTAGTACGTGTGTTTAATGCGTCCGCACAGAATCTACGCCCAAGCTACGCGCAGACCGTCGAGCCCTGATGGTTCCCGCTCCCGTAGTCGTTATTCTGGGAGGCCGTAAATGCGCCGGCCATAGAGTACGGCGCACAGAGAGTGGTCTGCGCCGCACTCGTCGTCATAGTCCTTCCCCATCCCGGACACGCTCGCACCTCATCCACCGCCAGATCGTCGTCCGAGCTGGGCGGTGTACTGTAACGAGCTTTGTTTCCTTCTTTTACAGCCTCTCGCCACCGGACACGTTGGCCTCAATGAGTGGCTGCGGCGCCATATACACCGCACGCGCCAGAGTCATCACGGGAACTGCGCCCCTCGATCATCGCGCAGCACGAAACAAGAGAGGGGGGAAGAGAAGATGGACACACGGAGTGAGAAGGAAAACGAGGTCATGCACGGAGGTGTGCCGGGGGGTCGTTTTCGGACCGACAGCGTTGTGATGTTCCGAAACGCGTAGAGGAGGGTTAATAAAAGCGAAGGAGGCGAATAAATATCGCCACCTGAACACCTCAGTTATAAAATACACCCCTACAGTATGCACGCATGCGCAGGAGCAGCTCAACAGCGCCTCACGGAGGAAGAAGATCTGCGAGAGGACCGTAAACAAAAACAAACGGCGGGCAAAACGAATCGACTTTCGTGCTGTCATTACTTCGACACGAAAACTAGTATATCTGCTCAGTATAATGCTGCAGTAATTGTAGCGACGCAAAGGGATTCCCGTACCGAGTTATAGGAACCGAAGCGGTGTCTCGTATACGGGAGGCACGGAGGGTTCGATTCCTGGCGCCGCCTGCATCCTTGCATAATTTTTTAGTCAGTCTACACACCGTCCATAGACTTCTGACTATAAAGTCTTAGGCTCTCTATAGACAAATCCTGGAGAACAGTCTATATAGGCAATGCAAATGCTATGACAGCCTATAGACGATCTATAGATTTATGGCCATACACTTTTAGTACACTTGTCTATAGACAGTCTAGAGACAATGAATAAACAAAAAAATATCTACAGGAACACAATAGTGTCTATAAGAAGTCTATAGACTGTCTATTGACCATTTTTATAAGGGTAACCTACCAGTTCTTTTTGTTTTTGTTTTTTTTTAAATGTCCGCAAGTTTTTCTCTGAACTGGCGCTCATGCTTTGGCAAGCCGATGTAGTGTGATGCAAGAGACTACCCATGCTGCAGCACAATGCTTGCGTCAACCTCTATAGGATGGACATGAAGCTCCTCGGGTTCCCACCTAAAACGGAACTACGGCGCCTGGCAGCGGTATTCCGACTCTTGGCGACCAGGAGAAAACGCCGTCTTCCGCAATAAAAGTGCCACGCTGCAACAAGTGTCCCTCTGTCCCCAAACAGCGTAGACGACGACTGCACGCTGAAGAACGGCGCATTTGAAGGCCCAAGCAGCCCGCCAAAGTCGAAACGTTCGAGCACTGTTAATAACAGTTCATTAGGTCTCTGCGTACTGGAAGAAGCCAAAACCCGCGCCTTCACCTTCAAATATCGAGAGATCAAAGTTACAAGTCCCGAAGAAAGTGAACAGAGAAACTGAATGGGCAGCACACTCGCGATCCGGAAAGCGATTTTGAGTCCCAGTGAAATTCCAGCGCGAGACAGCCCACGAATGAAGCAATTTCGTTTCTTCCAGCAATACACCGCCAGGTCTCATGTTATTTACAAGCGGCACCGCTGGACCGCTAGCGAGCTCCGACGTCGGCGACGCCAGATCGCAGCAATCATCGCAAGTGGGCGTGAAAACAGTCGATAAGCGCGCCGCCAATTTAAACGACTTCCCCGCTCCTAAAAAATTCACCTGATCAAAATGCCATCCCCACACAGGCCAGCCGCAAGGCCTTGGTAAGGCTTTTCGGACGCGAGCGCACTCTAAACGGCGAACAGCGAGGTGCTTACGAACGCCAGGCGTCAGCCAGGGAACACTGCCGAAACGCCGCGTCGCTATCGCCGCGCCCCGTTATAGAGAACGATTTCGAATTAACGAATTCCTACTGGGGCGCAGCCTACCCGTCGACGAATTCCAAGTGGCACATGCCCGCGAACCCCCAACGACTGCTGGTGTTTATACGCGCAGTGCGTGTTACACCTACTACGCCTATGAACTGCGACACACGGAAGAGGCAGAGGAAGAGCTGTAGAAACTAAAACTGATTTAGCTCTTCGTTGATGACAGTAGACTGTTATCGTTTATGTAACTTCGTTTATTGCAAGATACAAGAAACAATCAAAGTGTTCGTTAGGAGGGGAGCAAGAGCTCGAGAAATTACATGCTCATCGTTGGGGCTCCCCGCTCGTTCTGCCCTTTTCCAATGCCCCTCTAGATGGAACAGCTCTCCGCCTGTCTCAACCTTTGCCCCTCTCCCCTCGGGTTCCCAGAGTCCCGTCGCCCGAGGGGAGCCGCCGCCGGCCATAAACAAGCGAGAGGTGTCTGCTTTTCGTCTCGGGAGGCGGGCTTAAGAGAATGACATGCAAAGGACACACAGGGTAAACATGAAAAGAAAACGAAGTTTCAACAAGGGCCAACAGACTCTTGGACGAGGACAACACGGCGATTCTATCATCTTAATTGGCTCGAGCGAACTGCACGCCTCTGCTACTTCGCCGAGATGCGCGCGCTACATGAGCGCCTTTGAGAAAGCGGTCACCAACGGCGGCCGGCCTTCGCCTTGCAGTGCCAGCTAGGATCGGCTTCTCAACAAGCCCGACCTTCCGTTCCTTTTCTTCCGGAGCCCTTCACTACGGCGTCCCTCCTGCACCTTGGTTACGCAATGCCTGTATATGGGGGTTGGTTATATTCTGCACACTTCTCTACCACCTAGCTGACTGACCGTTTCAATGTGGCCTACAGTCCAGCTTTTCCAAAAGCCAACCTGGTCATTGGGTTGACATGGAATCCAAATTTGCTTTAAGTCCGCTGCACTGTGACAATAACCGGCCTTCCATCCCAACAACCCCAAAGAGCTGCCCTTAAATCCGGCCCTGGCAACAGTTCCAATAAACCAGTCATTCGAAATAAGCAAGTCCGAATTAATGAGAGCCCACCGACTTCTTCCAATCATCTCCCGGTTGGTTGAACGAGTTCGGCGCCAATGGCCTCCACGGCTATGTACTCTCGACCACTTAACGCGACCTCTTGCCAAGCTCTTCCCGGCGAATAAAATGTTTTACAATCAAACCACAGTAACTGCACGAAATCAAGCAGAATAGCAAACGCAAGCGCAACACGCATTTTTTTGTCCCCACTTTCCGCTACTTATTTTTTTTCTCGCACTCTTAACGACACCCGGGAAGGGGCACTTGGGTACATAAAAGCGGTGCGCCGTCGCAATCGCCGGCGCGGAATAATTGTGGGCCCCGGCCGCAACGCGTCGCCAGCGAGCCGTGTGCGCTTCGGGCGGGGGTGGCGAGGCGCGGTTTCGAAAACTAGAGGGCTCCCCCCAACTTTCTCTTTCCAACGCCATCGCTCTGCGCGACTATGGCGGCCACAGTGCGACGCGCTTTGGCCGACTCCATCCATTTCCCGTTGTCATGGCAACAGCCGCTGCGCCGCAAGTGCATAAGGTCGCTGGAAAGCCCGCGGCAGGCTTGCCTTGCGTCATTTCCTGACGCAACCACGATTAGCGCGCGGGATTCCAGATTACTTTTTGCTGGCTTCGACCGGTATTTAATATCAACTCTCGAAGTTAAAGGGACACCGAGAGGGGAGCTTCATGCACTGCAACTTTTATTCTGGGTGAAATTCAATCGTACAGCTTCTCGCGGTTCTGCCCGCCGTTCGTTCGGGAGCAATATAGGCATTTATGACAGATATGAGGGATTTGAAATTGAACATTTCTTTCCCCCAACACTTGATTAAAAAACAGTGACGCTCATGTCGACAGTGAGATTCCGCGATCGTTGGTTGGTGGAATTGGTTGGCGCTGCGGTACAGTCTCAAAGAACGCCGTTGAAAAAAATAGCAGCATCGCGCTTAGTGGAAACTGTCGCTAGCGGCGAAATCCGCTTTATTTTTTTCGCCTGTTCCAACTTAAAGAAGTATGGCTTCCACTGAGCGAAGCCTTTGTTTAGACGGCAATACGCTAACACAGGCCAACTTCAATTTGTCGTCACATTCCATTTTTGCAGGTTGACGAGGGTGAATCCCAATACGGACAAGGCCTACGAGCTTTTTGAAAAAGCGCCTCGAAGCGGCGATTCATTTTGCTTTGTACGAAACCACAGCAGCCGACTAAATCGGCAAAATAAGCACGGCAACTGACCGGGCCGCGACCACATGCCAGGCTGCTTGGCTCAATGCTGGCCACAAAGATTGGGCCGACCTTCAGCTCAGACGTAAAGCCAGCCGTAACTGGTATTAAGATCGACGCCAGCGGGTCTCGTTTGGAACCAGCCAGCACACCTGTTTCCACTGTATATGGCTGCGAGCGACTTCAGCGTGATTACTTTCGGGCCTGCCGCCTTGGACCGCACGCACGGAGAGGACCCAGGTGCCAGCTGACTTCAATTACGGAGTTTGCCCGGTTGGAGTAGAGGACCAAAACCAGACCCCCTTAACAAAGTGTCTGCACGTGTAGAACGCCGCCGCCGCCTCGGGGAGACGAACGTTATCTTCCCCATTTGCCGTGGCCATGCCGGGGAACAAAGGGCCTCGTTCCGGTTGCTCTTTGGTGTGCCAAACACCGCGACAAGCTGGCGGGCATCGTCTCCGACCCAAGCACGAGGAACCACTTTCGGCGTTTTCGTGACCTTGCGTCCGGCCTCGAGCGGCGGGTGGCATTTGATTATCAGCAGATGTCGGTGACCCGCAGAAACCTTCGACTGGCCGGAGGCCATCACCTACCGCAGTCAATGCTACCTCGACAACCTTCTTTCCCTCAGACTCCACATGTGACGGGGGCGTGGCCCTAAGTGCAGTGGTGTGTTTGTGCGCACAAGTTTGTGTTGTTTGTGATCTGGGCCCCTCCCACCCCGGCGTGGGCGTCCTCAACCTAGGGAATTTAGGGAAGGCGAACAGTATAAATGTCGAGAACGAATGCGGCAGAGCAGCTCACTTCGCCTCATTTTGAGCTCACTTCAACTCTCTTTTGGAGCCTCACTTCAGTCTCTAACCATGATGTAAAAAGATGTAAATAAACCCTCTTGTAATCTTCCTCCCATCACTTAACTCTTTGACATGGCGGCACTCCTGTCCTGGTGGTGGTGGGAACGGGTGTCGAAGCTTGACCACGGTTCCGTCAAGCGAGCAGCAGCAGCAGCAGTGAGCTAGCAACGACGCCGAACCGACCCATCTTCGCCAACAACGGGTGGCAGCGTCAACAACTGGTTGGCAGCGGTGTGATGAACCTGGTGACATGGTGCTGCATCTGCGGGTGAGTGTTTGGTTTTTGCTTTGGATCCTCCAGGCTTCAAATTCTGGGTTAATAATTTGAACTGCTGGTTGATCGGGTGTTTGTATGTCTGTAGCACAGGGGTAGTTGCACAGAATCACCATGAGCGAGCAAAACCAATATTTAAAAGCAGCGACCGTGGACCTGACGAGGTTGTCGAGGACAGAACTGTTGTTCTTGTGCGACGAGTTGAGTGTGGATGTGGAGGAAAGAGCGGAAGATTCGGATATTGTCCAGGCAATCCAAAATTTGGAAACGGAGGAAGAGGATGATTTTGAAATTGCTTGGGATAATATGCAGAAGTGGGCAAAAGAAGAGCAGCGTAAAACAGCTGAGGAAGTACAGCTACAGGAGCGTAAAAGTGCTGAGGAAGCGGAAAGAGTGAGACTAGAGGCACAGCTACAGGAAAGTAGAAGAGCTCGGGAAGAGCGTATGCAGAAACTAGCAGCGGAGCTAAAGGAGCTTAAACTCGAAGCTGAGAAAAGGCGGCTCGCAATGCTGAGTGGTCTTAATGGGAACGAAGTAGCAATGAGTGACGCTATCTCCGTCCAGACATGGCCTTCAATATTCCAGTCCATCGCCGAGTTAGAGAGACATGACGCCATAATACAGGATTGCGAAATGGCGCAAAACCGGCATGGATGGCACACGACAGAGCACGGCCAAAATAGAGAGGCTACAGAGACCGTCTCCGAGTTAGCTAAGTGTAACTCCGCGAGAGCTCGTTCAGAAAACGTGTGGAGAGGGCACGGATGGCGTCGGACAAAGCCGAGCCAAGAGAGACTTCCCAAGGTAGCTAAACAGACAGTCGCCCAGTCAGATAGTCGCAAACCTGCGATTAAGGGCCGAGAAACGGAGTCTAACCGGCACCCGCGGTTTAGAAAAGAGAGAGCTCCGAAGAGAGGCTGTGCAGTGAGAGTAGGAACCGTGGCCGATTTAGTTAAGCGCGAGGACGCTAGAAAGGGGCCTGTAAAGGCGACTAACCGGCACGGGTGTGAAAGGGATAACTTCCCCAAAGGTAGACGTTTCGAAAAGGAAACAAAGGGAAGCCCTTTAGTGATTGAGAATCGTGGCAACTGTGAGTTAAAGCGTCACTGCGGCGTCAGTGAACAAGCCAATGTTGTGGCTACCTCGGCGAAGCTGGCGAATAAAGAGTGTGAAGCTGCTGTTGGGTTAAAACGCAGTATTGAACGCCATGCTGAGAAAAAGGACGAGAGCCCGATTCTAGATGAGCAGTGCGTTTCAGAGGAAACCACTCAGAGCGTGAGTGACCAAGTCAGGGTTGTGGCTACGTCGGTGAAGCTGGCGTATGAAGAGTGTGAAGCTGCTGTTGGGTTAGAACGCAGTATCGAACGCCACGCTGAGACAAAGGACGAGAGCCCGATTATAGATAAGCAGTGCATTTCAGAGGAAAGCACTGAGAGCGATAAGCCAGCTGCAGAGGACTACCTTCAGGGGAGCGAACTGCTCATTTCCGGGGCAGCTGAAGGTCCGTCTGTCAGCTCTGTAGAGATGACCATCTGTTGCGAAGGCAAAGAGGTCAATTTGCCGCCTAAGGAAGGATCAGGCAAGTCATGTCAAGGGCTGGAGGGAACAGTCTGTGTTCAGGCGGTGCACGCGGAAAGTTCAAGGCGAAAAAGGAAAAGGGCAAGAACCAAAAGGAAACGGTTGAAATGTCAGGCCCTAAATTCGCGTGCGCGTACAGGTGCTAGTGTTAGCACAGATGAAAATGCGGCAGAAGGGAAAGAGAAGCCTTCCCGCATTAGAGCTCGCAAGTTTGCGGCTAAAGTTACTGGTCAGGCGACACGCGTGGATTGTTGTAAACCTGACCGCAGTAACAGAAAGGGAAGACCGCATCTTCCAAGCAGAGCAGGAGGGAGGTTCTTCAAAGGGCATCGGCCTGCGGGAAAACCCAGAGAACCCATACCTGACAAGAAGGCGGCAAGGGAAAAGGCAAAGCGGCCCAAGAGAC
This sequence comes from Amblyomma mixtum, assembly GCF_055824585.1. Taxonomy (NCBI): domain Eukaryota; kingdom Metazoa; phylum Arthropoda; class Arachnida; order Ixodida; family Ixodidae; genus Amblyomma; species Amblyomma mixtum. The sequence goes on from NC_143018.1 coordinate 62,810,108, forward strand.
CGGAATGCGCTAGGCTGCGCGACCGTCAGCGCATGCGAGCACAGGGATTGAGAAACAGAGACCCCGCACGCAGGCATGTTCACCGCGCGCAATTGAAAAGAAGGATGCGTCCTTCACTTGCGGCACTGGATTCCGGGAAGCGCGCAGGGCGAAAGGGTAGCCGAGCTCAGTGCTGGGGGCGAGAACAAAGAACAGCTTCTCGCGCTGGTCGCTGTGCTTTGCCAAGAGCCGGTTCTCGACTTTGGATGCGCTACCAAGGCTTTTTGAGCGTGTCGAGGGGGCGCGGAGACGACAGAGGGAGTCGTAGATGGCTTTTTTCAGAGGCCTTTTGTCACGAAATGACAGCAGTGTCATCAGTCAGAGGGCGACCCCAGAGGGCGCGTCTGAAGGGCTAATCACTTCAACGCGGCGGAGGTGAGTCAGCTTTCACCCCCCGCGGAGCCATTCGAAGTAGCTGGTTTTTTGTTCCTTTTTTTTGTGGGCTAAATCGAGAAGGGAAAGGCTACTTTGTTTTGAGCTAAAGATTTAGAGTGATCGGACGTTACTGTGTTTTCTCTTAAAATTGAGATAAAGATTAAAGTCTGAATTAGAAATTAGTGGCAGTTTGCCGTGCTACCGAGAAATGAGGGCACCTAAAGGAGTGTAGCGAAGATTCCTGAGTAGGCCATGTGCTGTTTGGATAGTTGGAACCGTTCAGAGCATTCAAGTTTTGCTGTGTTTGAAGGTTGGCACAGGTTTCAGTAGACTCGGACGTGTTAGACTTGAGATACCTGGCAGTTGTTGCTACATTAACGGCAGTGTAGCTAATGCCTTGCGAAGGCAAAGAAAATGCGCATAGTTGTGCATATCTGCGTACTCTTGTTTCCTGGCGCGTGGTTAGTTATCCGATTGCGGTATTCGGAGATTAACCGAATGAAGTGAAGGTGCAGAATTTTGTGCAGAACAGCTGTAGCAGCTTGCGTATATGTTATGGTGCCTGACACAATGAGTATAAGGGAAGTATTGCGCCAGTACTGGAATGAGTATGGATTCTGATGAGCAGTCGTATCTTTGTGAGTTTAACTGGAGCAGTTGATTCTCAGTCTCGAGTGATAAAGGTGCTTTGAGAAGAGCCAGAAGATTAAACTGAGCGTGGGCCAAATTTTAAGCAGACTTTCGATATTCGGGTGGTATTGGGGATCAGAGCTTGATTGATAAGGAATGGAGTTTCTATTCAAAATTTGTAGGCTTTGACACACCACCGCTTATCGTACAACGTGGCAGTCTGTCTTTGGCGACCTCAGATGTGACGCGGACGCTCGCTTTGACCCTAAATTTGGGCAAAATTGAGGGGTCAGTATTCTGGAGCAGGATTTTGTTTGGCACTAAAAGGAAGCCTGGTGGGTCTTGAGTGAATTCCGAACGCTTGCGCGTGGAGCGGTGCTTTGTTGTTTGGAACGTCCCATCTGTGCTTTCCTTTGTTGGTGGTTTGGTGTTTTGGGTTTGCCTTGGGAGATGATGTTGCAAGCCAAGATATCAACGTGGACGCGAGCCCATCTCTTCCTGCCCAGCGGTGGGGAACGCTGGCCATTCGAGATTTTCCGGGCCGCGGAGGAGCTATTAAGATCGACGCCAGCGGGTCTCGTTTGGAACCAGCCAGCACACCTGTTTCCACTGTATATGGCTGCGAGCGACTTCAGCGTGATTACTTTCGGGCCTGCCGCCTTGGACCGCACGCACGGAGAGGACCCAGGTGCCAGCTGACTTCAATTACGGAGTTTGCCCGGTTGGAGTAGAGGACCAAAACCAGACCCCCTTAACAAAGTGTCTGCACGTGTAGAACGCCGCCGCCGCCTCGGGGAGACGAACGTTATCTTCCCCATTTGCCGTGGCCATGCCGGGGAACAAAGGGCCTCGTTCCGGTTGCTCTTTGGTGTGCCAAACACCGCGACAAGCTGGCGGGCATCGTCTCCGACCCAAGCACGAGGAACCACTTTCGGCGTTTTCGTGACCTTGCGTCCGGCCTCGAGCGGCGGGTGGCATTTGATTATCAGCAGATGTCGGTGACCCGCAGAAACCTTCGACTGGCCGGAGGCCATCACCTACCGCAGTCAATGCTACCTCGACAACCTTCTTTCCCTCAGACTCCACATGTGACGGGGGCGTGGCCCTAAGTGCAGTGGTGTGTTTGTGCGCACAAGTTTGTGTTGTTTGTGATCTGGGCCCCTCCCACCCCGGCGTGGGCGTCCTCAACCTAGGGAATTTAGGGAAGGCGAACAGTATAAATGTCGAGAACGAATGCGGCAGAGCAGCTCACTTCGCCTCATTTTGAGCTCACTTCAACTCTCTTTTGGAGCCTCACTTCAGTCTCTAACCATGATGTAAAAAGATGTAAATAAACCCTCTTGTAATCTTCCTCCCATCACTTAACTCTTTGACATGGCGGCACTCCTGTCCTGGTGGTGGTGGGAACGGGTGTCGAAGCTTGACCACGGTTCCGTCAAGCGAGCAGCAGCAGCAGCAGTGAGCTAGCAACGACGCCGAACCGACCCATCTTCGCCAACAACGGGTGGCAGCGTCAACACTGGTTTGATCAAAATGTCCGGGGACGATCGACAGCTCAAACAAACCATTCCGTCACTCACCAGTAGACGCGAAGCGCTAGGTGCAGTACTACAATTGGAGAAATGCATTCCCACTGTGCTGCCCTTCCGAATGGAGACGGATTACCGCGCCTTCCCTCTGCTATTCTTTTGAGGCTACCTTTTTTCTTCCACTCAATCTTCTATCCCTTCCCTAAGAACCTGCGGTCTATTTCCAATCCGCAACGGCCTGATTTCGATGGAGGCGAAACGCAAAAAAGGCGCCCCGGTACTGTGCGATGTCAGCCAACGTTGAAGATCCGCGGGTGGTGTAAATTCGCCCGGAGCCCTCCACTACAGCACGGCGACAGCGCAGCGACGCAGGCTGTGATTTACGTCTGCGGTATGCTTACCTCACGGCGGGCGGTTCATGATAGCGACCAGCATACGCAGCCCTTATCGCTTGCGCTGGCGTAAACATCACAGCCGGCGCCTGCGTCGTTGCCCTTTCGCATTTTAAGCGGCAGCACGCCAGGCTAAATATGTTCGTTTGTACGCAAAACGTTTGAGAGCACTGCGATCGCGGCACGTGAGCGGGCATGTCACGTGGTATGTTTTTTTTTTTGCTTGTTTCGCAGGAATCTGCACTGAGCTGGGAAAAAAAAGCTAATAGATGGAAAGTTAGAAACTGTTCAATCGGACGTTCTGCGGACCTGTTCCACAACTTTCTGATAGGAATGTTTTGCCTAATTTCATTGCTAGCGAAATTGATTAATAATCTCGACAAATTATGCAATTAAGCAGAATACAAAAATTATGCCTCGATCCATACAACAGCCAGCGACATGCATTTGGTCGCCTCGTCTTAGAGTGACTCGGCACATCTTTAAACCCTGGCTAAAGTTAGCTGGGACGCTCTGTGTAATCAAAACGCTTAGAGAGGAATCACCGAAGGCCGAGTAGATTTCACGCAAGGGTGAATTACACTGTTTAGCTTCTATACAAGCGAAGCCAGATGGCTACAAGGGGGAAATGCGCGGCCTTTTTGAAACATTCGCAGCTCGAAGGAAAAGATTCGTCCCGGTCCGTTCCTCCGCAGCCGTGGAGCTGCTCTCGGGTTCTCATCACAGGGAAAGCTGGCACCTACGGGCCGTCTATGCGAGGTTTTTAAAGAGCACTGCATCCACCACAGGAACGGCGGGTTCTTACTTGGCTTGGCTAGTGTTAGGCCTAAAAACACGTGGATGCCTCTGAATCGGCAGCTGCACTGCTCTGCGCCGCCGTGCTCTTCTCAGCGCGCAAACAAAGTGATTTTTAACAGCGCGCTCTTCGTCGAGGTTTGCCTCGCGAAGAGTCGCATTATTACGGCTGAATCCACGCTTCATAGCCAGCAACAGCCGAGCCAAATACGAAACCTCACCTTCCCAGCATTCCTCCGCCTCTCCGTGGCGGACGAAGCGCAGATCAGTCTGCTCTCCCTCTACAGCAGTGGTTGAATTTCGATGTAGGCGTAATTCCAGAGGCCCGTGTACTGTGCGATGTCAGTGCAGCACGTTAAAGAACCCCAGGCGGTCGAAATTTCCGGAGCCCTCCACTACGGCGTCTCTACCACCTGGGGTTCTTTAACGTGCATTGACATCGCACAGTACACGGGCCTCGAATTTCTCCTCCAAAGAAATTCAACCGCCGCGGCCGGGATCGAACCCGCGTCTTTCGGGACAGCAGCCGAGCACCATAGCCACTGAGCCACCGCGGCGGCCCCAAACCAGTATTGATAAAACTCTACCGGCTCACCTAACCGTTAAGTACACACACTCATGGACGAGTTAACCTGAAATGACGCGACGACGACTGAAAACTTCCGGTCGCTCCATGCAGCCACGATAATACCATGAGGCAACGGACGAGATAAACGACGACAGACAGCCCGACAAATGTCCCCCGCGCGTTTCGAACGTAATGATCCCGCAGTGGCAACGCATCCGGGGGCATATTTGCAAAGCCAAGCAACAGAAGCAGAACGTAATGCGCCAGCAGAAAACGCGTACATCGCACAGGGAATTGCGCAAGGCGCAATGCAGGCACGCCCCAATCCGCTCGCTGAACATCGATTACGCTGACCCGGACGCGCTCAGCCAGCGCCATCGTGCCGACGTTTATCTCGTCATTGCTTCATATTAGCGTGACCACACGGCGCCGCCGGCGGTTTCTGGTCGTCGCTCCGCCGTTTCAGGTTAGCGTGTCCGCGAGTGTACGTAGTTCCCCCACGAACTGCGTTCACGCGCAACACCATACCTCCCATCGAAAAGCATCTGCACCTGCCTGCCTGCATGGCACGCCTCTGCAGGGTAGTAAGCAGTCCCTCCAATTACCCCTCCTCCTGTCGCTTTCAACGTCCTACCATGAGATTTCGCGTCTTGCGTTAGCCGCGAAAGTCGCTGATTGGTCAACAGGCGACGACGTCATAAGGCGCGAAAATTGAAAACAAACACAAGGGGCAGCGCGCAACTGGCACAGGGCGAGACAAGTAGGAAGGTTCTAAGCGGATTAACTGAGCGCATGATTATGTGCGTGCCAATAAACAGATACGATGACAGTGACGACATTGCGTACGTGGTGAAAGAACTGACTACATACACAACCACGTATCAGTAACATTGACTCTAATGCAGGCGCATTTCACTGTTAAGGTGACTCGAGCGTGCCGTAACTTTTTTTTTTCCTCTATTTCTTCCATCCTTGTACGCTTATCATTCATTCCCCTTTGCCCCATATTGCGAAATTGTTTCACACAGGGTCTCCGAACAATTAATCTCACCGCAACCGGAATTCCGAATAAACCCCCCAGTGAACGTTTCACGTCAGTCATACACCTTTTTGTACATCACTAAAAAAAAAAAAAAGAAAACGTAGATCCCTGCGGCGACCCGCATTGGGGAGAATGCGAAAGCTTTGATGCCTCCTTCCCACTCGTTGCATCTGTTTGCTGAATTCATTGTAGACTGTTCGCCTCTCCTTTTGCCTCTTTCTCTCTTTTGAGTGTTTGCCTCTCTTTTTACTTCTTCCGGTTTTGACGTCCACCGCTATTTTCACGTCCTCACACTGTATGCACGTCCGGGGCTATTTTGACGTCTAAATGAACTTTTGGCCTCTAATTAAGTACTCCAGATCAATCAAATCTGGTGTACAACGACATTTTATCTCCCTCATACGTGGTTGCGTTTTTCCCGCAATTTTGACGTCTAGTATGCTGTCACGTCCTCGCACTATATCGACGTCCGATACTATTTCTGGCTCTGACATTTCTGAGTGACATTTCTGGCTCTAACTAATTACTCCACATCGACTAAATTTTGAAGTCATCTTCCTCCATCACACACAATAATTCTTGTTCGCTTAACTCTCAAATGAACGGAAAAATCGCTGCCGACACGTTTCGCGGACACGAAATCGTCGACGTTGCCAAGTAATGCTATCGCATTAAAAAAAAAATAAAACAGCGTAACGGTTCCCCGAAACTGCGCCTGCCGCCTCGCGCACGCTAAACACAGATACTCCGCCCGCTACTGTGGCACAGCTCCGCGACCGCTCGGCCGACGAATTCCCTAATTAGACCGAGCCGGAGGAGCGCAGCTACCGCAAAGACCACGCTCGCTTTCCTCGAATGGAAATGAGAAGCGCGAAAAAAAAAAAAGAAAAGAAAAAACGTGTGCAGGGAGCCAACATTGCTTTCTCGCGGGCTATGTGGCGCCAAGGGCGGCGTGACAAATGCGCCAGAAAGGAAAAAGAAACTGGTTAAACAAGAAACCAACAAAACAAGGGCCCCTCTCGGTCCGGCGTTTTTTTTTTTCTTCTCGCATACAGTAAATACGGGGAAACGCACCCAGCAGCGCGCCGAGATCCAGAAGGAAGAAAAGGACAACAAAACGAAGATAAAGGAAAGACAAAATGCACAGCTACTCCCCCCCCCCCCTTCTTTTCTAGTTTGTCGAGAGTTTTCTGCCAAACGGGCCCTCGCCGCTACAGGTTCTTTCTCCCCGTTATCTCCCCCCTCCCTTCCGGCTGCCGCGGCAGGCAGTCCGCTATTTTTGAGCCCCGGCCAAGGAAAAACGAGGGGGAGGGGGAGAGCTGGAAACGCGAGCCCTGTCTCGCGGCGCGAGAAAGAAATAAAGAAAAAGGCAAGTGGGAGGAAAAAGCAAACGGAGACCGCGGCGTCGGAGGCGAACTGCATAACCGCATTCCGCCGGGTGTGTAATACGTGCGACAGTTCCTCTCCCCCACACCCCACCCGACAGAGGCGCCGCGACAGCTGTCACTATCAAAGCCTCCGACCGCCTCTCGCTGTCGAGTGCTCAACACTATTTCCATAGAGAGGCAACCTTAGGCGCTCTCCTGATATGGATATGCCGGACGAAGCGTCGTCATAGACGTCCGCATTAGTCAGTATGGGACACGTCGCCGCTTTCATATCTGTGCGCTTCCCGATCAGAGTCCGATCCTTCTACATCCCAGTTCGATCTCTGCGTTCGGCAGGGCTCACAACTTCTTTCAGACGTCTAATTCAGTGTTTCTCGAGGGCCCCGTAAACGCTAAGCATGTATCTCAGGCGAGAGAAGAAAACAACAGCCAGTTCTTTTTCCTTCTTTCGTCCCCTCACGTACACAACGCGCTTTTTACAGCGGCCGCTCCTGGCTAATTTGCATCGCTCGTGTCACGGCCTGCGTAGACGGCTGCACGCTCCCAGGACAGCGTTTCTTTTTTTTTTTTTTCAGTCGTGTTCGCAAGTGGGTAGGAGACCCACACACTTAAAAAGAAACCATGCGTGGTATGTACGAGTGCCTTATTTTGTTTATCTCCATTCTTTTCCTCCCTTCCACTTCTCTTTCTACCTCTTTTTTTTAACACTGCGTGGCTAAGGACCCGTTTTCTGTATGTGGCCAGTAAGATGGCATGCCCAAACGGGCGTGGCTTAAACGGGGCACATTTTGCTGCTCTAAAAAACTCGACTTTTTTATTCAAAGGAACATCTGCGTGCACTCTTTTTTTCTTCTAACGCATTACATAACTCACAAGTATTAGAAGCGTAAGTTTAGAACTATTCACTTCTGCGCCAAATTTACTGGCGCATCGGCAAGTGTGCAGTTTCGGCCCAGATGTCCCAACAGGAACGGCGTGTCGGCCGTCGTCACGCAACCGTCAACTCCGCATTCGAAGTGCCGACCAATCAGCTCGGACCTAAGCGGACAGAATAAACTTGTTTATTCCCGCGCATCCTTGATGAATACGGGCCCAGGCACACACACACACACACACACTCTTCAACCTGGCTTTAATCAAGCTTCCTGACAGGCTCAACGTCGCCGAAAACATCAATCATAGTCTGCACGGAGACGACGTTGCCATTTGGACAAACCGCTGCTTTGAAGGGCAAATCGAAGAAGCTCTCCAAGCAGCGGCTGACACGGTGGAGGGCTTCCAGTATTCCCAATCCAAATCAGAACTCCTCGTCATTCGATGCAGCAAAAACCCCAAAAGGGCAGGATCCCGATCTACACTAAAATGTTAAAGAACCCCAGGTGGTCGAAATTTCCGGAGCCCTCCACTACGGCGTCTCTCATAGCCTTAGTCGCTTTGGGACGTTAAACCACGATTAAACCAAGCCAAACTAAAATTCAAGGCGAAAACATCGAAGAAGTGGAGACCATACGGGTCTTAGGACTCCACATCTCCAACAACCACGGCAACATTGTAGCCCTGGGGGAGACAGGAAAGCTCAGCACATCAGGCAGCGCGCATGATCAGACGCACGGCCAACAAGAGACGAAGCACTGGGGAGCACGAGCTACACAAACTTCTTCAAGCCTTCGTCATCAGCAAAATTACATACGCCTTCCCGTACCTCCATCTCAAGGAGGCAGAATAACATAAGATTAATACCCTGAACACGGCACGCATATGAAACGGCGTTGGGCCAAATCTATATTCACATCCAACGAGAAACACCTCGCCCTGGGAGTACACAATAAGGGATATTCAAAATTCCGCAAGTGCGCTTTCCCACATAACTATGTTGCCCCAAACAAGATGGCCGACTTCGCTATAAAGGAACTACGTGGGCTACAGGACAGGCGCTAAAGGTGTGGACAGAATTTAAGAAACGTATTTTGGAAGAATCAAACAAAAAACCAGTCTTTCATGCTTTGTTTCAGCTGGAAACTCATGGTCAGCCATCTTGTTTGGGACAACATTGTTATGCGGGAAAGCGCACTTGCCCACCTAGCACTCACAGACGGCTCGACTCTCCATCACCCTAGAGGGGAAACTGTGACGGACCATCCAGGCCCCCTTCCTAGCCATATCCGAAAAAAAAAAAAAAGATTCGGATCAAATCTCCACCCAAGAACACGAACCCGCAAACCCAACAGGGTCGGAGGGAGGCAAGAGCCAGAGGTGCGCATTGACACTTGCAGAGACTCCAAGACGACATCTACGTCGATGCAGCCAACTACCATGACAGCCCCCACAGATTCGCCATCTGCGGGGTATCTCATCCTCGAGACTGTGACCAGGCCACTACGGCCACTCCACTCACGGCCCCTACGGTATTCACCGAAAACGAGGAAACCGCCGAAGAAGCCGCAATTGCAGCTGTCATTGCCTTTAAGGACGCCATCTTTAGCGATTCCAAGTACGCCACCACTAACTTTGCCAACGGCCGCATCTCACTCCAAGCCAGAAATATCCCCCCTCCGAGACACTGACCTGGTACGGGTCCCGGCGCATGCCGGAAACCCCGGAAACGAGACTGCCCACGCGCAAGCTCGAGTCAGAGCCGGGCGAGCAGTGGACGGTCCGAACCCGGAGGCAACCGGCGAAGCCCTAACCTCCTACCACGACCACAATACCCATTTCAAACTCGGGCAAAGTCGAACCCCAGGTGGTCCAAAGTTCCGGAGCTCTCCACTACGGCGTCCCTCATAGCCTGAGTCGCTTTGGGACGTTAAACCCCATAAACAAAACAAAAACCAATTCCAGCCGCCGCACCACTTTCTCTCGAGGGAGGAGCAGGTGGCGTGGAGAAGGCTTCAGACCGACCGACTCCTTCTCCAACCCCCAAATGTGTACTAGCACATATTTTCTCAAAACCACAAGCCAGAACTGCCTTTTCTGCAGCGAAAAAGCTCCTTTAGTAGGTCACATAATCTGGGACTATAAAGCGCATCCTGACCCCGATATCGCACGACTGCTCCCTCACCTGACGCGTGGCTTTCAGTACAGGTCGGCGACGGCCGAGACACTAAAGTCGAAGCCGTCGAATGTGCGGTCCGAGACCTGCATGGTATGGACATCCACCTACTGCCAACACTATAAACCCTTTCGTCCAATAAAATTTTTACTCACTCATTCACACACCCACTGTGTGACTGTAGCGCGCCTTTAGAGAACGGCGCTGCCTACCGCCGCGCTCTCTGGCGTTAGCTACACCGGACGGAATTCGGCCCTGAGGAAGGTGGACGTAATGGGGTAAACGATTGCAACAAAGAAGAAAGATTCAGCCAGCCGCAGTTCGCTTAAAAAAAAAAAAACGACGCCGCGGTCGTTTCATACCGATACGACGGCTTATGCCGCAACTGGCCTTCACATCGCTTGCGACAGCATTCCGAACTAGGCCACTTTTTTTTTTCCTTTAGTTCTCTCCCCGTTCATTTACTGGCCAGTCATGTTCAAGTATCCTGTAGTACATCGATGTCGCTTAGTTGACGGCTTCCGTTCCTGTCTGTTCCATTTTCCCGAGTTTTTTTTTTTTTTAATTTCCGCTCTTTTCGTTCCTTTATCTCGCTTCCATACGCTAACGACATTCCTGACGCGATTAGGGCCGCCGGGAACACCGGGCCGATGCGCGTCCCATCTGCCTCGACATTATGAGAGCGTTCACTGAACGGGCACGTCCATCCATTTGAACGTCGCTTACACCGCGCGCGTTCTGACGTTGAAATGATATGCCAGGAGCAACCGAGAGTAGCGTGACGTCACCTTTACGTGGAAGGAAATGCGGTAATTTTAGGAAGGTGCCGGCACATTCCTGAAATTTTTGGACTCCTGCCAGTCTACGTAAACGAATACCCAAATTATACATCTTTCGGGGATCTTAAGTGTTAATTTCAGATTTTTCCACCTAATCTGACACAAATCCGACGTTTTTCCGACCATGCTGTGACAATTTTCACTACGCCATGACGACTTCCGGTGGATGTGAAGTCACACAGTCCCGTGGTTATATGGACGTCTGCGCTATTTCGACGCAATTTTGACATTTTTGCCTATAATTAATTAACTAATTATTCTACAGCCATAAAACACTGCTTCTAGGTTCATTTTTTCCTCCTCTGTCTGAAGCAACCATTGGTTTCCTTCTATCCTTTTAGTTCCCGAGTTAAACGCGTGTGGCACGCTTTAACGGACGTCAGTATGAGCCATTAAAGGCTTTCGCCCTAATATGGACACTTCCATTCAGCGGACACCTGGAGAGTACCAGCCTCGGGTTGGTAAAATTGCTGCATCTCGACCTCTGGTAAGAAACGAAACTTCACCGGCTAAGAAAAACTTCAGCTAAAAAGAAAGGCGCCGTAACTTAACTCGCCTCTCAACACACAACAAACAAGTCCCTTCACTGCGGCCGTTCCTGCATTATATTTGAGGCGCCTTTGTACGAGGGAGTCTTGGGTAAAAAAAAAAAACAGTAAGCGCTCGTTACAACGAAATCGGTGTTGGCCGACTACCGCCTTATCCGAAGTCTTCGTGGGAACAGCCTCCCGCAACCACTTTCTTTTTCCCCAGGCGTTACTGGCGAGTCCACACCTGTTATCGATTTCAAAATAGTCTACATTCAATCCAGCAGGGGCAATCGAAACGCTCCAAGAAAGGAAACCTCATCTCTCACAATGCGGAAGTAAGTACACCTCGCATCCGGGAGAAAAAAAAAAAACGAGTTTATCGACACAGCCTCCCGCCCACAGAAACAGCAGTGCATGCAGACTTGCTTTCCGAGCTGCTGCCACTACGCGCCGATCGAGCATGGAACAGGGCGGGAGGAAGACCAATCAGGAATTCGCTAAACGACGGTTTTCCCCGAACGCCGTCGAGCGATGCGGCGGACACCAGCGGGGCCTCGAACGTGCGAGTCCTCTTCGCAACAGAGCGGCTTCCGATCCCCCCCCCCCCCCCCCTCCCCCTACACCCCGCCAATCTTCCACCCTCCGCGTCGAGAATGCGAGGAGGCATTTGCGGCTGCATCGGTTCTACCGGCATTCGTTGCTGGGTTTTTTTTTTCTTTTTTTTTTTTAATGCGGGAAAGCAACCGGGTGCAAACGCACCTCTGCTCGACACGTGGTGAGAAGTGAAAGGGCCTGCAGATCAGAATAAAACTCGGCACGATGTCATCAACCCATAACCGAAGCGTGACACACACTTTGTCACAACACCTTGCTCAAACAACAGGGTTTAGTTTAGTTTTTTTTTATGGAGGTTTAACGTCCCAAAGCGACTCCGGCTATGAGGGACGCCGTAGTGAAGGGCTCCGGAAATTTCGACCGCCTGGGGATCTTGGACCAGTAAGAGGGAAAAACTGAAGGGGGCAATAAAGCGCCACCTTAGAGGAGTTTTTGGGTGCTTGTTTTCTTCTTTGTAATGAGGCCTAACACATTATTATACGCGGATTGCCACGTGGTACCCTCCAACGACCGCGAAATAATTTATAATGAAACTTTTTTTTCGTGCTGTTTCGTTTTCAGTTTCAACAGCCCAACGATGGTTGTGTCGTCAAAGAGAGGTTATAGGTCACGTGAGGAGTGAAAAACTGCAATATAATCGGTGCTTCTACATTCGCTGTCATTCCGGCTATTGAGGAAGGCTGGCTTCAGCACTGTAGTGAATTAATACGATGAAGCCGCGATTAAATCGCAGTTTTTCCATGCCTCACATGACCTCGTTCGGCTGTTGAAACCGAAACAGCACGAAAAAAAATTCGATTATAAATTACTTAGCTGCTCAGAATTTGGAAAGCACAGCGAAACTCATGACATTAGTACCAAAAGAGTTAAAAGATATGTGTGATGAGCGATCGGAATAAGTTAAATCACTGACTGCTGCATTATGCTGTCCACCGCTTGCAAAATGCTTGCTAGGATGCTTGCTTACAGAACGTAAGCACTTTCAGCCCACCAAATTCAGAACAGGCTGGTTTTCGGAAGGGGTACTCGGCAATCAATAACTTTCATCATCACGCCATGACTCAATTTACAGAGAAACGGCGAGTTGAGCGAGTTGGTACATCTTGAGAAAAAAACAGCGCAGGAACAGGGACACAAGAAAAGAAGACGACGGGACAGGCGCTGTACTAACAACTGAAGGTTTATTGCACGGAACACGAAAAAGTACACTCTACAAACAACCAGGAGCACGCATGATCGACGCCAACAACACTGATAAGATGTTAAGATATCGTTTCTTAAAGATCATGGCTGATTCTAACATCTTATCAGTGTTGTTGGCGTCGATCATGCGTGCTCCTGGTTGTTTGTAGAGTATATTTTCGTGTTCCGTGCAATAAATCTCCAGTTGTTAGTACAGCGCCTGTCCCGTCGTCTTCTTTTCCTGTGTCCCCGTTCCTGCGCTGTTTTTTTTCTCAAAATTTACAGAGAAATGAGCAGAAAATAACGAGCTCCTGCATGTTGCCTTCATGGACTGTGAGAAGGCATTTGATTCAATGGAAACTACAGCAGTCATGCTGCCACCGCGCAATCAGGCCATCAGTAACCTCCCCCCCCCCCCCCCCCCCTCGGCAAAGAATAAAAGTCTGCAAGTGTTCGTGTATGTGCACAAGTGACTGACATAATCGCTGCTTCGTCGTTTTAATTCACTACAATGCCAAAGCCTGCCTGCCTCAAGAGTCGGAATGACAACATATGCAGAAGCAGCGATTAAATTGCAGTTTTTCCGTGCCTCAGGTGACCGCACAAGCACACTTTGATGCCACAGTCATAGTTTGGCTGTTGATTATAAATTCGAAAGCTGTCGTAGGCGAATACCATTCGGTGATTCATGCTTAGTAGTTAGTGTCTTCAGCACCATTTAGAGAAGAAAACATGCCACCAAAATTAGGCGTCCATACTCCTCTAACGATTTCGAAAGAACATCCTTGCCAGGAAACATGCCTGTGGTAAGGAGCGCCCCGCAGAATGTTCAGCAGATTTCTTCATTTTGCAAAGGACACAGGCGTATGCTGCCAGCTGAAGTTGAGAGGGTCAAACACACTTCCTCATTCACCAGGAGAGGGAGGTTTAGCACATACACGCACAAGCATGCTTTGGTTTATTTGGGTTTAACGTCCCGAAGTAACTCAGGCTATGAGGGACGCCGTAGTGGAGGGCTCCGGAAATTTCGACCACCTGGGGTTCTTTAAAGGGCCACGGACCACCCCAGCTCAGCAGACACTCTCTACCTCTCTTTCAGCGAGCCTCCTCTCCTTCCATTCCCTCCTCGAAATTCTTCTCTCCCGCTCCTCGTCGAGTAGGCTCGGCAAGGCAAAATCACCCCTTCCTTCTCCGACGTAAGCCGGAGGCGTGGTGTCTGTGGAGTGCGTCACGGGGCTGCGTCATGGCCCCGCCTTCAATAGAATTCTTTTCTTGGTTTTTGCTGCTGGGGCTGTTCGAGGGGAGAGGGGTCGCTGCGGGTTTCCTAACACACTCTCTGTTTTGCTCTTTGGGTCTCCTCGCGGTGTTTCGCCGCGTTTTTTTTATTTGTCCTTCCTCTCCCCAGTTGCTGTTTTTTTTTCCTGTTTGAAGCTTTTTTTGTGTCCGGAAGGCCGATACGTTGGAGCCAGAGACGACTCAACTCATAATCTCTTGGCAATTCGTGCCAGATCGTGCTTCGACTCCAGTCGCTGCGTGCGCATCCAACGACGAAACAGCGTCGTCGCATTTTCTCCGCACACTGAACGATCGAGAGGCGCGATCGGCTCGACCACCTAGACTTGTTAGCGAGCGCACCCTTTCATACATCTGTTTGTCATTCCCAGTTAGCGAGCCACCTTTTCATTTTTTTTTTTAGGCCTCCCCACCGTTTCACGAGCGGATGGGCGGAAGTCGTTTCTGTTCGAAACACACGGCGAAGTGCGGACCCGGCAACCGCCCATTTGCTTTTCTTCATGTGTGTTTGTGTTCTGTGTGTTTGTGTCTTTTCTCCGCTCCGAAGCCCATGTCGTTCATTGGAGTCAGGGCGTACGCAAGATGCATGGAGGATAAGCGGTGTCTGTGCGGAGCGCTCAAGTGGACGAGCGAGGGAAAGGCTCTGCTGCACTACTAATTAAAACCTTGTTTTGGGGGGCTCGCATAGAAGAAAAGAAACTGAGAAGGGAGCGCGCACGCAGAGCGTCTCGTGACGTGATCACGGCGGGGGGGGGAGGGGGGGGCGAACCAACTCCCTCAGTTTTACTATTTTTTACTTTTTATGGCAAGGGTTCAAGGCTGTCGCCGCACGCTCCCTCCGCAGTTTTTTTTTTTTTTCCTTCATGCGGGTTTGGAGGCATGAGCCAGAACAGAAGGCGCTGCGGAAAGCCTTGTGCAGACGACGCGACGCCAAGGCTACGCCCAACCTTCTCCCGTCAGTCAGAACGATGCACCAATGGAGTGCCTTTAGCGAAAGTAGCCACCCTTGACGTCAGCGGGGTGCAGAGTAGTGGGCGGGGCCCGTTTTTGAAGGAAGGAAAGAACGAACGGGCTTTGATTTGAATTTTCGCAGCTTTTCGGGGCGCGCATGGCTCTAGTATTTTGCAGAGGTTATCTTCGATGCCTCATCTATGCAGTGGGCTTGTTTTTCAAAAATGTCCGGACCCTGGTCAGTGGCCCTTTAACGTGCACCGACATCGCACAGTACACGGGCCTCTAGAATTTCACCTCCATCGAAATTCTTCCGCCGCGGCCGGGATCGAACCCGCGTCTTTCGGGCCAGCAGCCGAGTGCCATAAACACTGAGCCACCGCGGCGGGTTACACACACGCATGCACGTGGGCATGCACATTTCAGCGACCAGCTTACTGGGAAACTCAGCTCGGTCCACCAACAAAGCATTCCTAACGCCTTTCATGACTGCCTCTTCTCGACCAGCGGTCCAACCAAGCGCTCAGAGGGGACTGCTAGAAGTTGACTCTCATGTCAGAAGTACTGCTAGCAGGCCCACAGTGTGTTGACAGCCGGTACGCATTCCGTCTACCACCGCTTTTGCTAAGACCGCGCCTTCGATCCGCAGGCGCTGCGAGCTGGGCAGGCTTCGCGCTTACACAGGCAGCCCATCACAATGGAGACAGTCGGAGCGGTGGCGAATTGCTCGTCAACAGCGCAAGACTTCCTCCTTGTCATTCACCGACGACTTCGCGATGAGGGGTTGCTGGTGTCAGTCAGTTGACGCCAAAAGGAGATATGCCGGGAAGCATGGAGGACGAAAAGAATGGAAGCGAGAAAGGACGGAGGAGAGGGGGGGGGGGGGGGGGGGGGGACGCGGGAACGCGTTGCTAGGCGACCGCCGCGCCGGACGGCTGTCAGAGGTAGCGACGAGAAGCGCCCGCAGTTTGCGCTCGGGAAGAGCGAAATTGAAATAAAGGGAAACTAAAAATAAATTAACAATGGCGGAAGTATAGGCTAGGTGGCGAAAGCTGCCGCCCGATGCAAAGAGTAAAGCCATTATCATCCATCCATCCAACTAAATTCATTTTTAACAAAGTGTTTCGGGAAAAGACAAAAAAAAAAGACCAATCCTCCATCAATCGCTGACTGCAAGTTGAAAATTATGAAATGGAGTTGACTATTCCTCTCCCGAATGACCCCCCGAGTTTCTTTACTTCTCTACGTGGCGCTGAACATGAAAGCGTTGATATCAGATGCCAAATGCTGTTTTTATCGCATCCATTGCCTCTTCTATCAACGTTCTCTAAAGTCTACGTTGGCACAGACGCGATGAAGTCACCCGCCGCACAAATCTCGCGAATAACAGGAACGAAAATACTCGGGGGCCTTTCCAGACATTCCAGGCAGATTTTCCTGGTCACTCCACCCTGCAGATAGCATAACCAAGTGCGTTCCGGAGGCGCCAGGTTTGAATATCATCGACGAGGCATTATCGGAACAGCTAACAGCGAGAGAACGATCTTGCGCGATAAACAGCTCCATCGACGGCTGAGAATTCCAACACAGTCGCCCTTGCCTAGCGGCATACATTGCGATAAGAGTAACGGAAGCGAGCGAAAACCGGTATTTGTTTTCTTGTTTAACTAGTAGAGCGCAAAAAAAAAAATGCAAATCGGGTTTAAAGGACGTGAGCCCCGCCGCATGAGATGTCGGGGCAAAACGCCCAGTCGTCTCAAATCCGGCATCCATTTCCGATTGGAGGCAAGAGGGTACAAGGGAGCGGAGGTCAAAAGCCGGTCCGCGATAACATTTTTCTCTTTTTTTTACATCAAGAAAGTTAAGTTCGACCATAGGGCGCATAAAAGACAGCATGTTTCTGCATCTTCAGCACTGCGCTCAACATTAACTGGGAACCTTATTTGTTTCTTTTTAAGGCCAAGACACGTCCAACGTTTTAATGTCCGCGCCTTTTCGAAAGCTTGAGGACGACAGAAGTGTTTACACGAGTGGGTGTAAACACTTGCGTGTAAACACGTGCGTGTAAACACGTGCGTGTAAACAGATCGAGCTGGCGCGAAAAGATGAGATGCCTACACAAAACGGCGAGAAATACTTCCTTGTTTTCTTACCCGGTTGCTCGCTTTACGTCACTAAATAGCAACGCTACGAACAGCAACGTTTTTTAAGTGCCGCTCACTAGGCTTATCAGACGATTCGCTCAAATGAAAAGCCCATACGACAATGTCGACCGGCTCTCAGAACTGTCGGCGGCTACAGACAAAAAGGACTGTCTGATAAGTTTCGTCCGTCTCTCTGTTCGAAAACCTGTTTCTGGCCTGCTTCGTGGGAATGAAGAATGGCAGACTCGCCGAAAAGGGCTCTCCTAAATCTATGGCCGAATCGACAACTTTTGTTTTCACTCCGTCTGGCACGCTGGCGACAGCTGAGATGCAGTCGACCCGCTTTTTTTTGTTTGTTTTTTTCCTCGAAGAAGAAGCCGACCACGAGGAAAAACGGTGGTCGTGGAAGGGACGGGAAAACGAAGCACTAAAACGGGGTAACGGTACTACCCGCGGCGAAGGCAGAGGCATAGAAGAAGGTTGGCGCGGTGTGGGTCAAAGCCCGCGATATTTGGCGCCCGGCCCTGACGCAATCAACACCGCCGCGCCAGGGGTAGGGAAACAAAAAAAAAAAAAGATACGCGAATGCTTCCCAAAGAACTCACTCGCCGAGGCGGGTGACATAACGCGACGTGTGCGTGGAACGGCGCTAAAGAAGAGAAAAAAGAACCGTCAGCTGGCGAAGAACGGAGGAAAAGGTTGCGGATTCCGGGCATCCCAAATGCCGTAACCGCTGACCCGAAGACACTCGCAGAAGAGGCTCCCGAGATGCTCGCTACCGTAGCTGCTGCGTTGTTTTTTTTTTTGTTTTGTTTTTTTTTGCGGGCTACGATTGTTGCGGGGAGCGAAGCGCAGTGCGATAAAACACAAAACCGCGTCGGAAGAAATCACAAAGAAGGCGGGAAGGTGGCAAGGAGGCAGGCGACGGCAATGCACAAACTCGGCCGGGCGTACGACCTCGAAACGAACGCAGGCAACCGAACAGAGCAGGAGATAATGCGCTGCTGCCTTCGCCTCTCCAGCAAGCATACACGCGCAGACACACACACAGATATATCGGAAGTCGGCAGCGATTGTGGTAAGGCAAGCGGCTCGACGGAAATAAAAGAAACAAGCGAAATGGAGACGGAGCGGCGAAGGGTTTTGTTTTTGCAAAGGGGAGGAGGGAGGCTGAGCAAGTTTCCGTGAAATGTAGGGCTGCCCCGAAACGGAAACAACAACGAAAACCAACGAACAAAAAGAGCAGAAATAATAATCAACGGCGAACGAAATAGGCAGAAAAGTTCTCGACTCACGGTTCGGCTTCGATGGACTTTAGCTTGGCCACATAGTTGGACGGAATGTAGCCTTCCTGCTTGGTCGACTTGGATCGGGCGAACCACCAGTCTCCCTGGGTGTCGTTGAGGATCTCCAGGTGCTCGCCCTTCTTGAAGCTGAGGTCCTCGTCGGTGCGCGCGTCGTAATCGTAGAGGGCGACGAATATTTTTGCGCCCGATCCGGGCCCCGCCGACGTCTCGACGTCCGGCTGAACGGCGATGGGCACCGTGGGACCATTGCGACCGACGATGCCGCCGACGCCTCCGCCCGACAGCTCGATGTGGTGCACGGCCCGGCCCGACACAGGTTCGTGGGTGGTCACCGGGCCGATATTGATCGAGGCGACGTCCCCTCTGTCGACGGGCGCCTGCACGGACTCCTTCTTGGGAGCCGACTTGGAGCCCGCCGATCGGCTGAAGCAGCTCCCCATGATGGCGTCCCACCCCTCTTTTAGCAGACGAACAAAAAAACGGAGCGGCCCTTCTTTCTTCGCTCGCCCGCCTTCAACGCGACGACACCGAAGCGGCGCCCGCCGCGCTGCTCGTAGGCGACGACGGGCCTACACCGTCGCCCATTGTTGGGAAGGCCTGGCACGGCGGACAACTCCGCTCACGACACGATGCACACACACGCACGCACCCATGAACCGCCACACAACCGAGGGCAAACTTCCCCCGACACGGACAACGCAACGACCAGCGGGGCTGCACGGAACACGGACCGACGTCCGGCTAGGCGAGGCCAACCAGGCGCTGGTTGGTCGCTGCGCCCGAGGCCGTACGGGCGTCTTCTTCCGCGACAACATGGCGCCGTAAAGTAGTTCAATCTGTAAGAGCGTTTAGGGCGCCTCATCATGACAGAACATCAAATAATAAAGTACTTATAAACATTTTTAAACATACACCTACCGTTTCTTTAACGGTTGCACGTTTTATAGATTTCTCGGCGTGTATCACAGCACCAAAGCGGACGAATATCTGGAGCGTCGGTGCGATGCGGCTTGCTCTTTGTTGCCCGACGAGCAAGACGACTGCAGCTGGGCAAGCAAAACTGCGAAACCGAAACTGGCAGTTTTGACCGGCCGTTCTTGTTTTTTGTTGTGTTCTCTCTTCACTATCTCCCCGGTGATAACAAGAAACAGGCTCCTCATCCAACACAACAAGCAAGAGAAGAAAATGGTTTCGCCGAGGCTGGGAAACTGCGTCGTTTTTCGCGCTTACTAAGGGTGGCTATCGGCAACGTTCAGGGATGAAAATTAATAAACGAAAAAAACAGGCGTGCAAAGCGGCTTCGCGTGGCTTTAATATGCTAATGGACTCCCGTTAATTAACTATGGAGGAGAGCCGGGGGCGCCGCGAAGGCGCAAAATGTCAAAAGGCTACAAAACCGCAGACGCAGCGGGCTACGCGGCCTGGCGTTCGCTTCTTTGCCGCTGCGAGCGCCCTGGGAGCTTAATCTGCCCCCCGAGCGTTTTTGTGTGCTTCTACTCTCATCAGCCGCCGTAGAGTGGCGTGCGGCCACGACATGACTGCTCTCGAAGTCGCCAGATCGGCGCGGTTCCAGCGGAAGTCTTAGGCAACCGCCGAGGTAAGAGCGGTGGACTCGTCAACATGTCATATATGTTCGCAGGAGAAGCCAGCTTTACCCCGGCTAGAAAGAAATGTATAGTGGGAGGGTTCGCTTAGAGGTGAAGCTCGTTTGACGCTTCAAGCGCTGCTTAATAGAAGGGGAAACCGCTGCGTGTGTTTGCAGGTTTCGATCGCCTGTTGATATTGCGTAGGCGGGAGATGTATTTCCGTGCCGCAGTCTAAATGTCAATACCACTCCGGCCTTGGTATACAAGGAGTGCTCTCTCCCAATGCGCGGGCACGACAAGGCCGTCCACATAGCGTGAGATCGGGCTGCTCCTGAATATTTGAAGGTTGGCTTCACTGCGGATATAGTGAATGCTGCGGGGGAGCACCGTGCCACTCCAGTCGCGTTTTCGTGGTGGTTGTGCGTCGTGCGGTTGACGGTCGCGGTCGAAACCGCTCATTTAGCACAATTAATCCGTGGAAGACAGTTATATCTGCTGGTCGTGGATGAATAGAAACATTATGTATCCTTATTACGTAACTACTCGATTTGCTCGCTATATATAGCTAGACCTTTGAAGGTGTACTCTGTGTTCGGGTGCCTTTGACGGTACACTGCCTGAAGTTTGGTGTTCTTTCTTCTTTTATTTTTATTTTTGTTTACTGCAGCAAGGAAATGGATTCGCCCAGTGAACGTCTCTTGTTGAAAACAAATCACAAAGTAAGTGCATTTTCGGGATCTTGTGCTGCATGTAAATGGGATGTGCGCGTTCATACTAAATATGCGGACTGTTATAGTTTGAAACCAAAAAAAAAAAGAAATTCGAGGCGAAATCAACGAAAGAAATGATTATTTGCATCGAAAATCACCCATACCAAACCATACGTTTGCAGTTCTGGAGCGGAGATAGGCCATTTTGTAATAATCGACCTTGCTGTATATGTGGGTATATGAGTATATGGTATGGTATGGTATGGTATGGTATGGTATGGTATGGTATGGTATGGTATGGTATGGTATGGTATGGTATGGTATGGTATGGTATGGTATGGTATGGTATGGTCAACAAGGTGAGAGCGGGGGCTAGTTGATGTTTCATACTTCGTCCGTCTGTGTTCACGTCTTTCTGTACCACTTAGCGCGATTTCCTCAGTATGGCTTGGTATGGTTTTGGGATGTGAGTTTTTAACGTCCCTAAGCTGTCCGTAGGATATCGGATTATTTACAACCACCTGGAGCTATGTGCACTGGCACATAACGCGTCCGTTGTTGTTAATTTCAGACTTATTGGAATGCAGTGGCGAAGTAATGGGCCTACAGAGATACTTTGTTTTCTGAGTTCGCAGTCTTAATCAATGCTCAGAAAAAAATATTTGTGTCAAAACCATACACATACCATTTTGCAAGGATGGAACTCTCCTTCAATAGGGACTCTAATAGAACGCAACTTTTTTTCACGGGCCTTTTTTTTTTTTTTTGAAGACTAATTATTATTTTGGAACTCATCATTTTGTGACAGTTATTCTTCACCTTTAGTATTCAGACATTCGGACGTTTTCAAAGAACACGAGAAAACGAAGCAAGCGTGTATTTTCATCGTTTACCACCTGTAGATGAAGCACGTACTATATATCTATTATAATTATCATGTAATGTCTCTGAAAACATGGGGTCTGTGTGACATACGTTCACTCAATATGGCAACACCAATTTAACATACGCGGTGACGCAAAAACGATCGTGGCTCTTCAATAAGCAGGCGCGGTTTATGCGGTGATAACTGGTGGTCATCGGCTTGGGTACAGTAGTTATGAAAACCTGACCAACGGGGGCTAACTGGCTTAGAGAAAAATTATTAAGTGGCCTGATTACCCTGTGCGTCTCCTACTAAGGACTTCCCCCGCGCATTTGGTTCATTTCTTCTTTTCACGGTAACTGCTCACGAGATTGGTATACGCATATTGTTCTACGCACATACGAGGTCTGTTAGAAAAGTATCCGACTTTATTTTTTTTTGCGAACACCTGAGGGATATGAAACAAGCGCGCGTACAGCAGCCGACCTTGAACCCTCGTGCGCATGCACGAATTTTTTCCCGCCTGCCGATAGCCGCTGGGAAGCAGCGTTTGAGAGAGGGAGTGCGCAGTGCTCTCGTCGGTTTTTTGTTGCAAGGAAAATGGCGGAGCGAGAGGAGCAGCGCTACTACATCAAATTTTGCAAGAAACTTGGCGACAGCCAAGTGGAAATTATTCGAAATGTTCAGACGGCTTTCGGTGATGATGCTATGAGCAGCACACAGATTAAGCAGCGGTGCAACTGGTTTAAAGACGGCCGCACATCCGTGGAGAGAGAGCCACGCTCCGGCCGGCCATCAACATGCCGAAATGACCAGGTAATTGCCGAAGTGAACGCTGTGGTGATGCGGGACTGTTGTGTGACTATCCGAGAAATTGCGGAAGAGGTGGACATCAGCAATTTTTCTGCACATTCCATTATCACCGAAGATTTGGCCATGGAGAGAGTTGCGGCGAAATTCGTGCCGAAGCTGCTGACGGTGGAGAAAAAGCAGCTTCGTGTTGAAGTCTCACAGGAGATGCTGGATTCCACAAACAGTTACCCTTACTTCACCGACGCCGTAATCACTATAGTGACGAGTCTTGGGTGTACGGGTACGACCCGGAAACCAAATCCCAGTCGTCACAGAGGACGCATTCCACGTCACCAAGACCAAAGAAGGCCCGGAAAGTGCGCAGCAATGTCAAAGTGATGCTGACTGCTTTTTTGACTCCCTCTGTGTGGCACACCACGAGTACGCACCCCACAGGGTCAAAGAATGACTAAACAGTACTACAGGGATGTCCTCCATCGCCCACGTGGTGCTGTGCGGCGCAAGAGACCGGAATTAAGGTCAACAAGAAATTGGCGCATCCCTCGCGGCATTGCTCCTGCACATTCCTCGCATTTGATTCAGACTTTTCTGGCGAAAAACCAGACTCCTGTAGTTCAACAGGCTCCTTACTCTCCTGATATGTCCCCCTACGACTTCTGGCTGTTTCCTAAAATCAAGAGGTCATTGAAAGGAGCGCGATTTCAGAAAAGAAAGGACATTATGGCTGCAACGACAGCAGAGCTAAATTCCATTCCGAAAAGGGTCTTTTCGGAATACTTCCAACAATGGCAGCACCGCTGGCAGATGTATATGGAGCCCCAAGGAGACTACTTTGAAGGTTATTAGGTTTCTAACGCTCCAGTTATGCCAGTTTTTTTTTATTCGGCCAAAGGTCGGATACTTTTCTAACAGACCTCGTATTTGTGCCCAACTCTTGTTCCTAACCTAATTAAAACTGGCGTGACAGAGCATCGCCCTTTCGAAAACCCTCCAGATTTGTCCCCTATTTTAGCAGAAAGGCTCGAATTTTCCTGTAGAACTGTCATTCCACTGTCACGAAAGTTGCGTAAGCTGCAACACCTTGTGAAAAAAAAAAAAATGCTTTCATCCCCCCCTCCCTTCCCCTGCTTCCTCTGTCATCTATGTATAAAGGTCATAATTATAGGAGTGCGCGAATACTCTAAACTTTAGAACAGCAAATCGAATATCTTTCTATTCGTTTCTCTAAACTAATGAAATAGTGCCTACTCAAAATTATTCGAAACCTATCGAATATTGTTTAGTTTGCAGGTGCTTTTCGAATAATTTCCGCGAAGTACGAGTGAAGTTTCAAAGGGCCCTCTGCGATGCCGCATAGTATGCTGCCGCGATCGGACTGCGTTAAGGGCCGCAACGTGGTACATTCGGCCCACAGCGTTCGTAATGCTGATACATAGCCTCCAAGATTGGCCTACTTACATGGTAGGTCTCAGGCAGACTCAGCAAACCATGAAACCATGCTCCGATACCCGATCTCGGAGTCCATGGAGGAGGTCATACGTGGATCGCTGCCGTCATCAGTAGCCAAAGGTAATTTTTCTTGGAGTACAACGTGAAGGTCGTATAAATGATATACTGGCTTCACGCATACCTTTTGGAGATCATCGTTTCGTCTTATGATGACTACAGCTATAACTTTATAAGTTATAGCGCCATAACGCAGCGCCACTGCTAGCGCTTCGCTGTGTCGCACGATTATTCGTTTTGTACGAATATTCGCATAAGTAGCGTATCTTGGAAAATATATTCGATTCCATACTATCAGAATTCGATTAGTATTAGATTCGGTTTTTTAGCAGCACTATTCATATTCGATCCGGCAGAAAAGCTACACTATTCGTATTGGTCGCACCTTACCTTTTTATATCACAGCTGTTTTATCTGTATACATTACCTTTTTCTTGTTTCCATTGTCTGCCGATCCTAATACAGCTGGAAGATCACTGCATATAAAAATTATGAGGTCACTGACGCTCACGCGCTACTCTGTTCCCCGCTTAGTGGTCGCTGAAAGGGTCTTGGAATGTTCAGAAAACGATAAAGGGTGAGGAGGTGAAAGAGGTCGCTGCATACCGCTGCGCCCGGGGTTGTCACCGCGTACGGTCGCCGCATAGCTTTGTGGCACGGCTCTTCATGAAAATAAAATGAATGCAATGAACAAAGTGGAGCAGTGATGGCTTCACATACTCGCTTACCAGCGAGGGGCCTAATGCAAGCGTCACTAACCGGTCCTCTATGTCCGTTTCCAAAGGAAGCGGCAAATTTATAGCGCCCCCCCCCCCCCCCCCCCCCACACACACACACACAAAATACATTTTCGTGGTGGGAGCGAAGCTGGCGTTTCTTAATATTGTTGCGAAAGCAACACTACGCGAGTCGCCGAGACATTTGGCGGAGCTGACGAAAGGCCACACTGCGCATGCGCGAGTAACAGTGACGTCACACGGCGCACAGCTGGCGCACCGCCGCCGTCGCTGCGCGGGTGAAAGTGCCGCCGCCACGCTCGCCAGTTGTGCATGCGCAGTAGCGCATTGCACTGCAGGAACAGGACGCCCTTGGGGATTGTGTCCGGCCGCTTTTTCTTCAAGGCCTTATGCCGTATGAGTTACCACCCTTTCTAAATCGTACGACTAACGGGAAGCAGGTGTACATAGATTCAACTTTTGAGCGGATTCATCGTGTGAGCGCCAGCTCATCCCCGCCGACGGAGATCCTTCGCCGGAGGGCGAGCAACCCGAGCCGCCCGTGGGAGAGAGTGATGTGAGGAGAGGGTGAGGAGGACGAGCGCTGGCGCGGCGCGTGAGGAACAACGGACTCAGGTGTTGGACACGAAAGAAGAAACACGGCCTCTTGTTAACCCAGTGCTCCTTTGTAACGGAAAGACGAATAAACGTCTTTTGAATTGTTCGTTTATCCTAACAATTCAGAAGTGGGATACAGTCAACGTTCGCCCGAACTTACGAAGTTAACCGGCAAGCCCCACCATGCCTGTCACCCGCACCGGAGCATCTTCAACGGATATGGCAAACGAAGATGGCGGACGACCGAGCAACGATGGCGGGAACGACGACGCCGACGACTCAAGCCAAGGCGGATCCGACAACGTGGTGACAAGTGGAAGCTTACCTCCAATACCTCAGTCAACGATCAACGTGGCGGAAATCCTGCAGGCCAGCGTTCAGGCAGCAGTGAGAGAAGCCATCAACGGAATTGCCTTGCTTCAGACGCAGCAAGCAGCGGCCACACCCATCATCGGCGCGGGAGAGACAGCTCGGTTAGTGTCATCGTTTGATCCGGTATCATCCAGCTCTCCGACAGTAGACGCGTGGATAAGACGCGTGGACGATTTGGCACAAGTCTACCATTGGTCCGACCGGCTGACATCTGGCAACGCACTCTCGAGGTTGAAAGGGCCTGCGAAGACATGGTATGACTCCCTCTCTTCCGTCGACAAAACATGGCCGGAATGGAAAGAAGAAATTAAGCGCGCCTTCCCCACGACAGCGGGATTCCAACGACTCCATCGGGAAATGCAGGAGCGACGACAAAAGCGCGGTGAGCCCATCGAGTGTTATTACTACGACAAGCTCTCTAAAGCTCGCCGTTGCAACCTCACAGATGAAGCATGCATTGAATACCTCATCACGGGGCTATACGATGACGACGTGATTAGAGCAGTGAGCGTACGCACGTGCGAGTCGCCGGAAGACCTTCTTCACTGCCTGAAACGCCTCGATGAAAGATTGGGAAACACTGCCTCCAAAAGTTCAAAATCAAGTGGTCCCCCGAACTACTCTCGTTTCCCCGCATATGTCAACGCCCATGGCAACAAAAGCGAAGCAATGGCGTCGGCCTTGAACACTACCGACCACAAGAACCTTTCTCCGAAGGCGAGGAGGAAGCCGCCATGGAATGAAAGAGGAGAGCCCCTCTGCTTCAACTGCAGCGAGTACGGTCACGTGTCCCTCAATTGCCCGGCCCCACAGCGAAAGGCGAGATGCAACGCTTGCGGACGAGTGGGCCACGGAGAAAAAGACTGCAGGGCAAACACGGAGAGAGGAGCGCGCGTCGCTCAGAACGCGTTGGGGTTTGACCTCCGAGCCGCTGAAGAGGCGAACGAAAAGTACTTTATGATGGCGAAAGCGAACGGCTGCGACATACGAGCATACGTCGATCTCGGTAGCCAATGCGTAACTCTGCGGAAGGAGGATGCCAACCGAATCGGAGTCGCTTACACGAAGTTCACAAAGCCGTTCACTATTGGGGGCTACGGGTCCGGACATGTGACACCGTGTGGGGAAACGAACATCACCCTCACGGTCGACCAAGCTACAGCGGACGTTCCCGTGCTGGTCGTGCCGGACGCGTCACAGTCCATACCCCTACTTGTGGGCCAACCTTTCACCGAGCAACCACACATCACGATTGTGAGGCGGAAGAACACAGTGCGGATTTTTGAGGAGCACAGGAACGAGGACAATAGAGACGACACGCTTCAGTCCATTGAAATTCCAGAGCTCCCAGAACGACCTGTGTGCCTACGGGCGAAGGAAACAACGGTTGTGCCCCAAAAATACGTGGGTTTCGTTAAGCTCTACGCCACTGGTAGCGCACCACGATCAGATGTCTTCGTGGACATGCAGCTCAGGTGCCAAGAAGGTCGAGAGCATTGCATACCACGGTGTGTCCTCAGCGTTGACGGGACCAACGAAACAATAGTCCCTATAATGAACATTTCCAATCATGAACTGACCATCAAAGCGAACGAACGAGTCGCACGAGCGGAAATTTGCTACCCAGACGATGCATCGCCACGAGAGGGTGAGTCGGACACCAGCATTTTCCAGCCCTTAATGATACCGAGCGAAGAGGTTCGAGTAGGTCCTGGTGTTGCTCCTGAGGAACGTGCAAAGCTCGAACAGCTTATTTTTGAGTATCGGGACTGCTTCGCAACCACCGTTTCAGAGATTGACTGCACAAATGCCGCTGAAATGAGCATCGAGCTAACAACGCTGGAGCCAGTGAAATTTCGTCCCTACCGACTCTCTTACGCCGAACGGGCACACACAAAAGAAATGATTGAAGAACTAAAGCAAGCTGGCATTGTTGTCGACTCCAAACCGGATTATGCAAGTCCTATCCTACTGGTGCGAAAAAAGACAGGGGAGCAACGAATTTGCGTGGACTACCGTGCTCTCAACCGTGTCACAAAAAAGGACCGGTATCCACTGCCTTTAATTGAGGATCAACTGGACCGTTTGAGAGGGAAATGCTTCTTCACGAGCCTAGATCTTGCGTCAGGCTTCTATCAAATTCCTATGACCGAGGAATCGAGACACAGGACTGCGTTCGTTACTCCAGACGGCCATTATGAATTCGTTCGAATGCCATTTGGCTTGGCCAACGCACCGGCAGTGTTCCAGAGAATGATCAACGCTGTACTGGGTCCCCTACGGTACACAGTGGCTCTCGCCTACATGGATGACATCCTGCTGCCCACAACGACCGTGGAAGAGGGGCTTGACCACCTGAGAATGCTTTTGGATGTCCTCCGCGGAGCGGGATTAACGCTGCGATTAAGCAAGTGCCGTTTCTTCTTCGAGAAAGTCGATTACCTTGGCTACGACATTTCTGCCAGAGGAGTGCGACCCGGAAGTTTAAAGATCCAGAGCGTCGCTGCCTTTCCCGAACCAACGAATGTACACCAGGTGCGTCAGTTTTTGGGTCTGGCAAGCTATTTTCGCAGATTTGTAAAAGGGTTCGCCAGCATCGCTAAACCTCTAACGCGACTGACGTCTAAGGACGCAGTTTGGAAGTGGACTTCAGTGCACGAAGCCGCGTTCACTGAACTGAAGATGAAGTTGACTGAAAGGCCAGTTTTGGCGCATTTCGCGTTCGACGCAAGAACAGAGGTGCACACGGATGCCAGCAAAGACGGCCTAGGAGCAATACTTCTGCAAGAACAAGCAGATGGGCAGCTTCATCCTGTCATCTACGCAAGCCGGCGGACAACTGACTACGAAGAGAGATACCACTCATACGAACTAGAAGCGCTTGCGGTTGTTTGGGCGTTAGAAAAGTTTCGAGTGTACCTAATCGGGATGAACTTCAAGGTGGTCACTGACTGCAACGCAGTACGGGCAACGATGAGCAATAGGAATCTGCTTCCCCGTATTGGCAGATGGTGGCTGCGACTGCAAGAGTTCACCTTCGACATGGAATATCGTAAGGGGGCGGCAATGGCTCATGTTGATGCACTAAGCCGCTCTGCATACGACCCCCCAGAAGAGACGGATATCGTTCCTGGCCTTCACGTCCTTGCAACATGCATAGCGTCAGAAGACGTGCTAACTGTTGCCCAGCTGAATGATCCAAAAGTTCAAGCTTTGAAGGAAAGGCTAGAAAAAAAAGAAGACCTATCCAAAGAAGACAGGCGCGTCAAAAACGAATACCGGTTGCGTAACGGCATAGTATTCAAGAAGAACCAAGAAACCGACTCTAACGAAGGACTGCTGTGGGTAGTTCCGAACCAGACTCGCTGGAGAATCGTCAGGACATGTCATGATGACATTGGCCATTTTGGAGTGGAGAAAACCTTGAAGAAACTTAGGGAAAGGTATTGGTTTCCCAGCATGAAGCGTTACGTTAGAAGATACATAGCTTCTTGCATCGAATGTCTTTTCCACAAAACGCCATCTGGAAAGAGACCGGGCAAAGTTCACAGCATTGACAAGGGCAACAAGCCATTTCGATCAATACACATCGATCACCTAGGCCCATTTGTAAGAAGCAAGTCCGGAAACGCCTACATAATTGTGGTCGTCGACTCTTTCACAAAGTTCGTATTGTTGCGTGCAGTCCGCAACACATCAGCTGCACCAGCGGCGCAGTTTCTACACGATGTGGCAGGAATCTTTGGCCCACCGGCTATGGTGATCACGGACCGCGGAACTGCTTATACAAGTGCCAAATTCAAAGCAGCGTGCGAAACTTACAACATCGTGCACGTCAAAAACGCTACTGCCACTCCGCGAGCTAACGGGCAAGTCGAAAGATATAATCGCATGATAACCCCGGCAGTGGCAAGCTTGACGAAAGATGCAAACGGCAAAGACTGGGACTCTGCGTTGCCTCAGGTGATGTGGGGCATAAACAATACGCTCCACAAGGCCACTAAAACTACTCCGTTCGGACTGCTCTTCAACTTCAGGCCGCGAGGCATCAAGGGCGACACCGTGGAAGACGCCCTCGCCGAGGAATTTGACCATGAAGTTGAAACCAGGCGAGCCGCAGCGGCGGAGAATATCCGAGAAGACCAACGCAAGCAACAGGAGCGATGCAACAGGAAGCGGGTGGAAGCGCCGACATACAATCCCGGAGATGTTGTACTAGTTGAGCGAGAACCGGCAGCAAGTGGGGAGTCAAGGAAACTGAAAGAAAAATACAAAGGACCGAATATCATCCGAGAGCAGCTTCCCAACGACCGCTATCGCATCGAAAACGTGCCTCCGGGGCGGCAAAGGCGAAGAGCTTACAGCAGTATTGCAGCGGTTGACAAGCTGAAGCTTTGGGACCGGGAATTCCACGAGACAAGTTCGGAAGAATCGGGCCGCGAGGACGATTCCGACCGGGGCGGTCGGTGGCACAGGATGGCCGAATGTGAGCGCCAGCTCATCCCCGCCGACGGAGATCCTTCGCCGGAGGGCGAGCAACCCGAGCCGCCCGTGGGAGAGAGTGATGTGAGGAGAGGGTGAGGAGGACGAGCGCTGGCGCGGCGCGTGAGGAACAACGGACTCAGGTGTTGGACACGAAAGAAGAAACACGGCCTCTTGTTAACCCAGTGCTCCTTTGTAACGGAAAGACGAATAAACGTCTTTTGAATTGTTCGTTTATCCTAACAATCGCAACGGAGCTGACGGCAGCATATACGTATACGCCCGTCTCGCAACACGGCGAACCAAATGAATTTGTTTCTTATGCAATGGTAGGGGGCACTACGAAGGAGGCCGAAAAAACAAATACCCGAGATTTCTGTGGATTGCATCTATCAAGCGTTGTGACGGAATATGCGTAAGGCCGGATTTTCTCTTCGATATCTGCATGTGGGACTTTCTCCGCGGTTAACTGCGTCGCTGTCAGCGGTTTAGCATGTCCTAACCTATAACTGCCGGGCCCACCTATTATCCGGAGACGTTGGTGCCCAAGTGGATTGTCAGCGTGAGGAACATGTGGGCCTGTGGGGTGTGAGGGATGTCCGAATGTGGCGTTTGTGGTCACGTGACCCGCCCGGGTGCGTCTGAGAGTGGGTAGAGTGGGTGCATTCAGCTGGGTGGGTGGAGGAGTTGGCAGCGGAACAGCTTCCGGGCCCGTCATACCCAGAATTTCTGGACAAAAGAATTTTTAAACGGATAAGAGTCTATGAACGCAGTTTTTGCATATATTGTAAGATTTCGTTATGGCAATTGATATATTCGTAAGTTTTCTATGGCAGTCTTAACTGCTCGATGCAAACGATGGAAAAACTTTAAAAGGAAGATTTTGCTACGCATCGCAGGAATGGGCCATGACCTTTAATATTTCCATAAGAGTATCTTAAAATATTCCAATATTCAAAATTTCTGGCCAAGATGGCTTGACATGCGTCGGTGCGCGCCGATTAGTCGGAGCTCCAAATGCGGAGGTGACGGCTTCGTGACGACAGCTGACACGTCTATCCTGTTACGTCATCTGAGCGGAAATCAATTGAGGCGAAAGTAATTGTAGCCCGAAAAGGCATATTACAAAACTTCTGCTATAAACGCTTCGTGTTATATAGTGTTCGAGGAGAGATAGGAGGCTCTGAACAGTTAACGCGGTCCGAGATGGAAGCGGTGGCATCTTCCAGCTTTTTGGAGGAAGAGAATGCGTTCAGTTCAAGCCACGCCAATTTGAACACGTCCGCTTGAGCCATAGAGTTTCTTACTACTACCTAGAGGGAAAGCTGGCGGCGCTGCACTTCAGCCGCCATGGACGCTCAAAGCATCATGGGGCGGTGAGCTACTTGTTGCGGCACAGTCGTAGTTTTTCGGGAACACAGAGTGGCAGTACTAAGGCGTTTCATTCCGAAAACGTAGTTCGTGTGTGCGCAGACGACTTTCGTGCGAACGCAGTGTGCAAAAGCCATAGTAGTGAAAACGCGACGACACACGACGCCAATAAAAGGTTTTACTCTTCCGAAATGCCATTAAAAAACCTCTTAAAGTATCTAAACAACAACATTTTTTTTTAAACATATTTACTTTTAAAAGTGCGCCTGTTAATTACGAAATATTAGTTTTTTTAGTGTTCATCACTTGGCCAATAGGAAAGCTAGTCATCTCTTATTTTAGGCAAACTTTGCACTTAAATGCTTTTCTGCTCGGTTGTTGCAATCATTAGACAAGATATTGAATGTTAGGACGTTTGTAGTTATCAAACAGCTTTATTTTTCTATTATTTTTTGGCCAAAAGTTGCAGTTCCGCAACAAGTAGCTCACCGCCCCATGATGCTTTGAGCGCCCATGGTGGCTGAAGTGGTCACGTGGGGTCTCCATGCAAACTCCCATAGACGGCTTGCCAGCTTTCCCTCTAGGTAATAGTAAGAAACTCTATGGCTTGAGCATTCCAGAACGTCCCTCGTATCGTCGGAGGGATTTCCTGCGCACTCTGAGCGTTCAGTTCCCGAATCGGATCCGAAAAGACTGAAAATTCAATCGCGAATATCTCGATATCTGTTGCACTTAGGGACATAATGCAAATTGTATTAGCTTAGAATCTTTACAGTATTCAATATTTGCGATTGCAATATGCAGCGTAAAGTGAAGAGTTAAAAAGATAATAACAAAATTTGGCTAATGAATGAAATAAATTGACCGCTATATCCTTATCTTGTGTCCGCCGAGCCGAATATATATTCCGTGAAGGTGGTATTCACGATACTATCGGCGCTTTTTTTTTAATCTGTAAACGGTTAAAAAAAACACCCTGTATATCAAATACACTAAAATTCCAAACCACGGAGAAATTTCACAACTTAGGAAATCATATTGCAAGCTTTATTGGCGATGGCGGTGTCGTATCGAAGTATCGATGGTACAGTATTGAGTATATGTATCGGAAATGAGTTTTGTTTTGGTATCTTGTATCGATCAGTATCGATATACAATTTTTGAGGGTATCGGTTTTCGAATATCGTGCCCAGCCCAGGTGCTCACGTATCGAGTAGGTGACGCGCTTTTATTTCATTATATTTAAGCATGGAGCTTTTGCGCTTTGCCTGTAGCGAAGTCATCTCTGCTTCACTCGAAAGACAAAAATTCAGGGGGGCACTTTGTTGACCTAAAGTGCGGTGAGGCGAAAGCCTTAAGAGCGGTGTTGCTGTTTGTGTCACTGATGTGTGGTTAAAATTTTAATTAAGCACACGATTGCTTGTGAATCTTAAATGCCGGAGACACTGCAGGGCGTTTGGGAGGCATCTGTCTGATTCGACGCCTTTCTGCAAACACTCTCCAGCGTCCTAGGCAAGGAGATATGTGTTGGCAGGAAGTAGCGTAGTCATTAGCACTCGGATCTGCACTCACAGAAAATTTCGCTCGTCGCCCGGAAGTTGCATACGCGATTAGCCAATAGCAGCTAATCCGGCAGCGTACGTCACTACCGGGCCTCTTGCTTCACCACCGATTCGTCGTTGTCGCTACGCTGTGCCCCACGTTCACGGCAAACTAAATGCGCACGAAGCTTTCGCTTTGTCTGAACTTGCCTCAACCACAAAGTTTTAGCGATAAAACACCCCAGATTTTCAGATTGCTTCTGTGTTTACAGCAGTTTACAGTGCTGCTAGGCTTAGCGAGTATGCGTCGTTTGACGTCAGAAAGCGCGCGAGGTTCAAACAGGTGTACGCCCCACGTTCAGGCAACATGGCGGCGCAAGTGACATGCAATGACAAAGCTCTAAACACATTTTATTTGGCATGTTTCTGCCCAAAATTTTAATCCTTGCAAATAATGTGACTCTTGTTATAGGCGCCAACAGCGTTGGGGTGTATTATACCAGCAACACTGATCGTCGTCTCCATTTCGCGTTCGCGTTGTCGCAAAATGGAGCTTTGCCGATGGGCGACGGAGCGAACGCCAGCCGTCGTCGCCGCGCCGCCTCGTCGCGTCGCTTACTTTTTCGCGTACATGGAGCTCAGGCTCAAAGGCTTCCGCCTTAGAAAGCACTCAAGTACGCTCGCCTTGCGCCAGCCCAAAACACGTTCATGCTTTCCGCGCGCAAAGCTGTCGGCCAGGAACTAACCCTGTCCTGCAGCGTTTCGTTCAATGCAGCATCGACCCTACACTGCCCGCCTGATTTATGAATAAATAAAAAAGGACCGCCGCAAAGATTTGCATGGAACAAACATGCGCGCTTCTATTCCTTTTTAGCTGGCGCGAACATGCAATGGGTCGACAAGGGCGTGTCCTGTGCGTTGTGGGCGGGGTTGGGCACGGCGCCATTCACTCCATGAGGCGCACGCAATCGGCACTTCGAAGCGGGGCACACTAGCGAGGAAAGAAGCTAGGCTTTCACGCTTCCATTGTCGCCGCGTTTACGCAGCGGGCGATAAATGGCTAATGGCGACGTCGTGTATGCTGCAGCCCTTCGCCATTCGCTTCCGAATGAGAAATCACCGCCAGAGCGCGCAAAAATGTACTACATCTATGTACAGTCTTTGTCAAAAGTAACCAGGCTCGATGGTTTGCTTCTCATTCGTATAACTGAGCCCTCACGGCTTCCCTATAAAGGACAAAAAGTTATTTGAAGGTGAGAACACGGGTTATTCTTACCATACAGATTTAGAGTTTGAGGGCTGGCATTGCAGCTTTAATATACGACTAAGAAGCAAACCATGCAGCCTGGTTACTTCTGACAAAGTTCGTTCAGTCTTTGTCAGAAGTACCTCTCAGAGACGTCTAGCTAGACGTCTCTGAGAGGTTTTTGGTTTGCTGGGTACGGTAAAGCGTTGCCGTCGCTACTGTTGTCAGGCTGCTTAAGCACATCTGCCGTACGGTCGCACTTGGGATAGTTACCGGGTTTACCTTATGGTGGCGCTAGAACTCTCTATTATTAGCTGTAGGGACTTCCTAAGATAGGTTGCTTGAAAATAGTGACGATGATTTCACGACGACTGCTCAACAGCAGCGCAGCTGGTGATCTCGGACACCCTGAAGCCAAAAATGCCCGAAATGAGACTAACTGCACCACTCAGTCTTCGAGACGAAAAGTTACTGTGCTGGGAGACTAAAATTGGTCAAATGTCCCTTTGCTACAGTAGTAATGGCTGCTCTTTGAGCATTAATGATTGAGGCAACCCAGTTAGTCCCCTCAGGGTCTAACTGGGAAGTTAGTCCCCTAAGAGATTTGCATGGAGTAAACATGGGCGCTTCTATTCCTTTTTAGCTGGCGCGAACATGCAATGGGTCGACAAGGGCGTGTCCCGTGCGAGAGTTAGTCCCCTAAGGGACTAACTTCCGCTCCTTTCTAACTTCTAATTCAACCCTTTCACTCCTTTCTGGTTTACAATGTGAAACATGCTGTGCGTCGCAGTGTTACAGAAACAGCTGTGCAAGAAACTGTCACCGTCATGGTATGCCGCAACCAAAAACTTCCGCGTTCGCTTGCTGACAAGTAAGGGCGTTGTATACGGTGGGTAGGATAGAGGGAGCTTGCTGAGAATAGTGCCTTGTGTGGGCATGTGATCTTTTTGGTGCCCGACCATGGGTATCCATGGGGGCTATACGGAGTGGGTGCATTCGTGTGGTGACCAGGGCATGGTGCTTTCTCCGCTCCGAACGAGCGCCAAAACTCAGGAAGTTTCACTGCGCCACGACTCTACAGGGTGTTCAGCTAACTTGGGCCAAGATTTTAAAAAAACTTAAGCGTTCTTCAGAAGTGAAATCACGTGGATGTTGTTAGGGTGTATCTAAAGTTACAGTACCAGTTTTCTCGCTCGTCCTACCTGAATAATTAGTCGAGATAAATTAATTAACTTTTTAAATATAGCCTGAAACGTTCAGGCGTCAACTAGAAAGTTGTGGAGCTCCAAAAATATTGTCCAACCCAGGCACTTCCAACGAAATAGATTGAGCGTAGCCGTTTTTATTCGGGGAAAACGAGAGCTCGCGGAATTTAAAGAATACCACGTGACATCGCGCTCCGTGCGCCTGAATGCGCTGCTATTACAGCGCTCTCATCCGTGCTTTGTAAAAAGCATCACTCGCGTCGCGCCTTTCGTGCTGCCCCAGACAGAGCTTCGCATCGTGCTCGGTTCCAAGATAAGCGCCAGTGTGTACGAGCGGCAGTTGAAAGAAAGCGCGGTTCCCGTTTCTGCGGCGGTAATTGCGCTCTCACGTTAACAGAATGCATGTGGAGCAAGATCCCAACAAGCAAAGACGCATATAACAAGCTTGATAAGTCGTGTAAATTACGGTGAAAAACGGGAGCCGCGCTTTCTTTCAACTGCCGACCGTACCCACTGGCGCTTTCTTGGAACCAAGCACAACGCGAAGCTCTGTCTTGAGCAGCGCGAAAGGCGTGAAGTGAGTAATGGTTTCTACAAAGCACGGATGAGAGCGCTGTAATCGCGGCGCATTTAGGCGCATTCGGGCGCACGGAGCGCACTGTCACGTGGTATTTTTTAAACTAAGCGAGCTTTCGTTTCTCCCGAATAAAAACGGCCACGCTGATTCTATCTCGTTGGAAGTGCCTGGGTTGGACAATATTTGTGGAGCTCCACAACTTTCCTATTGAC
This sequence comes from Amblyomma mixtum, assembly GCF_055824585.1. Classification (NCBI taxonomy): domain Eukaryota; kingdom Metazoa; phylum Arthropoda; class Arachnida; order Ixodida; family Ixodidae; genus Amblyomma; species Amblyomma mixtum. The sequence continues at coordinate 62,846,596 of NC_143018.1, forward strand.
GCCTGAACGTTTCAATCTGTATTCAGAAAGTTCATTTATCTCGACTAATTACTCACATAGGACGAGCGAGAAACTGGTACTGTAACTTTAGATAAACCCTAACAACATCCACGTGATTTCAGTTCTGAGGAACGCTTAGGTTTTTTTTTAAATCTTGGTCCAAGTTAGCTGGGACACCTTGTATATTTTAGTCGTTTCTAGTTCGTCGTGGCGCTCAAGTGGTGCGCGGTAGCCCTGAATGCAAATAAAAGCGCAGGCAGTGTCTGCAGCAGTAACTGCAAAGGTTTGAGTTTCACTCATTTTAAGCGAAAGTAACGACGATCTCACGCTTCGCCCCTTTCTTTTTTTCTTCTTAAATATGGAGTTGGCTGTGCCTATACAACACTTTCATCGCGTTTCATGCGCTTTTAGCGCTTCGTTTCAGGAGAAAAGAGCCTTTTGTTGGCGTTATAATTTCACACCCTTTCTCAGCTCGACTGATGACTTCACCCGCGACGTCATTACGGAAATCCTGATGGTCGGATTGCGATAAGCAAGATCTCCTTAACCTTGTTTGGTCCTTTAGTTTACGGCATGGCCGTCTAATTAAGCCGCCATATTTAGGCTAACGTAATGAAGCTTAACAATTAATCAGCGCATGCCGCGTGCAGCGTACGCTAGGACCGATGGTGTCGGCAGGCACTGTTCAAAATGCCTCCCAGAAAAAAACCCAATAATAATACGGAGGGCGGAAATGGTTGCTAGAAATTGAAAGCGGGTAGGTTCACTACGCCCTGACCCACCGCCATCTCTAAAGGGCTTCTATAGTCGGTACAACTCAAGGAAGAAGCGGCTTTCCCCCGTCAAAGGAACCCCTTCCAGCCAGTGGCGACGGCCGATTCTCAAGAACCTTCCAGCGTGACAATGCAGGGTTGGAGATATATCTCCGACCATGGAAGGAGGACTCCATCTCCTTTCCTCCTTTTCATCGGCCACTCACTGCATTGACGTACTACTGGCAGGTTCATGAGTATCGGCCGGCACTATTAGCTGGAAGGGGGTCCTTTGACGGGGAAAAGCCGCTGCCTTCTTAAGTTGTATCCGACTGTAGAGGGTAGAGGTGGGTATCTGCAGAGCCATATATTCCCTGGGTATGTGGGTAGCAGTTCTAGTTTCATCATTATCATTTATTGCATCAACATTACAGATGCTGAGGACCGTGAACAAAAAGCCTCTAACTGGGCTTGACGGGGTTCACGGCCCCTAAAACATGGCATTGGCAACAAAACTAGAATACAAACATAACGCATCAGACATGGGAGGATGTGGCACAAAATCAGGACATAAGCAAAGACAATTATTGATGGATGATTTATGCTGGATGGATGAATGCTTTACTCTTTTGCTATACCACACGCCGACGCCAGCTATTTCCTGAATGACCCTGCTACTGCTATTACACTAAATGAGGAATACTTGCACCAGAATTTTGACTGAGTGCGTTGGATTGCTGAAAGCATTGAAAGCAGTGCTGTCACGGCTTATCGACTCATTATAGTGGCCGACCACTGCTGGCTGCCACAAAACACTGCGTCCGGAATCCATGGCGCCTTGATCCGGGCTGTGTCTTGGCTGTCTGGGCGAGATAAGACGCGTCTATTGTTTTGCCCGACCATCCAAACCAAACACAACCGGAAATAATGCGATGGGAACGTGCGCCATCGCTAATCCCTCGGCTAATCTGGGCGCTCCTATGAATCCCATTTCTTCGCGCTCAAATCGACCCTCACTGCGCCACCGTCCATCTTGCTTTGTCGCTCGAGATTCTGATTTCCGTTCTCGGGGGTCTCCAATCGGTGAGAGAGCGAATGCGGAGACGCAATTAAGCTGGAAAAGCTGATTGAGAATGCACGCGCGAGTTGATTGTATCCTAACGGAACAGGAAATTGCGTACTTGACCAAGAGGGACGATTAGTGCGCATAGCAGACTACCATTGTTCGCTAGAGTGGGACAGAAGACAGTAATGGAAGGAGAGGGGAGTCGCGGGTGAGCGAGAGTCAGGTGAAGTGACCAACTTAGCTAAATTGATGGAGTGGGGTTGATACGGGCGACTGACTCGAGACCGGATCATTTAGCGAAACAGAGAGAGGGGGGGCGAAGAAGGGCAAGGGCATTCATAATAGAAGAGAGAACGGCTTTATCAAAAAGACCGCCTGCTAGGGGGCCACGTGTAAGGTATAAAATATTTTTGGTTAGGCGTGTTGGGCTGATCGAGAGTTCAGCGGTAGAGCCACCCGTATGAGCTATAGAACGGTGAAGTTGGGGCGAGTTGGGGCAAGTACTGCATTCTTTTAAAGGCTGCTTTGAAGAAAAAAAAAGGAGAGAACATAACAAAGAAGACCCAGTCGTCCAGGTTGGTGCAGGGGGTGAGGTACCGTGGCCAGTGGAGTGGCGTTACAGTGTACAAGGGCTTGCGCTGCGATGGCAGTTGAAGAACAGTCGGTGTGAAGTGTGTAGCCAAGTCCGACAGGCCAGTGGTTACAGATTGTGAAGAGGGTGCTGATTTGGGCTTCGCTGAAGAGGGGTGCTTATGTTAGCAGAAAAAAAGGAAGACGTTGAGGTGACGTGTTGCATGTTGTGAAGCCGGGTACTACGAGAAAGGCCTGTCCTTCATTTGAGTTGACCATCGGCTGGTGATGACGATAACGATGATGATATATAAAACTATCAATGTCGCCGCACGCTGGGCACAATGGCGATAACGGTTACCTTAGCATAGCGGACAGCACTTGAGCGGTACTTAGCAGCCACGATACCGCGTGGAAAGGGGCGCTGATAGTCCCTCTTAACTACCTCCTGTAACCCTATAATTTGCAAACAATTTGAGGTAAAGCGATACAATGGCTATTATCGAACCGCGTTTCGACAATACTGCTTGTACTGCATGTACTGTACTGCAGCACTGCAGGACCTTTCACGTCGCAGTAGGCCAAGAGGAAGACAGGTAGTGACACTTTGTGACATCTTGTTACCACTTGACTAAACCCAAAGAGAACGCAAACAGAGCATGTATCTGCGCATTGTGACGCAGATGCGGCACATTCCGGCAAACCAAGAGGAACGGCACAGAAAGGCACACTTGCAGGGCGACCACAACAGATGTGCACTGTATATAGACAAAAAGCGGCATAGCGTTGTTAAGTATACACTGCAGCGCACCGTTGTGGCTCGTCTCGGATCTACATACGTAACGATCCCTTTGAGCGCGCGTCTTGGCGTGAAACCGGAAGCGGAAAGGCGCTGACTCAGACGTCCCATCATAAAACACGCACACACATGCAAAACACGGAGACGAAGCACCCGCGCGCGTACCTCTCTCCTGGAGACTCTTCTAGTAAACTCTACTCTCTCCACAGGTCGATCGGCTCTTCGGGTCGATTGCCTTCAAATCGCATCGCATCGCGCTACAGTGGCAGTCGATCGACGACGTAGCGCCAGTGACGCATGCCGGTCGATTTTTTGGCAGGATGGCAAACATCGATATGTTCTCCGTGACGCATGTGCGGATTTCTTTCTCTTTTTTTTTTTTGAAGAGGGGGTTAGGGGCGGAGCCGGGCGGCTGCCCCCTTGATGACGATGAACTGGTTCCATTTACATCCATCTTTACACACGTGGCGAGATGTGCACTTAAAAAAAAATTCAGTGCGCACTGTGGCTCTCTAAAGTGCTGCAAGTCGAAAGCCTTTCCTGGCGCACTGTTTGGAATTGACTGCGGAGGCTGTTTGTGCTGTACTAGTGCTTTATTTGACTACACATTACAACTACACACTTTGACTGCTTCTTTAGCACGACTCTCTCTCTGCTTCGATGAATTCGGTTGTATCCATGGCTCTGTTCGCAGTAATGAGGTATGTAATGTGGTCACCCCCGGATGTCTTACGCCCCCTGTCGCAGCGGACGACAACTATTTTATTAGTTGTCGTCTGCTCCAAAAGGGGGCGTCATGCATCCGTGGGTGAGTGACCTCATTACTTCGAATTCGCGCACTGTGACGTCATAACCATTTCGACTAACCGAAAAGCGTGACACCTCTGCTGACAACCTTCTGTTGACAACGATGAGGCATTAAAGCCTTTCGCCTTAATAAAAGGCAGCTTGATCAGGTTTCAGAATTCAATCGAGGGCCTGCAGGTAACGCCTACCAAGTCTTTTTGCAGTGCAGCTTTCGAAATGGTGACGTAATCGGCGATTAAAGTCCCGACAGCGTTAAATCTTCTCCGCATAGCACACCCGCCGGGTAGGTGACCTCAAGATGACGTCATCTGCGGTGGCGGTACATTTCCAACTCAGGAGCGCTTGCTCGAAAGAAGAAAACAAACTTCACTGAAAGTAAAGCCCGCGGAGTATTCGACGCAGCACGGCATGCAAGACGTGGGCGCCAAGGCAGCGGAAATCTGAAATCTGGCCGTAGGTATGACGTCATCACCGCTCTTCTCCTCGAAACACGACTCCGTGAGGAGAAGCCTGGACATCGACGCACCTTTAGTCGGCGATTACGTCACCGTCTTACGTGCTACGGCCATTTCAAAAGCGTCATATATTCGAGCCCTTCCAGCTCGCGGACTCCCCTTAAAAGGGAAGCGGTTTAAAGGGGAGCGGTTCAGCTTCCCTTTAAACGAGGCGAAAATTCTGTTAGCCAAGGGTGATTGATAAACTTAACATATATTTGGCTGTACAGTGAGTAGAAAGCTGATTTACAACGGTAAGCATGCACTGTGATTAGCATAACAGAGAAAAGTGATCTTCTTCTTCCATTCTCTCTCACTCTCTTTATTCTTCTCTCTTTGGGCAGGATAGCCACCCCGCATTATGCTTAGTTAACCTCCTAACTTTCCCTCCCCAGTGAGCAGACAAGGCAAGAGAAAAAAGGGGCTCGTTATGGCATACATGAGGGAAGCCAGCAGTTATCGAAACCAAGGCGCATAAGGGATGTTTCTTTTGTTCTATTGATTCGAAAGCAGAAGAAAAAATTGGCAGTGGTTTAGCTCTGGTTAAACCTGGAGGATTGCGAAAGCAACGAGGAGAGAGAGGCGATGGAGAGCGCGTGGCAGTGGCGGCGGCTCCGGCACGATAGCTATGCGCCGCTACTGCGCATGCACATCTGGCGAGCGCGGCGGCGGCACCTCTCCGCGCAGCGATGGCGGCGGCAGCTCCGGGAAGCCCACTTGACTAACCAATACACACGTCTCTCGAAGACATCGTCGGGTCGCCGCCTCCTTGCCCGACTACACATCCAACACACCACTCTCATGGAAGAGCGCGTACGTATTCCATCCCAGTGGAGATGCGCCCTCCACGTGCGCCCTCTTCCCGCGACCATGAACCGTGAGGACCATAATGGCCAGCGCCTGGCGCGGGCGGAAGCCCTGGCCCGCCACTATGGACCGAAACCCGGCGTATTCTACGTGGATGCCTCAGGTCCCCACCATGGGGGATGGTACACAGCCGCAGTCGTCCACCAATCCAAAACAGTGAACGGCCTTACTTTCTGAGCCCGTGACATAACACACGCGGAGGAGGTCGCCATTGCGTTGGCTGCATCTGATTCCAATTCAAAAACAATTATTTCCGACTCGCGAGGGGCATGTCGGAACGTCGAGCAGGGCTGGGTACCGTATCTAGCCTACCGCATTCTCCAAAACAGCGTCTACACCGGTGACCCCGCGCACCGGCGTATCGTTTGGGCTCCCGCTCACATGGGCCTTGAGGGAAATGAGGCAGCTGACGCCGCCGCCCGCGCGCTCTCTCACCGGACATTCCCCTCCGACCCTGACGACCAGGAACTCGAATTCACTCCCGCTTACTCCTTCAAAGACATTGTTTTACTTTATCAATCTGGCCATGGTCTTTATCCCCGCCCGTGTAAAGGTCTCTCAAAGGCGGAGGAGCGGCTTCTGCTTCGCCTCTATACTAATACTTTGCTGTGCCCGGCAGCTCTCAAACACTTCGACCCTTCTTTCTCGGGCAGCTGTCTGCACTGTGCGGAGAAGTCTTCGGACATCTACCACATGGCGTGGGCCTGCCCCTCCAACCCTGCTATCCCCCCTCACCCCAACCCAACCCGGGAGGACTGGGAGGCGATCCTGCTCGGCTGCTCTGACCTGCAGGCCCAACGGGCCTTGGTCGCGCGAGCCTGGGCGGCGGCCGATGCCACTGGGGTCCCGAACTATGGACCTCCACTTAGTATTTGTAAGGGCTGGCCCCCTCTGGGTCAGCTCATGCATAACATCCTGTAGTATACCTGTACATAAATATTTTCCATCACCACCACGCGCTAGCTGTGCGCGGTGTGACGTCACTGCTCCTCGCGCATGCGCAGTATGGCCTTTCGTCAGCTCCGCGAAATGGCTCGGCGACTCGCGTAGTGTTGCTTTCGCAACAAAAACAGCCGTACGCCGCCTGTGGGATCCGCACGTCTCTTTCTCCAAGCCTATTTAGACTGTAGGAGTGGCGTATTTGTAGAAATGACGGAGCAAACATTGTTGGCTCCGATCATTGTAATACGCACAGTGCTCGCAATCTGGTTGCCAGCACTCCTCGTCCTGTCTTTCCTTTACGCTTTTACGTGTGGCCAACGACTAAGATGCGTTCCGCACCGCTGTGTTTTTTTTAACCGTTTACAGATTTTTTTAAAAAGAGGGGCTGATAGTGTTGTGAATGCCGCCTTCACAGAAAGTATATTCGGCCCGGCGGGCACAAGATAAAGGACATAGCGGTAAAATTTATTTAATTAATTTGCCAAACATCGTTAATTATCTTTTTAACTCTTCACTTTGCGCTGCATATTGCAATGGCAGCATAGAAGACTGTAAAGATTCAAAGCTAATGCAATTTGCAGCACGTCCCTAAGTGCAACAGATATTGAGATGTTCGCGATGGAATTTGTGGGGACGCCTTCGTCCCCTGCGTTCGCTTTCCCTCAACGCACCCCACTGTTGTTAGCTGCCCCCCCGAAAAGCACTCCTCTCGGTTCGGTTACTGTAACTAACAAGGGAGGGCGCTCGCGTCGCAGCGACACCAGCGCCACGGATGGCGTTTTGCTGCGCGCTCGCGGGGAGCGACGGGGTCTCTTCTCCCTCGGCATCGGGAAGCGAGCAGACGTTTCGCTCGCAGCTTCGCTCTTCGTCGACGGGCGCCCCCTCGGTCGGAACTTACTCCCGCCGAGCACGTCCCGCTCGACCTCGGAGTTCCCTTTGCCCTACCGTGGGCGGACGTTCGCTCGTAGCCGTGCTGGTGAGTCGGACATCCTAGATTCCTCAGTGTATTTTGTTGCTAGCTGGCGTTATTGTTGCTATAGCAATAAATGCCTTGTTTGTGTCAGCCAGTGTGTCGTTCCTTTGTTCCCGTAGAGCACGGCCCGCCGTGGTCGGCGTGCGCTCAGTAGCGTACGCGACCACGGGGTGGGGTAAGCGCGGTTTTGAACTGTGTCAGCCGCGCTTAAACGGGGAGAACGTGTTTATCCTCCCCCATTTTAAACCCTACATCTGGCGCCCAACGTGGGGCCTGCTCTTGGAACATTGGACGACTGTCGGTTCGGTTCGAGGAACGCTCTTTGTCCGGACTTGACAAGTGCTAGGCCTAGAGTGAATTTTGATCGCTAGGACCTGCGGCATGCTTTCTTGAGTGCGAGGTGTATTGCGCTGCAGCATGTTTGAACTTTTCGACATGCTCAGCATGTTTTTTTTGTGAAGTTTTCTTCCTGGAGTTTCTTCAAGAATCACTTGGTCCGCATCGAGGGAGCGCGAGGCCTAGCGCCCGCGGAGTTGCCGAGCCCGAAGCGAGTGAGTACGGAAGCCGCGTGGGTGGTCCGAGTTTTCTGTATATATTTTCTCGCTGTCTCTTTTTCGACTCTGGGAGTCGCGGCTCTGGGAGCCGGGTGGCCTGGGGCCACGGGTGCCTTAACGAGCTCGCTGGTATTGCAGCTCGGCACCGGGCGTTCCGACACCGTCCGATACGGTGGGCGCCGATCACTCAGCAGCTGCTTTGTGCAGTGAGCGGGGAGGACCACCCCACAACGCTGATGTCTCCTCGCGGCTGCGCGCACGAAACCCGTTTCGGGTCTTTCTTTTGTTGGGGGTCATCGACCGCCACTATGGTAGTGAGGCCTAAGGCTATTCATAGCTGCCTGCGCCATGTCAAAAGTGACACGACCACCGGACCGTGGTGTTGAGAGGGGGCGCACTTTGCTGGCCCACCCGTTTTTTTTAACCTCGCATGAACCGAGCATTCTCGTTCAACTCAAGAAAGGGCTTTGTTCACTCGAACTTTGCGTTGCACAGCCGCCCGACACGTTTTGCTAGCGAGTTGAGCCTTGAGCCACCAGGCCCTTGTGTACACCGTTTCCCCTCCCGTGACCTACGTTAAAGGCATGCGGAGTGTGTTTCGGAAATTTTACAGATCTGGAGCCACTGCGGCTTGCTGTCCTGTGCACATCGTCTCGCTGCCGCCTGCTGCGACGGAGCGGCCTGTATCCTGTTCGCCGCATCCATCCGGGGCAGCCGTGGCGAGACCAGACAGCAGCCACGTCTGGCTGCTGTTGCCCTGGCGACTACTGCGGAATCTTGGACTGCAGTGGTCAACCGGCCCTCCTCTTCGCGGGCCTGCGGGCACGTAGTCCGCGGGCCATGCGAGTCGTCCCAGCGGAGACCTTCACGCCGCCTTCGGAATACCGCGGAAGACTGCGTGCACTCTGTCGGCGTGACCTCCGCTGCACGACCTGCCTCAAGTGCATGAAGACCAGGAGACTCCTCCATAGCATGTAACTTGCAGGCGCGTGGGTCTATTTAAGGTTGGGGGGATGTGGGGACGCCTTCGTCCCCTGCGTTCGCTTTCCCTCAACGCACCCCACTGTTGTTAGCTGCCCCCCCGAAAAGCACTCCTCTCGGTTCGGTTACTGTAACTAACAAGGGAGGGCGCTCGCGTCGCAGCGACACCAGCGCCACGGATGGCGTTTTGCTGCGCGCTCGCGGGGAGCGACGGGGTCTCTTCTCCCTCGGCATCGGGAAGCGAGCAGACGTTTCGCTCGCAGCTTCGCTCTTCGTCGACGGGCGCCCCCTCGGTCGGAACTTACTCCCGCCGAGCACGTCCCGCTCGACCTCGGAGTTCCCTTTGCCCTACCGTGGGCGGACGTTCGCTCGTAGCCGTGCTGGTGAGTCGGACATCCTAGATTCCTCAGTGTATTTTGTTGCTAGCTGGCGTTATTGTTGCTATAGCAATAAATGCCTTGTTTGTGTCAGCCAGTGTGTCGTTCCTTTGTTCCCGTAGAGCACGGCCCGCCGTGGTCGGCGTGCGCTCAGTAGCGTACGCGACCACGGGGTGGGGTAAGCGCGGTTTTGAACTGTGTCAGCCGCGCTTAAACGGGGAGAACGTGTTTATCTCTCCCCCTTTTCAACCCCATAAATTAAAGCTTTTCGGATCCGACCAACGCCCTCTATACTAGTCTAGAGGGTGCGTTATCACGGTGCTGCTTTTTCGAAGCCGCTGATGGCAGGAAACGTGCCTCCAAGTTCCATGCCAATGACGAAAAAAGAGCGCGTGCTGCTCACGGAAGTAGTGACTATGTGCTCTCCTCGAGCGCCTGCCTGCCGCAGTCATAGTCTTGGTGCTGTTGGTTGTAGTCATAATTTCGTCAGTCTCTTACGTAGTATCGTCGGAGGGATTTCCAGCGCACTCTGAGCGTTCAGTTCCTGAATTGGGTCCGAAAAGGCTGGAAATTCAATCGCGAATATCTCAATACCAGTTGCACTTAGAGACATGCTGCAAATTGTATTTGTTTGAATCGTTACAGTTTCCAAAATTGCGATTGCAATATTCAGCTTAAAGTGAAGAGTTAAAAAATAATTAACGAAATTCGGCTGATTAATTAATTAACTTTGAGCGCTATTTCCTTATCTTGTGTCCGCCGAGCCGAATATACATTCCGTGAACGCGGCATTCACGATTCCATCAGCGCCTTCTTAAAAATCTGCAAACGGTTAAGATCAGCGCTGTGTGTGTGCGTGTCTTCTTTCTTCGTCCCGTGTAAGCGCGCTGTTTTACGGTACCAACTGGCCCGGCAACTATCCTTAATGAAGAACAACACCCTGTATATTCCAGCAAAGCCCGGGCATGTGTACCGCGTGTGAAAGTCGAGCTTGTTGACGCGGATCGCCTTCTGGAGAAATAATAAAACACACCGAAGCCGCACGTGGAGTAAGTATCAGGAGTTCTTCACCACGTGAAGGGCGAAAAGTGCTAAAGTTTTCTTTATGGATATGTTATTTCTGTCTGCGGCGTTCTGTGTGTCCCCAAAGGTGTTTACTTTGCCTTAAAACAACAGCCCCCCCCCCCCCCCCCCCCCGCCTAATTCCTAAAACTTGAGTTCAGCCCTATGTGGCGCAGAGGCTCATTTCCTGTTACAAAGCCTAGTTGTGTACATAACGTTAGTAGCAGGAAATTGACCTGCGCTCAATGGCACCGCAAGGAGGCGCAGCTGAAAGTGGGCGTGATTTGGCGGCACGAAGCGAAGTGAGCTTTTTCGCGAGGAGTATTTTTCTCCTCCATGCTTTTTCAGGCCCGGTATTTTTTTTTTCTGTTTGAATGCGCTGCGGTGAAACTAAGTGCCGTGTAAACAATGAGTAAAATTGGCATCCTTCGTACTTCCTTCCAAAGAGCGCAAGATCACAGGTACCGAAAGGCGCACGTGACGTCACACCGTGGCGGTGACCTCCCTTTCGAAGAACGGAGTATTTGGCCTCCTCAACTGCGCGCGTCTGAGGACTTTTAATAGCCACACGTCAGTTTGCTGCGCAAACAACATGAAAGCGGAGTTGTGGTGTCCTTCCGCCTAGTATGTGCAGCACGCTATACGCAAGAATGCATCAACCTGCCAATAAGGAGCTTTAGCTCCACCTTACTATAAACACGCTATTATCTACGGAATTCCGGTATAAGAGAGCTCGGGTGTGCCGGTTGGCGGCATCATTCCCTTCCGTGTGTTCCGAGTGCCCTGGAAACCATATGACTGAGGCGTGATTAGGAGGATGTTTGGCTAAGAGAGATAGCCCATAATCAGCTTCCCCGAACACGTACAGGCTAACAGACAGGCCAGACAGACACACCCCACACCTCACAAAACTCTAGACAAGGCAGAAGAACACACCCTTCGCTGACTACAAACAGGCACTCTCGTAACTCCACTTAAACTCCACCAATGGTACCCCTCACTCTATACCACGACCGGCTTTAAGTAATAAAGCCGGTCGTGCTCTATACAAACCAGAGTGCATGCCCACACTGTGGAGCAATAGCGACAGCTTTTCACAAGGTGTGGGCATGCCAATTCAATCCTGCCATTGACAGACTTCCTAATCCCAATTTGAAGCAGTGGGAGGCCATTCTGCAGAGCGAGGACTCCGTCCAGCAACGAGGACTGGTTCGCAGGGCCCACGCTGCGGCGCGGGCCAGGCGGGCCAGCCAAGACTCCAATAATTGCCATTGTTTAAATAAAGTTTTCAGTCAATAGTATCTACGGCTACTGCTACCGTACGGTAGCCCCGTACTGCTACCGTAGGGAAGCCTGGAAACGGTAGCAAAGGCAACGCGTTACCGTGTAAACCATACGGCTGTCTGGCTGCGCTAAAACTGTCTAATATTCGAACTCTCCCGGCTGGTTCGCGCGCTTCGCAGGTCAACGTCCCGTGCCCCGTGCGTCCACCGGGCCGGCGAAAATCGGGCGGCCGGCGCCTGTTCGGGGTCCGCTGCCACCTGCACCGCTTCTACGCCGACTGTCCCGAAGGCTCGCACCAGAGCTCCTGCCCGGGCCACGGAGGACGCTCCTCGCGCCGCCACGCGGCCAGGCGAGCCGCCCGCGCCGCCTGGACCGCCTCCCTGTGGCTGGGTTCCCTACTATTCCTGCTAGGCATCGTGGCGCTGGGGTTGGGCTACGCGGCGCCGCTAAGCCTCGTGAGGAGGCCGCACCCGTGGCGGCTGGCCGGCCTCTGCATGTTCTGCAGCGGAGGCTCGCTCCTGGCCGCTGCACTCATGCTGGCAGCGCTGTGCCCGCGCTGGCAGGACGACGAGCCGTACGCGCCCGTCGTGGACGCGCCAAGGGGACCGCAGGAGGAAGAAGAGGACGACCTCAGGGTGCCGGTCACCGAGAAGATCACCGCCGTGCAGCCGCTCAGGGACTGAAGTCGTTGATGGAGACTGGCCACTGGGTCGATCGGATGCGAGGGCTATTATGTGTACTGTATACTTGCCTCGATGTGCAAGAACAGCCTCGAAGTCCTGTTGCGTTGGAGCATAGAGCAGTCATAGTACGCCAGTTAGGTGGCACTTAAGGCGACAAGGATAGAAGTGAGCAAAGACAGGTATCGAGGGACAGCTGGGCAACGCGGAACTGGGGAACGATCGAGCCTGCCAGGGAAGCTGGCATGCGGGTGCTGTGTAGAACGCTTTGGTTCGCACGTAGGTTCTCAAGGATGCGCTTCAGATGATGACATGAGTAAGCCTACCAAACAGACCGGGCCACAGATGGACTGCAACGTATACTGCAAAGATGGCCACGCAGCAGAGGGAATGGAGAAAGGAGAGGGTGCTCTTGCAGGCTAGAAACAGCTTATCGAACGGCATCAAAATGTGGAGATAGAAGTGTCCATGATTAGTCTAGCATGAAGGCTCCATATCTTAGTGGTGCAGAACAAATGTGATTGTTGCGTGTGGACGTTGACTTAGACATATAAAACCAAAGTCATACGGTCCTGAAGTGAAGGAGGATATAGATACTGGGTTGTCTGCGAAAACGATGGCAGGAAAAATAGGCATGCAGTGCTAGAAAACCCGGTCATCACGCGGGCGCGAGATTTATGCCACTCAGTGTCTTTCGGGTATATATAGCCTCCTGATATATGACGTCCACATGGAGGCAAAAGGGCCTTTCTCCAAAAACTGCGCACAAATTTTGTTCGCTACTGGCGGCATTGAGCCTGATCTTAAAGGAGCGGACTGACCAAATAAAAATCGAGGGAGCACCCAGTGACTTAAAGCTTACCACCCATGAATATCAATGGTCTCCCCTTTGCATTTTGTGCCGAGTTCGATTAGGACCCACCCATGCGTGGTCTTTGATGTAGTACTAAAGTATCAGTGTTGTGCTAGACGTTTTGAAACGCATGCACCGTTCGTGAGACAGTGAGACGTTCGTTGCCTGTAATTGGGCGATGAGGACACGAAGCGCTCTATAACACGCGTAAGGAACTAACCAGCTTATGCACGCAGTGTCTGCGAAGATTATGTGCAGGGACTGAAAAGGTTTAGAATGCAGCTGGTTTGGCACAGCCACCTTGAATGCCACCCTTATAGGACATGCACAGCTTAACGTGAGCTTCCTAACGGCCTCTCCACGAAGAAGGGCATACCTTCTATGGATATACAGCTGAACGCAGCTGTGAAGCCTGAGTTAAGCCGGGCGTTATCCATAAGGACCTGGACGTCGACAACATGGGCTATCTTCGATGTTCTATGGCAAATTTTTCATGTCCAGTAGGCTCCTAAGTCTGAACTACCTTGTACTGGTCTGGCGGCTGCAGGTTTAGTGTGGTTCATAAATATCAGCTGATATTTATAAATTACGCTGTGTACGTAAGTTGACGATAAGAGATATGATGTTGGTTCTCGGAGAACATTTTCACGATAACCAGTGTCCAGAAAAAAAAAGGATGAAAGCAGGACCTCCTAAAAGAGCTTCTCGACAGAGTTCAATCTTCAGTGTTGTTCGTATGAATATTAATATCCGTCGTTTCTCATCTAACAACACTGTAACAAAGCAGCACGCACAAGTGCAGTGTTTTTCTTTTTTTTTTGCTAAGTGGATGAGAGGGAGGGCTGGTTGTACGTGCTGGATGGTTTCCTCTGCGGCGCGTACAGTTGTGGCCGGAGTCTACAGCAAGCATAGGAGACGAGCAAAACAATGTTCCTTCCATAGACCTGTCAATCGCTGTTGTACTCTTGATGGAATGTGTGTGGGTGTGTGTGAGCGTTCATAGACATATAAAACTGTTAAATGTTTTGCCTGTGATGTGACCTTAGAACCTTTGCATTTTGTAACGTTTCTTTCATTGTTGCTTCGGATCAAACTCAGCTGCATTTGCCAAGTTCTGCACTGCATGTCCCATTTTAGGCTAAAGCACCTGCAGTGTTGTGTGGCTTCCACAGTACATTCCATGAACAACAACGGCAAGAAAAAAAAGATGAAAGAAAACAAGACACGAGCGGGCCAGACTCTGTCATTCATCGCAGCCTCAAGAGTCACCGCTCACGCTAGCATGCATGCGTAGAATCATGCCTTCAGTGATTTCAGGTGCAATGTAGTGTTAAGCAATCAGTTTTCTCTCGAAAGCCAAATTTACTTTTAGTTCGGCAGTAAATTTCGAAACTAAGGCTATGAGGGACACCATAGTGAAGTGCTCCGGAAAATTCGAAGAGCCCCAGGTGGCCAAAATTTCCGGAGCCCTTCACTACGGTGTTCATCATAGCCTGAATTGCTTTGGGACCATGAACCCCAATAAACCAAACCAAAATACATAGACCACACGCTAGCAGAAGATGTCAATGAAAAAAAAAAGTGCATGGGCACGTATGCTCCCCTCTCACTTTCGGCAAGTGTGTGGGTGTGTTTCTTTACTTATTGAAGTATCGGTCCCACCGTAAGAGTTTTGACAGATGTAAGTGGATCACTCTGTTTTCACCGTGCACGAAGTGCTGGACAATGTAGTACAGTGCCATGTGGAGGGCACAAGCTCCTAAAGTAAGCATTCTAGGCGCGGTCTGAGGGATAACCTTTCTTGGAGATGTGTGCAAACATTCTTCTATCTGCTGTCGACGGCGCCACCTCTAGCGGGTCTCTACGGGGCATTTGCTATACTTGTGGCTTCGTTGGCCACCTAATTCCCCAAAGCCGCCCATTTGGCAACCTAGCGGAAAGACTTCTCTATCCAACTTATCACCACGGCAGCTCCATGTTGATCAAAACTACCAAGTGGCCTGCAGGCATTCGAAACAACCTTACACCTGCGACAATGACAAGTTCGGTTCGAACGATGAAGTCTGTTGACGCTTTTCGTTACCCGCCCATGTTATTCGATGATACAGTATTTATTCAGTGGCCAAATCTGTATCGGCAGCCACTGCTGGTTCGAAGTGTCGATCAGGGTCATGTCGGCCTTTCTGCGATGAGAAAAACCACGTATGTGTTCTTCGTATTTTTCTAACGGGAGCTTTATGTATATTTCTGTTGAGAGAGTTTGTATATATATGTTTCCTCTAAAAAGAAAATCGCCTTAACCGAGGTACAACCTGTGAAATAAACGTGGTGCTGGTTTCAAGTGTTCGTTGGAAGTGTGTCATTTCTTCCCTTCATATACACGATCTAGGCACATTAAATAGTGCATACGTGTGCAGTCAAGTAACCTGAAAAGGAAATAACAAACCCTGTAAGCTTCTCTTCTCAACTCTAAACTGTGCTTTTCGAAAATGCTTTTATTTTTTTTTTGCTTTTAAGCGAGAAACCATAAAAGTAGTGTGAACATCTATCAGCAGAGGTAGTCCAGAGAGCAGCTTGGCGCGGGCTTTATGTCAACGTCTATTGCAGACGTAAGCAACGTTACTAGATTACCTATTTCAGTTTGCAAACTCCACCGGGATGCGGCGGCGAAACGTGGCCCCCTTCAGCTCCCACTCGCGAGGTGGCGCTTCCGACGCCATTGGACCGTTCGCATCGTCGTATTGCCTTTCTACGCAGAGGTTTCACTTTGGTGTTTCCATATGTCAACCTGTTGCTTGTCTTGCGGCGCCGTGGAAAGAGCTTATAGAGACTCCTGCATTCCTGGCACGTTGCTGTCAGACACAGAACTGTGCATGATTTGTGATGCCATGTCTCACCATTTTTAATGGCCACAGCTGATGACAAGACACCGGGGTAATTATCGGCAGGGCAACCTTCACAAGAATTCAGCCTTTCAATGCGTGAAAGCAGGCACTTCAGGTCATCGCATGATTTCAATTCAATATCCACACCAGTAGAATGCACAGCTGATGGCACACGCTGCCCCTTGGCACTGACAGACACGGTCAGGTGTTTCGACACTACCACAGCCCTGTCGATTTCTGGTAAGTCTTCTCTCATTACCAGCTTGTACACCACAATTGTAGTGCCAACGACATCAAGCGACCAACCCTGTATCCGTTGGCCTGCTGCTGCCATGTCTGACAACTCAGTGAACAGCTGTGTGTTGCTCTCCAGCACAACACTGTTGTCAATGCCATCACTGCTTTCGCTAGATACGCAGAAGTTCGATGTCGCAGCTTCTTGGTCGTTTTCTTTTTGCTCTTTCCGACGCTTAGGCCGAGGCGCTGCACGCACGGTAGGGGCTTTGCGTTTTCGCGCTGGCTTTGACAAGTACTTGGGGCAATTAGGAAAAATTCGCGGCACAGCATCTTCCTTAAGAGCCCACTTGTCACGCGGTATGAAAACTACATCACCATGAACTTTATGCACGAAGTCTTTCACGATATCTTCCCCGTGAAAGTGCAGGTCGCAAACTGCGCAAGAGCTGGTCAGCTCCTTATCCAACCTGGGTATAGCCCGTCGCCACCGTTGAAGCCGCCCATCGTCAGCGGGCGGCTTAAAAAAATGTCTTTTTTCGGTCGAGGATTTCGTAGAATCGTAGCCACTTCGGCAACCAGTCACAAAGCAACGAGGCATGTTTTCTCACATTTAGGAACCGTCACAGGCTGACACGATATACACACACTTACGATGATCAACGATGATGAAATGCAGTCGGACAATATTTGGAAAACCTGTTCCTGCCTTGAATTTGGAGTGGACAAGACTCACAGGGAGAGCGATTACTACGCAACAGAGTTGAAGGCAACAAAGAAACACCCAGCAGACCGGTCAAATGTAGTCAATGTAGTCAAATGGCGACGAGCGCGCCCCGCTCGGCGGAACAGCGAAGGGTGACATCCGCGGCGTCGGAGTTTGCAAACAGTAACGTTGGACATAAGAGCAAGAAAACAATTTTGATTTTTTTTGTGTGTGTGGTGAAAACCGCGAAAGCGTTGCTTCTGTGCGCAGCAGGCTACAACTAGTTTGTCAAAATGCATTCGAAGCTTGCGCTGCATAAATTGGTAGAGATGTCTGATGGTTCCCGCTAAAATTTCACAAGCAGTACGTCAGTTTTCGGGTGTAGTCTGCGGAAGTCTTTGGCTGTCAGAAGAAAAACTCAGATCCTGCGAGTATTCATAGATCGGAGCAAACTGACGATCTTCGCGAAGTAATCTTTAGCGCACCAAAACCATTATGCTTTGCTCAAAGCCCACAATCAAACGCCATAACCGAAACCGAAAGTACTAAGTCGTAACAGCAGAGGGCGGGGGAAGTTTTATCACAGCTGGGCTTATGGTGCCATCATCACTCTATTCACGGTTTCGTTTTTGTGCTCGTGTGTGCACGTTTTCAAGACGCGAGAGTTGGGGTCGTTACTGGGCCGCCGTAGAATCTGGAAATGTTCTGGGTTTCTTTAAAATAGCAAAAATTTGTGTGAGCGCAGTCGCTAAGCTTTGATCCAAGCTTTGATCTGCTGTGAATCCATAAAACCGGCCAGCATGGCGGACATTAGCGCGAAGGTGCTGCAATACGAGACGTTTCTAAACGACGTGCTGAAAGAGGACCTGAGGTTTGTGCTTGCCTTCGTCTCTCAGTATGCAGCTAATTTTCATAGTGTTTGACGGTAGAGTATCGTTTTGTGTTTGTGTTTTCGTCTTCATAATCCAGGAGATGCCTCGATGAGCGTGACAGTATCTGCGCGAAGCTAGCCGAGCTGCTCCAATTGCGTACTGTCATCGAAAGAATTCAGGCAAGTACTACTACAAAGCTGCTGCCCGTCCTAGCGACAAATACTCTGATGTCTCTTAATACGCCCTTTCCCAGGAGGTCGAGGCGAACAAGGAGACGTTTCGGACTCAGGTCGACTTAGGCTGCAACTTCTATGTCCAGGCTGTCGTGTGAGTAACCAACTTGCACATCGCATAGTGTGTGCATCAGCATGTAAATCAACTCCTCCGTCTGATTACTGACTTCCGCATCATCAGGTATTAAGGAGCATTTCGTGATAAGCTCGGTTGTCGGTGCTTATCGATGGCAGTTCTTGGTTTCTAAATGACGTCTCCTGCCTCGTTCCGCGGCAGCGGAGGATTATTCTGCTCCCGTCATTGAAGAACTTGCATACATTTTTTGTTGATGCGCTACGGATGTGTGCTGTTCCTGCGAAAGAACTAATCATGGCTTTTGAGGCATCTCCATGACGCCAGGTGATGGCAGAGAGCAGAAGGGCTTTCGAATACTTGATGATGATCGTGATTCCATCTCAGCAACGTAATTTTCGATCGTATTTATCAGTTGCAAGGCAAAAGCCTCTTTCTTTGTATTTCACTCGCGTGACGTGTCAATCGCGGCCACCCACTTCCAGCAAATTTCTCAACCTCACTGCTCCATTTATGCCCTTGGTCTATGTTCTCCTTTACTTGCTATTTATTCTGTGACGATATCAGCGGTGATTCTGCCGCCGGCGGTACATTCTGCACGTTATATGCCATGCCCGATTCAATGCCTTTTTCATTTCACCTAGAATATCGCTGACTCGTTTCCATTCTTATCTGCCTCTTCGCTACTCTGATGGCTACGTCTTGCCTTCATCTTTAGCTTTTAGTTTGTTGTTGCTGACAATCTAGGAGTGCTTTTTGGGGGGACTATGTGACATGTAGTCATAGGTCATTGGATTTGTACTTGCCATAGCAACATTGTGGGCTACGAGGAACACAGCAGTGGAGGGCTTTTGATTGATTTCAATCACTAACACTGCGTTTTACACTTAGCATGCAACATTGTGGAAGCTGCACTAGTAGTGCGTTTGCCCTAGCATATCGCTTCGCCAGGTATCAGCTGTACCTCTAAAAACCTTGGTGAGGGTTTGGATGGAAGCATGGAGCAGTATAAAACGACACGCTAGGCATTTGCAAATTGTGGTCAGGACAGGCATGGTGGTTTACTTTTTTGGGCGCTGACGGATTCGGAGCGAATAAGTGAGTGTGCCAGCCACCTATCACTTCACCGCATGTCTCTCTTACTTCTTGAGGTCCCTGTGAAGAGAGGACAAAAATGTTGAGAGATAAAATGAGGTTCAGGACATTGCCATTAGTGGTATTTGAACTTTGTCGCAACGAAAGATGCTTGTCTCTGCTTTGGACGTATGATGTAACCAGCATGAATAGGTGTGCTAGCTTTGCACTCTGTGTAAGCAACGGAACCTAGAGTTCTTTAACTTACACCAAAGTATCAGTGCATTGGCATTATGCGAATTACTGTATAGGGGTGCGCTAAGCTGTAGAAAGAACAAAAGGCAGCGCATTCTGAAATAATGATTAGTATGCAATGCAAACTAGCCCGTTTCATAAATCTTTTGAGGCATTTCACATTTTGCCCCCATTGCAATGCAGCTGCCAAAACTGGGATCAAACATGAGAATTCTTATTTTGACAGCCGAATGACAAATCCACTTTGACAAGTTCATGTAGCCATGAGTCCATGCTACGCGTAGCTGCTTAGCATTTACATCTTTAGTTTCACTGACATACGGCCTCGGTGTGTACGATTTCTATTTCTGGGCATTATGGTATTGGCAGTGAGGCAGTGAAAATGAGAAGTGTCTCCGTTCTGCAATTAGTCAATTTGGCTGTGTTCCTTCTACAGTGGATCCATTATACGATGCTTTCTTGAAGTAGAGGCTATTTCACATTTAGAGGGAAACTGTGAGCACGACTGCCGTGTGTCGAGAAACGCTGCCGACGAGAGTCATCAAGAGTCTGCGAGAATGAGCAAGGGGGCGTTCAAGGGGCGTTGTCTTGCAATACAACGCAACAAAAGTATATATAGAAGGGCATAGTATGCTAGAAAAAAAAACAAACTATTTCAGCGATTTGCTCTGAGCAATGCTGAGCATAAAATGGTTAATGAGTGATGCTTCAGTGGTCTGATGCTTATGCATCACTCACACGTGCTCTGTATACCGCTTTGAAAGTGGCTAAGGCCATTTGCATATGGATGCATGGCTAATGACATTCGGTAGAGACTTGCTTGCAGTGTCGTATCGTTAGTAGGATGGCTTTGACCTTTACTACTTAGGCCAGACGTGTCCAAGATCTTTGTGCAAGTGGGCATGGGCTTCTTTCTGGAGCTGACGCACGACGAGGCCCTGTGGTTTGTTGGCCGCCGGGAGTCGATGCTCGAGGAGGAGTTACAGCGCGTCTCCAAGGAGTCGGCCAACATCAAGGCGCACATCCAGATGGTGTTGCAGGTCAGTCTACCTTATCGTCTACACCTACCTTATCTCTTGGTTTCAGAGTGCCTCCTCTTCCCCTCCCCCCTTTTTGTCACGCCATTGTGTGGTACATTGTATGGTTCGGTTTACGGGGCTTAAAGGGACAGTGAGGAGAGCACTATTAATATTTTTTTTATAGCAAAATTCGATAGTTCGGCATGTCATGGCTTTGTTGCCACTTGGCCGGCAGCGGAAGATGCATTTATTTCTAAGAAATTTGGATTCAAAGTTGAAAAAGTTTTTCCCGCCGCTCTGATTCAAACTTGGGATTCTCCTATGACGACACAGGACTAAGTGACGTGAAACATGACGTGCACATGACGTAACGCAGACTCCGTGATTTCTGGCGGCCAGCAGTGCAGCCTACCAGCAGCCGAAACGAAAGCTACCGCCGGCCGCACGTTGAAGGCATCTATAGGCTATTGCGGCCGTCGCTACAGTCGCTTCGCTTACGTTTGCACTGGAGTTTTGCCAGCGTTACGATGGATCTCGTTCTCGAAGTCGTCAACGAAGTTCTTGAAAATAGACACCTTTAGCATACCGTGTACCTTGTTACCGCTAGCGGAATACCGGGAGCCCCCCTAACGCCGTTAAGCAGGCGCTGATTGGTCCCGATGCTTCAGGCGCACGCGTAGCTGCCGGGCACGTGGCGCCATCTGGCGACGTCAAGGAGATTTGCGCATGCATTGGCTGCGCCTCAGTGATTTGTAAATTCTCGTTGCCTAGTGTTGCTAGAACCATTGGTTCTAGCAACACTGCTTTGTCCTATGACGTCATCACGCTTGTACTTGCGAGTTTGGCCTGTGGCGGCGATACCTGTATTTTGGTTCTTTGCTGTCAGTTTGTTGTCAGAGCTTTGTTGTCAGTATGAGTGGCGTTTTTGTAATCAGGAGCTGGTATTCTGCCAATACAAGCCAACTTCAATTTCTCCTCAGTGTCCCTTTAATGCACACCGACAGTGCACATCACATGACCGTATCGGGAGCCGACAAGTCCGTGGTCTCCGAGCTGATCGCAGCTGTGTAAAATGGCTCTTGATGTTATTTAATAGCCTAATGGTGGCCTGGAGCTATGGTGGTCTTAAACCACACTTGTAGTGTCTGCGACTACTCATTAAAGCAGAAAAAATGAAATTGAAATTGAAAAAAAAAAAAAAACATTTCTGCATGCACTTGTAAACAAATTGCATTGTTCAAACTTATTTGCGAGTGTTTAGGCATGCTCTCTTGAATAATAATAATACATAATAATAATAATAATAATAATAATAAAAGACTGCATTTGCTAGCCAACACATATGCCAGTCTTTCTTGTCCCATTGTTTGTGCAGTTTTCTTTCAGATTCTCAAGTCAGTGCTATTTTTACATGAAAATATGATCTCTGATGCGATGCACTGGTTGGCGCTCGGCTTCCCTTGTTTCTTCATAAAAACAAACATAGAATGGGGGGGGCATTGTAACTGGTAGTGACTTTAACCTTTTTTTTTTTTTTAAGCCAGATGCTGGGCTATCAGCATTTCAGAACAGAACTTGTGTACGAAGTGTGCAGGTTCTGGTCTGCGGCTGTTGTTTTTAGAATACAGCAAAATCCCACAGATCTTCATCTGTGTGTTTACATCCAGCAGTTTTTTTTAGCTTTGGCAAACCTAAGAAGCTTTCGAACGGCGCTTAGAAACCTTGCATGACTTGGCTGCCATCTTTTCTCTGAACATGCATGCAAAAAAGAGCATTCAAATGCATGCTTCCTCAAACTATACCCAAGATTAATTAGAAAGGACTGGCTTGATTGTGAATTGCTCCGCTGTAAGCATTCGCAGTCTGATGAGTGCCAGCAGGTAAAGGCAAAGTGGGAATTTAAGTATGCATGGATTGAGATGCTTGTGGGATCCAAAGTGCACTCGAAGGAACCCAAGGGTTCCGAGCTCCTGGTTTACAAGATTGTCTTGTTCTTTGCCTTGTCAGGGCCTGCGGGAACTTCAGGATCTGCCACCAGAGCCTGACAGACCAAAGCAACGAGAAATATTCTGACTGCATCGTTGGATGCGAGATAACCCTCTGCTCAAACATGTACATATACAGTGTAAATAAAGATGCTATCTTTTGGCATGTTTTAAAGAACTCTACCTTCTCCTGTAGTGGCTCAGAAGATATTTGATGGGTGCTAGAGAAAAATCACAGATTTCGCAATTTTTTTTGTGTGTACTAAAAGGTGCTAAAAAGGGAAATGAGACAGTAAAGAAACGTGGAAGAGACATATTTGCTCTCCTCTGCCACAGGAATAGACCCTTGCTCTAGTGGGCAATATAAGTGCAAAGACATTAGCAAATGCCCGTATGGAAGACATCGTGAAGAAATAAAGGGAAATACACAGACTGAGGGAAATACTCAGCAGTTCCCCCCCACGACAACAATGCAAACAGCATTATCTCAACCACATTAGTAAGAGGACACCAAATCCATCAATAAAGGTCTTCGCAGCCAAACTTTGTTTTAATTACTTCTTACAATTATATAATGCATCCTCCACATCACACACGCACACACATGCCAAAAAACGTCTGTAACTCCCTCCCATTGCTTCCGATGCAACCCCACACCAGTCGTCTTTCATACCATGTCTCTCACACTAGTCGCACAAGCCTGCCTGCACGCAGTAACGGGCCCTTTTTCATTTTTTTTTTTGTGGCTATTAATTTGACAGCTGTCGGCATCACGCAGTTCTTTACGAACTGCCTCAAAAGAATGATTGGATAAAAAGGAGAGAGGCGTGACACTGGAGAAGGGAGAGGCAGCAGTGGTTGTGGTGGCGGTGATAGAAAAGGCATCTTGAAAAGCCGGATTTCCTAGCAGCCCGCTGATCAATCCGCTTCCACTTCGAGAATGCGAGGCCCGTACAGGAGCACGTACGCCGTGTGCCAGTCACCTGCAAAGGATTCCAAAATCGGCTGTTTAAAGGGGCCCAGAAACACAATCTTAGTTAACTGTTTTGCCTGTTCATTGCATACAGTGAGTTATAATGGTGCTATTAGCGTCGGTAATACCGCGTACATTCCGTTTTTTAATATTTTAATGTCCTCCCAAAAACAACTTCATGGCTCTGATGGTGTCACCACACAGTGGCGGGTTTTTAGCAGCGGATATGACATCACCTGGCGCGAGCTTGATGACAGGACAAACAGTAAATATACTGCAAATTGTGTGAATAAATAGAGACACATTTTGTCACCTGTCTGCGTTTTATATTAGATCAACAAAGACAACTTGTTTGTCTTAGATAAGAGCCCTGCAAAGCAAGTAAAATAAAAATACACCACCAGGGGCGCTCTGGCATGGAAACGACGCTGCCAGTCTCAGCAAGAACGAGTTACAGAGAGCAGGCAACCATGGAGTACAAACTTCCGCGACGTGCTCTGGCTGGCTGTTTTGATTGGTTGCGCCAGGTGCAGTCATTGGGAGAGTGAAATAGGAGTGGGAAGCCCCGCCAAAATCGAGTTGAGGGCAGCGTTTTGTTTGCTTGTATTTTGAAATTTCTTCACTGAATAACTCCCGTTCCTGTGCATCGATTCCTGTAATTCTTTTTATGTCAGCATCTGTGTGACATAAAGAACCCACCTGAAGTATAGCCGGTATCCCCCCAAGCAGTGTTTCGCAGCCCCTTTAACCTGTGCACTGTTGTGGCTCAAAATGGCTTGTAAGAGAAACTAGCACGCTTCTAGTTACATGCACGTCGATGCTCTCCTCTGCTGGCCTTGTTGCTACTGCACTGTGCCCAAAAGCATTTGGAGTTGATGCACGAACAATTCAGAAACGCAAGACTTGTTACACTCAAAGTACATTTATAAACATCTCTTATTAGTGCTTCAATGGCTCTGTTTGGCTCAGTGATGCTTTCCTTTCACTTTGGCATATGGTCTTTTTTCTTTAATTCGACTCACATGCCTATCAATGCAGCTACATCAGTGCAAAAGCACTAATACAGAGGTTCAGAGCCTAGCAAAAAGAAATCTCATCAATATCAATGACTGGGAGTTGAACTCGCGGCAGCGTGAACACATCAGCTTCAAAGGCCGCTGACCACTAGGCTATTGCCGCACCCGAACATGCCTCATGTTAAAGGTGCACTGAAGAGGAATCTGAACTCGCATTTTTACCGCGCGAATTCGATCTACACATTCCGAGTGTTCTTGGAAGCTTCGAATTATTGCCCTGTGCAGTCGATTTCCCTAATTTAAATCAGATTAACGTTGGGCTCCCGCTTTTTTTTTTTAAATTCCCCGCAAACGGTGGGAGGAGTCTGACCTTTCACCCAGTCCCGTGGCGGCTTCCCGCTCTGCCATCAGCGGAGTGATACGAAGTGATCGGCGAAAGCAAGGAGTCCACGCGTATTTTCATTTCTGTGAGGGCCGTTTCACATGCTGCGACTAGAACGAAAATAGTCGGCCTAGTCGGCGACGCCGCAGTGCGATTTTCGCACAGTGCTTTCACATGCAACGCGTACCCAGCGAATTCGGTCGGAGGGACACGCAAGGTTGCTCGACGTCTGCATAGGCAACCCACGATTAAACGCGACAGAAACGCTGCACGGAATGTGTTGACGATGTTATGACCAGCATGTTTTTAGATGCAAGGCAATATTTCGTATGTTTTGATTAGAATAAACAGTTTTGCTTACGCCGCGGGAACAGCTCCCACGTGACCCCACGCCGAGACGGCGCGTGACGTCACGTACGAGCTGTTGCCGCGGCCAGTCTCGACGCACGTGCGCTCTCGCTCGCGCGCCTGGAGACCGGTCGTGGCCGTGGAAATAGCCGCGGCAGCTGCTCCCGCGTGACGTCACGTCACGTGCCGTCTCGGCGCTGCCCATTGGTCAGTCGCAGAGCGAACACACCGACGCTGCGACTGGATTCCAACCGAACGGAACTTGGTCGCAGGCCGTCTGCGGCTAGACCGACGGCCCTCCCCAGTCGCAGACCGACAGAATTCGCAGCGTCGCAGGTGAGAATCGCATGCATGTGAAACGGCCCTGAGCCTAATTTGCGGCTATGTAGTCTCTGACTAGACCTCTTATTCACGGAAACCTAAAAGAAACAAAATAAAAGCGATAGCAAATTTGCCACGCGACTGCCTGAAAGGCACTCCCTAGGTTGGTCGACTCCTCCCACCGTATGCGAGGAATTCGGAAAAAAAAAAAAGGCGGGAGCCCGACGTTAATCCGATTTAATTAAGGAAATTGGCTGCACAGGGCAATAAACTGAAGTTTCTAAGAATGCTGGGAACGTGTAGATCGAGTTTTCGCGCTAAAATGACGAGGTCAGATTCCTCTTCAGTGCACCTTTAAACTCTGCCACGCTCTCTCGTTGTGCATTGCAAAGCGCATTCTTCGTCAACTGCCGTCCCACGGAACTGCCGCTCATCGTTTTATACGTAGCACGAATCCGTGCTTTCGCACTGATTCAAATGTAGTAAACATTCTCTGTGTACATTTTTCATAGCTCTAGTCTTTTCATCTACCACTTTACATCTGCTGCACAGAAGAACTAGCAGTGGTACCAGTACCAGTATGGTACCAGTATGGTACCAGTACAAATGAATGCTGACCATAAAAGAACACCATGGCAAAAATAAGCTTTGCAATCTGAAAGAATCCATCTGGCGGTAATTTCCAGTTTGTTTTTAGCTTTCTCTCTTGCCACGACATTTTCACAGCTTCAGCAGATTGCATGTGGATTGCTGGTACTACGCAGTAGACTGATGCATGTACCCACCTCCACCAGACAGCTTGAGGATCTCGTCTGTCGTGACCACGGACACCTTGTCGTCGTCGCACTTGAACCACTCATCTGCAATGGAAAATGCATGACGCGGATAAATGCTCAGTGTTCTGTGCACCGCTCTAAAACTTTTATCCTTACTGTGCACGCGAATGCCTTAGATGGCCCTTGAACAAAATTTCAGTCAGTCAACAAAACGAGAAACAACAGTAACCTGACAAACTGCCCTAATTACACCAGAGTCCATCAATGCCCATCTTTTTTTATCTTCTTTCCGGCAAAACCCTCATGGTAAATTTCATGGTAAATTTCATGGTAACCCTCATGGTAAATAACTGATGACTGTCAAGGTTACCACAATGACGAGTGGGGCATGCAAGCCACAAGAGGACTTTTTTTCTGCAGATGTACAAGACAATTTGAGAAAAACCTGAGCAAATCACTTTTCCCTGCTGCTTCACCTGTTCATACTGCATGCAACCACACAACACCAGCTTTCTATGCAGCCGCTCTGGAGACGAAAGTTCAAAGAAAGGTGCAATTTACTTCGCACGCTTGACTTCAGCAATTCCACTTGTCCCAATCTGAAAACGCCTTTCTGACATAGGGAGGCATTCCACGCAGCGCAAGGGCCTCACGAACCCAAATTATGTTTTCGCTGACCCATAGACTTCTCCACTCTGCATTCTAGAACCAGTCCAAAGGCAAGTAGTCGCTACTCTCTAAGGACAGCTCCGGGGATTTTTATGGATTCACACATCGGAATGAAACTTTTACTGCAGGTTTTCCTCTGCGCTGATCACTCCCAATAAGTTTTGCAGCCGTGTGGCACTTCACTCGGACAGGGAGAGGGAGGCCAGGGATAAAGACATTAACCTTTTTTGCATTCCCTAATTGGGCTCCTCTCGACACTGCAGCACGAGCATTCTGGTCTGCTACTGGCCACCACCCGACAAGTTTTTTTTTCAATAGCGTGTTTTCCTCACCATGCGTGATGCACCACCACTTAAACCATATGCTACCCGAATATAGTTGAAAGACTTGTGCACATAAAGGAACACCAAAAATAAATATTCTACGAGTTGTTCTTGCACGATTCTTCTTTTAAGTGGCAGCTTCACTATAGAGGTCTCGGGCTGAGATCGCCATGCATTGCCGATGACCTTCAAGGCTCAGCCAAGGTCAAACCTTCAATTTATAAGTTTGGAGAACCGGTGGATGGCCAGTGGTGTCAAGCAATTGGACAGGCCAAGGATCAAGGTCATTTCAAGGTCAAGTCACAGACGTCAAGGTCAACCAAAATTTGGTCACACAATAGACTTTGGGCTCGCCGAGGAGCCTAAATGCGGCATTTGCGTGATAGGGTGGGACGGCACGCCATCTTTAACTGAGTACAAGGTGGAAGGAGCGGTGGCACGCCTAGGAATAAGTCGACATGCGGTGTTCATGGGAGAGGCTGTAACGTCACGGCCTCCAAAACCGAGTGCTTACAAAAGTAGCACCGGCGTGCCTGGCACGAAGCGCACACGTGGTGTTCACGTGCTAGGTGCCTCAGTGGCGACCTGCCTACACACAAAGTCCATATG
This sequence comes from Amblyomma mixtum, assembly GCF_055824585.1. Lineage (NCBI taxonomy): Eukaryota > Metazoa > Arthropoda > Arachnida > Ixodida > Ixodidae > Amblyomma > Amblyomma mixtum. The sequence continues at coordinate 62,874,410 of NC_143018.1, forward strand.
TGAGAAGTGGTGGCTTCAAAATGATTTAGCCTGGAGCCCAAAACTGGCGAAAAAGATTCTAACCGGAACGGCCACAAAGCGGGCAAAAGTTCTCAACCACAAAGGGTTAAAGAGGTGAGTGAGGTCTAAGCCGTGCCTTAGCATAGAGGTTGCTTGCACTAGGACCTGCTTGCACTAGGACTGCCCACTATACTCACCTTCCTTCCGGCGGATCCAGGCCACGTAGTGGCCGCTGGATGTGGACCGGCCCTTGTGTGTCAGCACAGCCTGGAGCGAGTAGAAACCGCTGTTGTTGGAGCCAGGGTCTGTGCAGCAATGAAAAAGGGAGAAAAGGGGGCGAGTCGTACCACCAGCACTAGACTGATCACCCAATCTGGGCCACATCGCTGCCACCGCAGAGGTCACCAAGAGTCTCGTCTAGTGGGCACTGAATGGAAATGGTGGCTGAAAGCACTTGGCTTGCCAAGTGACAAATTTCTTGCAGGGGTTTCTAATCAGCTGCCTTCGACACCTTGCTCTGAACTTTTTCAGCATACACCTTTGCTTTAGAGGCACAAGGTTGCAAACTAGAAGATCAGAAACTGGTGCTTTACAACCATACAATAGATGGATAAAAATGGGTGGCTAGAACAGTTACTTCCTTGCAGAGCTAGTGGACTTATTTCTTTGAAAAGTAATCACTGTGGCTTCGCTTGTATAACCACTTCGATATAACCTGATTCGAGTCATAAGGGTCGTTATATAACTGGCGGTGTGCATATAGTTTGCATTTTGGGTACTGCATTTAAACTTATCAGTTAAAGTCATGTGAAACTTACCCGGGCCCATCGTACCTGCCGACCAAAAAAGAAAAAAAAAGAAGACTCCAGGAAAGACGCATTTTCATGGTGTCCAAAAGAGGATAGAAACAAAAAGACGCCTGCCTAATGTTAAATGCTAGGCACAGCCTGACAAACTACAAGGGAACTTGTTGAATCTACAAAAGATGCCACTGCAATACCCCTTCATCGCTACAATCCCTACAACTGCAGTACTTGTGAGTAGACTGCCAAGTGTCGATAGCACTGCTTGCTTTTTTTTTTTTTTTACTTTGGCTCTATTGGCCTGGAGGAGATGCACAGGTGTTGAGTTTTGCCACAAAATTCACTTCCATTGTTAAGCTTGCCTTTCTAAACTGGTGGAATGACACCCGTAACTAGTAGGCAGTCAAAAAAAGCACCTACCACAGAACACATGGGGCTTTGCGTATGCATCACATGAAACCAAATAAGCATCGGTTCTATCTTTTTATTTATTTAATTACAGAGCTATAGCACACGGAGCTCCACACCCCTTTCAAACTAACAGGCAAAGGTTCGCTTTGATTTCAAATAAGGACATACATAAAGGCAGGTATATAATGCGTAGGTACAGTGGCAAGTAAAAAACACCAGCACAAGTGTCTGATAACCAGATGGGCGGAAAACGAAAAAAAAATTCTTTGCAGGCGATGACTTTCTGCGGAATCTGCCACAAGGCTGAACATTGGGGAAGGTCTGCCATTCTCATTATTGGCGTTTTCGCGAACCACAGCGTCACGAGAAGAGATTACTCTGCACCAGTGATTGATCCCTTGTGGTAAACTTTCTTACTCCTATCTATGCATGCAGCATTGCCACATGTAAGCAAGTGAGCAAAAATGGTGTGAATCAAGCAAGAACACAGCGATGTAAGAAATATTACACCACTAATCTGGATGGAAACTACCGCCTATATACTACACCGTGCAGTGCAAGCATTCACAGAGCATTACACACACAACATGCTACACAACACTAATGGCAATAAGAAAACAACCGCGCTAGTAGGTGTGTGCTTAACTTTTCAGCACCATTAAACTAAACCAAACAGTAACCACAACAGACTACTAATAGTAGATTCCAGCTTACCATCTGCGAAGGAAAATGGCTCCTGCTTGGTCTCCTTGTGCGGCTTGTTTGCGTCGTCCGGGTGCTGAAGCTTGAGCTGTAGCCCAAGACAGGAAAGAGTGACGACAGAATGCAAAGGATGAGCGTTTCTCATTAAGGGGGGACATGGGTCTTGGAGCATTTTTTTTTTATTTACAGACCAAATGCAATGAAACTGCACATACTTATTCAGTTTTTTCTGCTGACTTCAAATGTGCAATTTGTTTATTTCTAGGCCAATTAGTTCCTGAGATATTAATACATATCATGCCATTGTCTGCTCAAACAATAGAAAAAAAAATGGGCCATCAGAAATTTAATTTTAATGTGTGAGTAGATACTACAATGTGTGAGGAATGCAACGCTGGAAGCAGTTTTCAGTTTTTTGTCCGTGTGGACAAATGGGCTTAATAGTGCATCATGTGTTTTCTGGCACTGTATGCCTGGTTAACTCACTTGAAAATGAACTATTAAGCCCATTTGACCACACGGACAAAAAACTGAAAACTGCTTCCAGCGTTGCATTCGTCACACATTGTAGTATCTACCCACATATTGAAATTAAATTTCTGGTGGCCCATTTTTTTTTCTATTGTTTGAGCAGACAATGGCATGATATATATTAATATCTCAGGAACTAATTGGCCTAGAAATAAACACATTGCATATTTGAAATCAGCAGAAAAACTGAATATGCAGTTTCATTGCATTTGGTCAGTAAATAAAAAAAAAAATGCTCTAAGAACCATGTCCCCCCTTAAAGGGTGAGTCTGCTTCATGTTATTGTCACATTACGACTTAAAGGTGCACTGAAGAGGATTCTGAACTTGTCTTTTTGCCACGGGAACTTGATCTACACGTTCCTAGCATTCTTAGAAACTGCAACTTATTGCCCTGTATGGCCAATTTCCCTAATTAAATCGAATTAACGTCCGGCTCCCGCCCTTTTTTTTAATTCTGCCTCGTACGATGGGCGGAGTTGACCAACGCGTGAAGTTCCTTTCAGTCAGCTCCGTGGAGGCTTTGCTTTCGCTTTATTTTGTTTTTTAGGTTTCCATGAATAAATAGTTTCATTCGCAGATACAATATAACCGCAAAATAAGCCCGCAGAAAAAATATGCGCGGACTATTTGCTTCTACGGACTACTACGTATTACTCCGCCGATGGCAGGGTGGCAAGCCTCCACGGGACTGGGTGAAAGGCACTCCCCGCGTCGGTCGACTCCGCCCATCGTACGAGGCAGAATTAAAAAAATAAAGGCGGGAGCCGGACATTAATTCAATTTAATTAGGGAAATCGGCCACACCGGGCAATAAGTCGCAGTTTCTAAGAATGCTAGGAACGTGTAGATCGAGTTCCCGTGGCAAAAAGACGAGTTCAGATTTCTCTTCAGTGCACCTTTAAAGGGTGAGTCTGCTTCATGTTACTGTCACATTATGAGTTATGAGCCTGTGCACCCACTCAAGCCTTGCATTGCTCTGTTAAAAAAATAGCTTGGACATTCGCACGTGCTCGCACCTTCTGTACATCGTCCATCTTGCGGTCCTCAAACTCCTTGAACTTGGTCCGCATGGGGATCAGCTTCTGCTGGAGCTCCTCCGAGCAGAGCTCAAACACGTCCAGCTGGATCGGGAACTTGATGTCCTGCACAGCATGGGGGGGTTGGAGAGATGAAGTAGCCGTGCACAATAGATGCAATAGATGGTGCCACATGCTTGCCAACCTAGACTTGGATGTAGAAAACAAGCCATGATACAGGCTCAGAGGCAGTTGGAAACAAGGAGACATGCTCTAGGCTCTGTAATCGCAAACAAACATGAGAGCACATAAAGTTGCTGCTCTCTGCCTCGCAAGCTGGTGTCTCTTGTTCGATTACAAAGACAGTGCTCTAATTCACTGTAAAACATTGTAAATGTAAACATATGTAAATTTATTGTAAAAAAGGCGTACGAAAAATTACGATAAGAAAACCAGAGCTCTAAGAGGCATCACATGTGTGCCAGCATAGACTTTTTTTTTTTTTTAAAGCACAGCTCTTAGGCGCCTGCTCCCAGGTTGAGCGGTGTGCCTCGACGTAACCGAGCACGGAGGAGGGGGGTACAGCGGAAGCATGAAGAGGACAGCGGAGTCGGAGTAAGTGGTAGCATTTGGCGCAAGCTCCATAGTTGCCAACCGAGCCATAGCAGCGCCACCTGTTGTGCTGCCCTTGTACCTATATTTATGTTTTTTGTTCTTTTATAACAAAACAATAGATGGCGCTGATGTTAAAAAAAAAAAAACATCTAAAGAGCTGCGCTCAAATTCCGCATTAAGGAGTATCGTAATCGTCGCTGAATTTTTTTTCCACATTTCAGTCTGGCATTTGTCCCAAGTGGACTAGACAGCATCAGCTAGTTTGGCTCAAGAATAACGGAAATAAAAATGAACGACAGAGGCTACCATCTCAGGAGCAACAAAAAGAGAAAGCAAAAGAAAGCACCACACGATAGGTGCACAGCGCAGCCCAGTCAGCTGTCACCAGTACTGACCTTGAGGATCTTGGCGTTGACGGCGCCCTTCTCCTTGTAGAAGAAACGGACAAACTGGATCGTCAGGTACGCAGGAAGCCTGCTGATTGTGCTCTGAGGAGGGGAAGAAAGTATGCATGCATCACTCTACTGCTAAATAAGCTAATAATTAGTTAATTGGAACTGGCACCCCTTCACTTTCACTGTATTTAGGAGCCCCAACTAAGTCCGCGATCATAGAAGTACTTGTTGATAAGGTGCTAATTAACAATGAAAAAGAAACAGGGTATAGAAAAGGAAAAGAAAGCCTAAAGTTCTCTGGAATGGAAGCCTGCATAATGCTGCAAACGGATCGATGAGAAAGTATTTTGACCTAAGGAAACATTTCTCAAGTTGAGATGCGCATAAAAAAAAAAAAGCATTTTCTTTTCCACAGACCTTTACGTACACAAATGCTATCCCGTAGCTACTATGTTTTTTTAGGAAACTGCACTTGAGTGATCTGTAACTGCAGTTAGCAAAGTAAAAATAAAGCCAAAAATACATGAAGGACAAGGCAAACTTGACATTCAGGGCAAGTACACTCATGCGCAGGTTTCACTCAAGTCCCCTGTTCAAGAAAAAACTGCTTTCTTGTGAGAATCTGATTGGCGACTCTTGCTGGCTTACTTTCATGTTGTGTGTACGCCTGCAGTCAAAACTTTGTAAACACAATATTAGAGAAGAAAAAATTGATTTCGCCACTGCATATGCATGCAACTTGGATTAGATAAACTGATGCTTAATTCTGAATGCACTAATTACACACTACACAGTTAAATTTGGAGGAATGTTTCTTGAAAGTTGTGTTTCATAAACCTTTGGCTTCAGGTGTACATGTGCACACAAATGAATGTTAGTGCTTCAAACGTTAGTACTCTTCGTACTTCCGACAAATTACTCCAGTCAAAGAAGTGGAAAGTTTGAAAAAGGGAGCCAAATTTCACTTTAAACACACAGTGGACTACTCTAACAGCACTTCTATCCCTCTTCTCCTAGCATGTGTCATGGACATGCTGGATTAGGAGCAGCAGTGAGAGGTTTCAGAGGTGCTTCGTCTTCAGGGCAAGGCATCAAGAGGTAGGGTGAAAGTTCTTGGGACAGTGAAGCAAGAAGCTGGATGGGGGTCCACCCATACCATGTGAGTAAGACCGAATTGATAACCTCAATGCCATCACCATAGGGCAAGATTGGCTCCCCAGCTTCTTAAGACATTCACACCATAGCTGCATGGGCGATCAAAAATAGGCTGAAAATATTGGCCTACCATGTCATTTGAGATAAGGCGCAGACACAAGACGCTGTGAAGCAGAATCTCCAAAGAGGTCTGATGGTGCTACGTCTGACATGTTGCTACTACACTCCTGTTTTAGTGCTCCCAAAGCACTGCTCTACCCAAGGATTGAGAATCTAAATCGGGCTTTAAGCTTTGGGTATCATCATCGTAACAAACATCGTAACTAAGTCCACTGCAGGTCAAAAACTTCTACCACCCAATTTCTTAGCATGCCCACAGCATGTTGAAAAATTTCACTGAAGAGAAGACGAAGCCCTGCTGAAAGTTGCATTCTTGATGGCAAAGCCTTCAGCCCGAAACAGGAGATTACGGGCAATGGTTCTGAAAGCACGGCACTGATATCAAGGAGGAAGAGCGAGCAATACTCACTGTTTTCTTGTATTCACAGTCCTTATTCAATGTGGGTGACATCTTGTTTATGGTTTCCGACAGTTTCTGCATCGTTCAAAGTGAAAAGGTCAGAAAAGTCAGGAAACGTGAAGTAAAGACACAAACAAGGCGAAACATAAAAAAGCGCGAAATTTCTCGTCACTCACACTTTTAAGGCCAGCCATCATGTACTTGACATCTGAAACGACGACATAGAGGAAATGTGTCAATATCAACCTTGTAATAAATACAGTAAAAGCAGTCAATACTCCAAGCTCAAAGGAGGTAAAAACTAACTTTATGAACTGAAAAAAAGAAATAAATAAAAAATTGAAATTTTGGACAAGCTGACTTCATGAACCAAGCAAAAAAAATTGAAATTTTGCACAAGTTGACTATTGCTGCCAACATGCAATTAAAGTGACTGGCATCGTGCACCATATACCGTATTTGCTCGCATAATGATCGCACTCGCGTAATGATCGCACCCCCAAATTTTGTTGGCAAAATTCAGTTTTTTTTATTCCCCGCGTAATGATCGCACTCCGAACTTGCCGCGGCAATTTGCCGACAATGTCGAATCTAGCCGACGATCGTACTTGCTATCTGTCTGACAGATGGCACGTGCAGATTACCATCTTGCTCTGTCAGTATTGCAGCGGCAGCCGCCTGTTGGTTGACCTGCGGTTACACGGGCAGTCGAACTGCGGTTATGCTTAACCGCGGATACCAAACGTAACTGCGGTTATCTCGAATCACGGTTCGCCGTTGTCGCAAGTCTCGCCACCGTTCTGGGTTGCGGTGCAAAACTTTATTGTTGTTGTAAATAATAAGCCCTGGGATACGGGAACGTCAAAAATGAATCCTCCTTGAGGATCGCGGGCCTGTACCTAGTTGCTGGTAGGAGTAATAACTGCGATACTAGCTACTAGTTTTACGTTCGCAGCCGCGTAGCAGCTGCCGCCGTTGCAGCGCGAGTGACCTGATCTGCTTGGCCAACTCCGCTGCGAAGGTGTCGCTGAAATCGATCGTATATATTTCTTTTAATATGAAACAATGAGGTTGTCAGTAAGGCAGCGCCATAAGTAGAACATTCATTATAGCGCTGGTCAATTCAAAAGCGCCATCCACTGTGGCTTCGATATGAAACAAGTTAGGCCTAGCGACGACTAGGGAGTACAGAGCGTCGTCGTCATCCAGTGCTCCGAGCGTTGCCAACGTGTCACCTAAGTTCGTCAACGATGCAGCAGGGAGCAGACATTTTTCGGCGTAACGGCGGTAAAATGCGTAGCTTGAGCGCCGCGGGACGTTGCTGTTGTACGCTGTTGCCGTGCTATCGGATGAGATCGAAGGCCGCATAAAAGCGCCGGCGCGCAGCACTATACACACTGCCTATTTTGATGTGTTGCTCTTGGAACGTGCGGAGAAAGTACGTTCTTGAAGTGGGCCAGCTCCTGCGCTTTTCGCACTCTACCTTCTCGGTTCACGACGTGAGCCGAGATCGCCGAGATTGGTTCGCGATAACCGCGTCTAGCGGCGCAACCGCGGCTAGTGCGCCCGCGTGATAAGGGTTGTCTGCTTGCGACTTGTTCGCTTTTTCGGTGCTCAAAAATTTTTTGTAAAAACTTTACCCCGCGTATCGCACCCCTAAATTTGCGGCAATTTTTGGAAAAAAAAAGTGCGATCATTATGCGAGTAAATACGGTATCGACAATCCAGCAGCATTGCAAGGAACTCCTCATCGGTGACTGTGTACTGTGCCATGTGCGAAGAAGCTCTATTCCGAGGAACGCACAAGAGGAGAACACCTTTATTTGTTTCTATTAAAGTTTGGCAGACACCCTCCACATCCGCAGAGTCAACAATGTCCCACAGTAATGGCAATAATCCGCCGCGGGAGCAAGGAAAAGTTGGCATTGTTATCGCAAACAAAAAGGCGCTCCTGCTGCTTTGTTCAGTATGTCACGCATTTTTCGGCGACATCAAACTCTGGGAGGGGGGGCATGCTGCCACTCAATCGGGCTTGCTCAAACTTTTGAATATTTATTCACAAAATTTGAAAGCCACACGTGGAACTGCTTCACCAGCAGCTGGTGAAACGGGTGTCATTTCCACATTGCCATTATTTTTATCCTAGCTGTCCTTGTTGCATGGTTATCACACTCCTTCCATCAGGTCAGGTGGGAGCTGTGACCATTCAGGTTGCAGTTGCCAAAGTTTCTCTCCCTTCATTCCATATTTTTCCCACACTCATAATCATCATCATCAATGACAAGAACAAAGAGCATCAGCACTGGTCTTCCCAAACAATGTGCACATAGCAAGGCATACTTTTTTTTTTCCTGGCAATGAGACGGTATCACAGAGCTCATCACAGAGCTCGTGATAGTTCGGGAAAAATAGAATGAAACAGGAATAAAGGTACATTGTGCCCCCAGCTCCTGACAGTGAGGATGACAGGCGCTTTCTCACACCAAAAGGGCAACAGTCCGGTTTCTGTACAGTAACCCATCCCATTTGTCTGGCCCTGCAAGACAGCGCAGCGCGGGCATCCTGCCCACCCCCTCCGAGATCCTCTTGTTCGACACTCACCCTGGGAGATGAAGCAGCTCAGCTGCAGGAAGTGCTCCTTCGTCCGCGTCTCGGGTTCCTCTTCGGACTCCATGCACTTCAACCTGTGTCGCCCCACAGTTCCAGTCAAGGAGGACAAGACACTAAGGACGCAGATGCGCGTGTGGTGCATCGGGGTGTTGAAGAACTGGGGGGCCTGCTTCGGAACACAGCTTTTGTGAAGTCTGTTCAGTGGCTCAACAGAACTTTTAGGCAGGCTAGACATCTTCACGATCAATAAACAAACACAGAGGTGGAAGAAGCGCTTGTCCTATGCCCACTTTTGCGCACGTTTTCTCTCTTGGACTATGACCTATTGCGCTACGCACAATGTCCAGAATCATGTGAAGTTCACAAAGTGTGGTAAACAGCAGTGCATGTTGCAGAGTGCTAGTGAGTAATTACCCTTGGCTTGTGGCACGATTTGCGGCATGACCTGCGAGTCGGAGAAATTTCTGGTATTCATGACATGTGGACATGGTGGACGTAGACTTGACAAATGCACGACAGCCACTGAAATATACAAGCTAATATTATTGCTTGTGGGCAAAGCATGACAAATAAAAAATTAGCGATTTTTTCAAGCCAGTTACATCTCAGTGAAATCATTTAAGAGCACAGCTCTTAGGCAGCAGCTCCTGGCTTGTGCACCGTAGTCAGTGTAACCCAGCAGAGCTACAGTACAGTGAAGAGCACGAAGAAATGGCTGAGCTAGAGCATGGCGAACTGGAAGAGCTATAGCAAAGCGAAGATAACAGTGAACAAGCAGGGCTACAGCAAAGAGAAGAGCACGGCGAAGTATGAAAGTAGGCAAATAATGAAGGGAGGGTGACCTCAACTGAATACTATAGCATAGTTTCATACAATAACCACAGACCACACTTTCGAGCTCCAATTCAACTGAGCCTGCTCTTTAGGTGGCTGTCGAAAGCAACTTCATTTTGTAAGAAACTTCTTTCCAAACTGTCAAAGCAAATGGGCATTCACAAGCAGTGCCACGTGCATAATGTGACACCATGGCCCTTCACACTGTGAGAAACACTAGGTCACAACATGCACGATGACAGCAGTGGCAGGAAACAAGAATGGCGGGCAGCGGAGGAGAAGGATACGTGACGTCGAAGACACCGCCGAAGTACTGGTCGACAAAGTTGCTGTACTTGAGCACGGGAGGGGGCGCTGTCTCTGAGGCTGGCTGGTCAATGGGGGGCAGCTTCTGCTGAAGCATCCGTACCACCTCCGTCCAGCACTCATTGGCATCCTGCGCAGTTGTCGCCCGATCAGCACACATCAAATTCAAGCAATTCGGTTTCAAAACTTGAAATACTTTTCCCTTCCAAAAAGAAAAGAAGAGATGTGGATATCTGTAGACCACCCTTTCCAAATGACCTCACAGGGTGCATCTATAAAACTATAAAGTTGCATAGATGTGCCTATTTTTTCACGCGTTGAGTGCACTATTTCCTAGAAGCAATTTACATTGTGCAGCCAATAAACTTGCTCATATGAAAGCTGTAATTCATAGTGTCTTAAAAGTGTATCGTGAGCAGCCATGGGCATGAGGTTCAAGCTGTTCTCCTCTGTGGGGACTGCCCCGTGTCTTCCCCTTTGGTTTGCTTCCCCGTGATGGGTCCTCCATGGTTTCTAGTTGCTTCAACTAACAAGGGAGGGCGCCGCTGTCACAGCAACACGAGCACCAAAGACTGAGTGACTGCTGCGCACGCGCGGGGGAGACGAGCTTTCTCGTTGGCTTGTGAACTTGGACGTGCGCTAGCGTTCAGGCGCGGTGCTCCACTCTCCGCCAGCAGGGTGAGACCTCATGTGGGAGAACATTCTCCCGCATCTCGTCCCATCTCGACGCGGAGTATCCCCTACCCTAGCTTGGGTGAACATTTGCTCGTAACCATGCTAGTGAGTAGGATGATCTCTATTCCTTGGTGTATTTTGTTGCTAGCTGGCACTATTGTTGTTGCAGCAATAAATGCATTGTTTGTGTCAGCCAGCATGTCATTCCTTTGTTCCCTCAGAGCAAGGTCCAACGTGGTTGGTGTGCACTTGGTAGCACGCGCAATCACGGGGTGGAGTCCCGGCAGTTTTGAACTGTGCCAGGTGCAGTTAAGCGGAGAAAATGTATTTACCTCCCTTATTACAAACCCCACACCTTCTGCACAACTCTGAAATAAGCAAATTTGACAACTCTGTTAGGGCAATTTATAATTTGACTAAGGTTGGACAGCTGCTAATGAGTCTCTTGAAGCTTAGTTTGTGTTCTGCCACAGAAAACAATGAAGCAATGCCATTAGCCTTATTACTCATGAGCACCACATTTTTGTGCCCAAAGAACACACACATTAATCTTACAATAAATGGCTGTTGTATGACGTAAAATACAGGCTGTAAAAACGTAAACAGTCTTCATTTATGCTAGTAGATACATATAAATTCCTCGCATTATTGCAGAAACAGCTTTCTCAACACGTTTATCAAAGCGAGTTCAAAGTACAAGCCATCAGAAATGCAAGCCTGCTGGAAGATAACTCACTAATGGAGCAGCTTGAAATTTTGGTGGCCATACTGCTGCACTTATAGACGAACGCATTAATCAGTTTTATTTTCTTAATAAATTTATATCTTTTTACATTTAGGCAATGTAGGGACCACTAGTGACAAACTATTAGAGGGTAATACCTTCTCTCGTACCTTTTCGCAGCTTGGAAGCCCATTCAGAAAACTAGAAAGTAGTTTTTTAAGGCGAAAGCCTTTAATGGCCCACACTTTCTTGACCAAGACATGTTAGCAAATTTGTCAGCCTTTCAGATTGGTCAAAATGGTCACTGCCCTGGAATTTGACAGGTGTTCACTGAAATATGTGAGACAGTTACTGCGCAATTTTCTTTCCTCAAATACAATTTTCAACTGGTGTCCACCAGTGGGAGATATGTGAGACAGTTACTGCGTAATTTCCTTTCCTCAAATACAATCTTCATTTTTTTCATTACGGCCTCTCTTTCTTCTTTCACTCCACTTCTTCCCTTCCCCCTGGCAGCCCTACAACATGCTGTCGCATTCCACTCCTAAAGGCAAAGAATAGGGCTGTTAGATTTGTTCTTGGTAATTATAATCGGCAAGTTAGTATGATGGAAAGCAAACGAAAACTTAACTGGCAAGAGTTGGAGGACCGTAGAAGGTACATCAGACTGAAATTTTTTCATGAGATTTATTATTCGAAAACTGGCATAAACCGCGAACAATATATCCAGGCACCTCATTATATCTCAAAGCGACTGGACCACTGCTTGAAGGTCAGGGAATTTTCTTGCAAGGGCGACGTCTTGCGTTTTTCTTTTTTTGCTAGAACTGTTCGGGACTGGAACAGTTTGCCATCGAGCATTGTATGTATCACATCTAATGATGCATTTTTCCATGCACTGCAATAATTGTTTCATACCTATAATGAAGTCTGTACCCCCCCTGCTGTAATGCCCTGCGGGGCGATGCAGGTAACTAATAAATAAATAAATAAACTAAGCGTCATTAATTGGCAGTTAATTAATGCACCAACAGCATGTGCAGTGAACAATCGCGTAGCAGAATGCAGCACTCAGGCTTTCGCCTCTCACCACTTTAGCCGCTAAAGTTCCTTGTTTTTTTCTTTTCCTTTCCGTGAAAAACATTTCACAAACCCCGGGTTCCCTGCTTTCCCCCAACCCCTGGTGCTGAGTAAGTATAGTACAAGTACCTGCTGGGCGAATCCCCCCGGCTGGTCGGCGGAGGAAGAGGAAGAAGAGGCCCTCTCGGCAAACTGGGGGAAGGCCAGGTGCAGCACCTGCAGCAGCACCACGGGGGGAACCACGGCCGAGCGCTCCATCAGGGACTGCAGGTCCCGCAGCGCAGCCGCCACGGACTGGGGCCGCACGGGCCGCGACAGCACCAGCTCCCCCTGGAACCTGCAGGGGGGGGACAGCACTCACATAACCACATATCGCATAACCACATATCGACCACAGCAGCCTTAAACGAACTGGCATTTTATTGCGAAAGCAATACTAGTAGCACTTTCAGCCCGTCGCGTAGTGAGGCCGGTAGCTACCAAATTAGCATATTGGATTGGATTGTATAACCGATGCATCACCACAAGTCTAACCACAAGCACCACCAGCAGCTACACTACCAGCTGAACCATGGCGTAGCTACGGATATTGCTTTCGCAATTACCAGGCTTAACCAAGCTAAGCCACAGCCATTTTTTTTACAGCCTTACACTGTCTTGTCTACAGAGCAAAGTTGAAGCCAAGCTGAGCACACAACAGTACCATTCGATGCCTGCAAGGGTTCATGCTAAGGGTGGCAAACAGCTGTTCAATAACTGCATGCTGATTTGTGCACTAGGATATCAGTTTGAGAGCAACAGAGCCTAAGGAAACTGCATATTGCAACCGCGCAAAACGACGAGGAACGTCTTGTCCTGTGCTTTCCTCTCTACGTCCCTCGTCGTTTTGCGCGGTTGCAATATGCACTCCATTATCAACCACCAACTAGCCCGCCTAAGCCTGTACCCAGGAGCCGATAGCAAACAGAGGCGCCACATCTCTCCACACTCACTTCTTGAGCGCGTCCTTCAGCTCAGGCACGGCGAGAAGGCACTGGACAGTGGCATTCATGTAGCACGTGTTGCCCAGGTTGGTCAGGCCAGCGGGCAGTTCCAGCTGCGGAAGAGGTGAAGGAGCGACGCTGAAGAGAGCCCACAAAACGCCCCGAACCAGCAGCGGCTCTAGTCCAAAACCTAGCGTAACTACCGTATTTACTTGCATAATAGGTGCACTTTTTTCCAGAAAATCCTGCTGAAAGTTCAGGGTGCGCCTATTAAGTGGGCTAAAATTTCCGGAAATTTTTCGACTCGCAGAATTGAACACACCACATAAAAGCACATGTGTATGGGCCGCACCCTGTTTTTCCGAAGGAAGTATTTAAACAAAAAAGATCTGTGCAAGGGCTGCACCCAAATTTCCACGACCCACGTGCGAATTGCCTTCGAAATGCACGCGCCGTGGCCTCCGCAATCAACTCCGGCCGCGAGCAACGGGCGCTTGATCGCAGAGGCCACACACGCGCACAGGAGCTTCCAGGTGCCGTCCTCAAATGGTGCCCAAGGCCAAGCTCATCATCTACTTTTTTTCTCCGCCACGAGCTTTCGCTATCCGTATTGGCATCAACCTCACCAGCTCGTTTTTTTTTTGTGGTTGTCAAAGGCCTAGGATTAGTGGTAGCGTGTTAATTCATCGTAGTTGTTTTCATGTGCTACCACCGAGCGCTGCTCTTTAGCACGTCAGGCAAGCACTTTAATAGCTATACAAATGGGAGTTTGGAAGTCTTCTCTCCAACACGGCAAGTGTGCGGCAGGCCGGAAATTCGATGTGGCCGAAAAGTGTGGCAATTGCGAGTGCAGCGTACCTAAATTTTCGTATGCGACTCCTATCGCCGAGGTTTTCGTGGATCAAAGTTGGAAAAGTTTCCGGCTGGAGATGAAGCTTTCCAAACAGTCGTTTAAAGTGAGCATCCCTGAAAACTGCGTGCGGCTGTTCTATGCGATGTCGTTGTACGTGCTGTGGGTCTGCAGCATCTGCAACGGCAGCAGCACTAGTGAGGACTAGTAGTCAGTTCAGCAACAACTTTTTTAAAATAAAGCTTGCGGGGTGCGGGGGTAGGCGTTAGCTTGCAATCGTGTATATACAGTACTGATCACAGTGCCAAGTTCAGGGTGTGCCTATTATGTGCGGAAATAGCGGCCCCTTGTCTTGTCTTGTACATCGTCTTCGGGTGCAAATTTTGATCCAAAAGAGAGAAAATGGTAAAATTTCGAGATTTTACCCCGCAGCACCCGATGTTTGGATGGCAAAACTACATCTCATATCTCCATATTGCAACTAAACACTGGTTTCAGGGTATAAGTTATACTGCTTTTCTCAGTCTTGTCATAAGAACTCACGTAACTAAATCAGCCACAATTTAAGAACTGCTAAGTGCTCATCCTTGCAAAATATGGAAAAGAAAATCTGCACCAAAACTATTGAAAAACTTCATTTTGCATGTCTACCTTGAAATGGTTCGATGCATGCTTTTGCACATCTCTGTGCCTCTAAATAGAGATTTGACAGTATTCAGGATGCATGTACAAATGTATGCGCTGTACCTGAAGGGGATATGACACACTATGGACATTTTCTTTGCTCACGCACAAGGAACTAACGCTAGCTGACCTCCTTCTTTGCCATGGGTTACTGCACCCAATAACTGGCCAGTGGAGACCAGCTAAACAAGGTGTAATGCTTATGATCACGTCAATTTTCTTACAGAGAAGACAAATTTTGTGTTCCGAAACAGAACAAGACTGCATCGACTGTGAAATGGCAGCATAACATGAAGCAGGGGCATGGAAAATGCAGTAATGTGACAACTTTCCAAATGTACACTATCTCGGCACACCACACTTGGATGAAGACTTATTTGCCCGCAAGGAAACCAGAGCATCTACTGAGATACAGTTTAACTTGGCTACAGCAGTCTTTGGGAAATTTAAGCTGTAAAAAGTTGTAGACATGAATTACATAAACCAACGTTATATGAAGAGAACAGGAAACCCTCTTTGCACAACTGTGAGCTGTCAATCAAAGAACATGGAACGGAGTAAATTAAGGATCCGCTGGACATGCGTACACCAACGCAAGCTGGTGGCAAGAGCATATGCTTCCTGTGTTGTCATGGTGCAGGAGACTGCATTTCGAAATGTCTGCAAGCGTTTGAAAATGTCAACCTTTCATGCAAAAAGCACCAGCACAAGAGAGGTGACCAGTGTGTTAGGGCAGTTGTGTATCTGGCCACCAGATATCTGTCCCCGAATAGCAGAATATGGCTTGCTCTCGTCCTGTCGAACTACTAGTTGCATTGCATCCCACCGTAATGGAGAGTGTTTTTTTGGCCCTGCATTGTGTTTACAAAGAGGTAAAAGCGCACCATTCTATTAAACTACCACAAAAAAAAAGGAGCAAATAAAATGGATGGGGTTCAACGTGGCTTGAACCTAGTCATACGAGTGAAAGCTCTGTTAAGCATGCTCTCCACTGTCTCAAATCAAATACCAAGGTCAGGTACCCAATGGTCATAGCCATATGATCCCGTGGCCAAACTGCCATAGCTTGGGCCATACCACCACGCAGTTAAGTTCGGTTTGACCTTGTGGGGCATTGAAGGTCATTGTCGATGTGGTGCCTACTGCCCCAAATCAGATGTCAAGGTTAGATACCCAATGGTCATTGTCACATGATCATACTGCCATAGCTTGGGCCATACCATCACACAGTTAAGTTCGGTTTGACCTTGTGGAGAATTGAAGGTCATTGTCGATGTGGTGCCTACTGCCCCAAATCAGATGTCAAGGTTAGATACCCAATGGTCATTGTCACATGATCATACTGCCATAGCTTGGGCCATACCACCACGCAGTTAAGTTCGGTTTGACCTTGTGGGGCATTGAAGGTCATTGTCGATGTGGTGCCTACTGCCCCAAATCAGATGTCAAGGTTAGATACCCAATGGTCATTGTCACATGATCATACTGCCATAGCTTGGGCCATACCACCACGCAGTTAAGTTCGGTTTGACCTTGTGGGGAATTGAAGGTCATTGTCGATGTGGTGCCTACTGCCCCAAATCAGATGTCAAGGTTAGATACCCAATGGTCATTGTCACATGATCATACTGCCATAGCTTGGGCCATACCATCACACAGTTAAGTTCGGTTTGACCTTATGGAGAATTGAAGGTCATTGTCGATGTGGTGCCCACTGCCCCAAATCAGATGTCAAGATCAGATACCCAGTGGTCACAGTCATATGATTACGAGGTCATACTGCCATAGCTTGGTGAACACCACGCAGCTAAGTTCGGTTTGACCTTGCGAGGCACTGAAGGTCATTGTCTCATCCACATCGAAATTGGAAGTCGTACCACGAGGAGTACAGCTCTCCCTCTAAAAACAAAAAAAAAGGGGGGCCTCACTGCGGTGGCCAGCTCGTTCTCAGACATGTCCTCCATGAAGACAGGCTTCTCGGCTGGCTCGGCAGGTAGCGCTTCCTTGGTGCCCATGAGCAGCACCACCGCACCCTGGGGGAGGTCGCAGAAAAATCGGCAAGGCTCACAGAGCATTCTATGCAACACAAAGACCACACTGCAGGTGTAAGAGAGCTAATAATTTATCAACCTCTGTCATCAACTACACCATTTGTTACTGAGAACACACCCGTGCTGAAGCCTCTGACTAGATGAATGCCATGTGCTGAGGTAATCAACAGGCCAACACTTTAAGCTCACTCACATTTGTGAACCAGCGATGAACCAGTCACTGTTTTGTAGAAAAAGTGCTTCACATTTGTGTCATGACTAATTTCTATAAAAAAGAAAAAAAAATGTTAACCTTAACTATCTCATAGCCCGATTTGTTTCGTGGTTTCAAGCAGTGAAAAGCGGACACAACTAGGCTATTTTTAAGAAGCTGCACATTGGTTTCCGTCGTCACAAGTGGTACCGGAGGAGAAAATCCAGTCATGCAAACTGTTGCCTCTGATCTCTGAACAATGGGCAGGTAGCCAAATGCTTTTGCAAACAAATTAAAAAGTGAGCAAAAGTATGCATTTTAAACAGGAACAAAAGTGTGTGGAGGCCTTTATAATATCAAAAAAGCAAGCCTGACTCACAGAAATACCTAGTCCCAATGCAATCTCCAGATAGAGCTCAAGATACTTATTGTACTTATATATGTGACTAGACTGCTAGATTGCAGCCATTCAAAGTTTGCATTGGCTCAAGCAGCTGTGTGCCCTCCAGAAACATTTACAAAACATTTCTTGAAATGAAACCAACTTCTATTACATGCAATTTACTTAGCACGATGAGAGACTGCCGTAAAATAGCTTGGCTGCAGGGTTCCTTTCCAAGGCAATGCAGGTCAGACAATAACACAAAAACACAAAATTAAGCTGACAGGGTACACATGCAATGCCATGGATTACCGGGAAGTGTTTAGAGGAAGGTATCTGACCCTAAACTAAAGGGACAAAACCTCAACCAACAAGTTTTGTACCAGAATTAAGGCACAATCGGCCTGTGAAGCTCGTCAAGTGCCCAAAAAGTTTAGGAATTGTAATATGTGGATGTAAGTACCTGCAATTTCTTAACAACAATGGGTGAAGAGTTGACTTCCATTAACGTGACATCATTTAAACAACAACAACAAAAAAAAACTGTCCGCATCCTGACAGGTGCCCAAACAGAGCCAATGAGAAAAAAAATTGAGCTTAAAGTCACGACACACAATAATTAGAATTATGCAGAACTATGCAATAATTAGAACTATTAGTGCATCAACAAAAACTACCTCTACTCAAAATAAAGGTGCTAAGCAGAAAATTTTATACTACTGCGCAGCATGTGCTAACAAACATGGCGACTCCGAATTGGGTGCAATGCAAGCATGCCCACAGCTACCTAACTAAAGATACTGGAAGAGTGTTGAAGAACTCAACACAAGCATAGCTGCAGAGAATGAGGGAGCAAGTGCACATAATCAACAATTTCATTTCATTCCAATGAAACCTCAAAATGGTGAGGTTTCATAAAGCATACTAGTACTTTTAAACTGCCACTAAACAGCCCACAGTACAGAAAACACAGTGCTTTTGTAGCATATTTGAATTGCACACCAGTTTAATGCCCTTTAATACTTAAAGGGCATTAAACTGGCATACTTTTTTTCTAAGTGCAGCCAACAAAGGATGGTGGAGTGCCCAGAATCTCGGTGTAAACAGATTCATATTAACATAGCATCAATGTCACACATCACAGAGCACTGAAACCTTCACAGACATGATGCCAACCCCTTACCTAACGCACCGCAAGGCGTGACCAAGTTTAGTAAATAAGCGCACAACAAACAAACTTCTACTCAGCAAGGAACCAAGGCACCCAATAATAAGCAGAAGTTTTTAATTTCTTGAACGATCATATTCTCTGCAAAATATGAAGGAACGCAAATAGGAGGAGAGTTAAATGTGCCAGCACAACTCACCTCTTTTAGCTGAATGTTGCCCCACTCATGGTCCTGCAAGCACAAGACAAAAACACACTGAGTGCGCGGCTACCACTTATGTTTCAAAGCACAAAAGAAGAAAGACTAGGCATCACTGTGCATTCACTAAGTACAAACTAGCATGTCCTCTCAATGGGTATTAAAACCCTCCTGGACGTCCGCAGGACATCTCAAACATCCCAAGGACGTCCAAGGCAGTTTCAGTGCCCACTGGGTTGTACAAGCACAAAAGAAGAAAGACAATGTGTCTGTGTGCATTCACTAAGTACAAAGCAGCACGTCCTCTCAATGGGTACTGAAACTCTTCTGGACGTCCGCACGATGTCTCAAACATCCCCGGGACATCCAAGGCAGTTTCAGTGCCCACTGGGTTGTACAAGCACAAAAGAAGAAAGACAATGTGTCTGTGTGCATTCACTAAGTACAAAGCAGCACGTCCTCTCAATGGGTACTGAAACTCTCCTGGACGTCCGCACGATGTCTCAAACATCCCCGGGACGTCCAAGGCAGTTTCAGTGCCCACTGGGCTGTACCATGCCTTATGCTAGAGTATGCTAGAGGACAGCTTATTCCCTTTTTGCTCCTTTCTGTTTAGAGTGCAGCACTGACACAGTGAAGCAAACAGACACAGAGGCAGAATAGCAACCTTGTGGACAAAGCTGATTTACTTCCACCACAGGCTTAGTACAGGTGGAAAAAAATAGCTGCAGTAATAGGTGCACAAAAATAGTGAGGCACACAATAAATTATACACTTCAGATACACTAAATTAGTACAGCTGTGCACTGTCTACTGAGTTGTTCCTGGTTTTCTGTTTACCCTCCTGGTTTTGTAGGCAATCGTGTTCTTTGCTATTAGTAATAAATAATTAGTACCAACTGACAAAGCAGCTAAGTTCGCTTCGTCTTGGTCTTTTATAACACCACTCTATTCGACGAGTCCCCTTTATGGCTGTCGACATAATTAGCACCAAATGAAAGATAATAAGATCAAAGTTGTTGCGCAAGTAAGATGCATGAGCCCGTTCAAATTAGCCATTGCATATACTCATACATTTGAGTCATCCAACATTTCTTCTCATTCAAATACACAAGGCATCAGTTTTAGTTGATTACAAGAATGAATTAATCGATGTTTAACGATATCGTCAAAGAAGCCAAGTCTATAGGTGATCCTTGCACAAATAACAGATAAGTCAATATTGCCCCTGCTGTCTAACCATAATTAGCAACACAGTTTTTAACAGAAACACTCCTAAGCTGAATTCACTGACAAGCTGAACAGTCTGGGAAATGTTAATTGTACAGCTTGCCATGGGCACAAAACGAGAAGAAAACCTGGTTAACACAAGCCATTCAACTCTTGAGCTTCAACTAACATGAAACTTCCGCAGTGCCACAAAAGCACCATAGAATAAATTTCTACATCCAGTCAAAAGTTCATGAAACACAATATTAGCTGCAATAAGTGTATTTTGACCAACGTCTCTAAATAGCACAAACAGAAATAAGCAGCCTAATAATTCTAGCTGTATGAACCATGCAGTTCCCCCTCAAAAACTCAATGTGCCCTGAATACAAAGAAATGAAATTTCTTTGCCTTAGTCAGTACACACTGATGTGCACAATGGTTTATTGCAAGTGGCCTCGCACGTGACATGCAACTGGGCACAATCTTCTCTTCAGGCAATTATTTTTTTTCAATCATGGAGGTTGTAGGAAGCGTTGAGCCCGTGCAGCATTTGAAAAAGCTGAAATCGCCATGTGAACAGTTGAATGCATTAACAAAACTTCGTGCTGGGCTTGTTGGTAGGACACAGTTGAAACTTCGTACAGCTCAATGCAAAACTCCTGAATATGTGAAGATTGTTTTTTTTTGTTTAATTCCAGAATTCTCGAGCATTTCCTCGAAGGCTCACTCACTTCTCTGCCAGGTTCCTGGCTTGATAACAAATGCTTATCTGCTTGAACACGTTCTTATACTTTGGGCACTGCTGTCAAGTTGAACAGGTTTACAAGGTCCCATTACGCTCATTTTAAAAGAGCTCACAAAGTCCAGCCTCGTGGACACTGACTTGTGGAAAATTGACGAGAGCTGAAGAAACAGTTCCTGAAGAGGGGGGCACTTTGGTGATCTAAAGTGCGATGAGACGACAGCCTTTCCCGCAATGCTCTCCAGCGTCCTTATGCTAGACAAGGAGAACTGCATATGCACTGGCAGGAAGTTGGCGTAGCATAGTGGTTAGCATGCTTGGCTATGGAACGGAAGGTTGGTGGTTTGATTCTCGCCGTGCTCAAGATTTTAGAATTTTTTTTCAGGACTTTCACTTCAGATTTAACGGATGGACAGATGAGTATGAGCCATTATAGGCTTTCGCCTTAAAATGTTCCTTTGGATCTTCCAGCAATGTGCTAACAAAAATATTAGAAATACTTCAAAGTTGAGAAAAAAAAAAGAACAAGGCTGTATACACAGCGATATGCAATGTACTGTCCTGCTCACTACAACTTGCAACACGTATCAGGTGGTAAGGGTTACACTTCACGGAGCAGTGAGAATCTGGTTCTGCAGAAATGTTATCCATTCAGCATACCTGAAGTGTGCTCGCATGCACAGGGTCGCGTATTAGGGCGTATTTATTTTCCGTCAAGTGCAATTGAGTAAGGCCTCCGGCGGAGCGTTGCAAGTCATATTGAGCGTAGCTGTACATCAATTGATGCTGCTAGATTATTCAAAAGCTGTCTAAAGGAGAGTACAACGACCATCAAGATGACCTGCGACCTGCTGAACAATGGTACACTATCTTGTACTTTAAAGGAGCTGAAAACTAAACAACCAAGACCCAAAAAACGTGCCAGAATTCAAGAACATACCTTGAGCACAGAGCCCTTGATGAGCACTTTCTGCCTCTCGGGCTCGACACCCGTCAGCGCGAACAGCTGTGCCTTGAAGAGGATGGGGTCCTCCCGGGTGTCCACCTCCACGTTGGAGTAGGTCTCCTTGCCCCATTTCACTTTCACTGCAGGCAAACAGGGAGAAGCATCAGAAGAAGGACGACAATGCCAAACAGGTGACAGATCACCACTACTACAGGTGGTGGTCAATAATGCAAGGTCCTGTTGATACACCTGCAGGAACACATCACAAATTGGTAACAAAGTGGGAAAGCTTTCACTGACCAAATGGCAGGCTTTATGCAATGTACTATTGGGGACGAAAGTCTGCAGGAAGTATGAACATTAACTCAAGTGCACAGATGCATTATCAGCTGTAGGCTCGAGACCACACTTGTTTATGATTTATGGGGGGTTAACGTCCCAAAGCGACTCAGGCTATGAGGCACGCCATAGTGGAGGGTTCCGGAAATTTCGACCACCTGGGGTTCTTTAAAGGGACACTGAGGAGAAATTGAAGTTGGCTTGTATCGACAGAATACCAGCTCCTGATTACAAAAACGCCACTCATACTGACAACAAAGTGATTTGTACCTTCTCGGGTTCTAGAGTTGCTAGAACCTTTGGTTCTAGCAACTCTAGAACCCGAGAAGGTACAAATCACTGAGGCGCAGCCAATGCATGCGCAAATCTCTTTGACGTCGCCAGATGGCGCCACGTGCCTGGCAGCTACGTGCGCGCCTGAAGCATCGGGACCAATCAGCGCCTGCTCACCGGCGTTAGGCGGGCTCCCGGTATTACGCTAGCGGTAACAAGGTACACGGTTACTAAAGGTGTCTATTTGCGGGAACTTCGTTGACGACTTCGAGAACGAGATCCATCGTAACGCTGGCAAAACGCCAGTGCAAACGTAAGCGAAGCGACTGTAGCGACGTCCGCAATAGCCGATAGATGTCTTCAACGTGCGGCCGGCGGTAGGTTTCTTTTCGGCTGCTGCTAGGCCGCACTGCTGGCTGCCAGAAATCACGGAGTCTGCGTTACGTCATGTTCATGTCATGTTTCACGTCACTTAGCCCTGTGTCGTCATAGGAGAATCCCAAGTTTGAATCAGAGCGGCGGGAACAACTTTTTTCAACTTCGAATCCAAATTTCTTAGAAATAAACGCATCTTTCACTGCTGGCCAAGTGGCAACAAAGCCATGACATGCCGAACTATCGGATTTTGCTATAAATAAAATATTAATAGTGCTCTCCTCACTGTCCCTTTAATGTGCACTGACATCGCACAGTACGCGGGCCTCAAGAATTTTTCCTCCATCGGAATTTCGACGTCCGCAGCCGGTATCGAACCCGTGTCTTTCGGGTCAGCAGCAGAGCACCATAACCACTCAGCCACCGCGGCGGCCGAGACCACGGTTGTGGAAGCACAAGTTAGATTCTCGTGCACTTGCGCTGGGCAGTTAGATTCTCGTGCACTTGTGCTCGGTAGTGAAATAAACCAATTCTTGGCAGACAAAGCATCTATGCACCTTTATGCGTGTCTGGAGACTGTTGCCCAGAAGATCCACAGGTTTTTATGCTTTGGGGATATTTTTAGTGAGCAAAGCTTTAACTCCCATATAATAAGACAAGATATTGTTCTCTGACCGTTGCCTCAGGTTCACACCATTCAAACACTTTCAAAGTCTGCGTATGAACTTCTGGATGATTCTGTAATGAAAGCATCTAACAGCCTCCTATTTAGATCTCACCATGGCTCCTTTCACCTTATTGGCATCGACACTGAAAGCAAACTAAAGGCAAAGAAAAGGAAACGAGCGTTTAACAATGTTTCATAATGTCTAAAAAATATGAAAAACTTCCCTTGGCTTTACTTTCTGGACAGGTGTTTTATTTTATGCTCAGATCTGAAGACAGTAAAAATGTAGCAGGATGGATGGATGGATGGATGATAATGGCTTTACCCTTTGTACCGGGCGGTAGCTTTCGCCACCTAGCCTAGGTGGCGTGCCCATGGGCGTGGTGCCCATGGTGGCCAAGGCGTTAAACAAAACCTTCTGTTGGCAGTTCATTTAGAAGTTCAACAGTAGCTGTCGGTAGCTCATTTAAGGATGAAGTAAGATGACATACGTTTCTGAGATCAAGAATTCAACAAAATACTCCGCTTCAATCTTTAAATTTTCACTTCAGCCATCACATAGACAGTGACAAAAGTTAAAGTTCAAAGACTTTTTCACCTTCGAGCTGCACCGAGCTACTCATTTCTGGTTTTGCTCTGTAAGTGAAAAGAAGTGCTTTAGCCGAGAAGACCTTTAGGAATGGTGCGTGACAGCAGTATAAATGTACAAGGCCTATAACATCATTCTGACTGTTCAGTAGCATGATATGTGCTGAACGGTGGCACGCTATGCACCCTCAATCCGTGGCCACACCTTGTATTGCTTTTCCGCTGGTCATGAATGCAAGTTAAAACACATAATCAAAACTGCATGTGTGAGTACTTCATATTTGTATTTGTAAGCATCAGAACATTTTCCACAGATGTCCTTCCAGTGACGTTACTAATGAAGCAGAAGTGAATGAAGTAAGAAAGCTCTAAATTTCACTGCTAGCTATACACTGCTAAGTATTCCTTTTTTTACACATGGACTTCAGTTGGGTGTGACTCAGCTATTTTATACATCATGAGCGACGACCAATTTTCCTGACCCCACTTTAGCACATATTGCTGTTTCCCAATTACTTTATTAAAGTTATCCAGCTAACTATTAAAGCACTGAACTGAGTCACACATTCCCCTGTCCTTAGGACACGCCGTAATACGCCAACTTGTGGCTACAAATTCGTAAGTAGCATACACCATTTTTGTAGGCTCTCGCTAACCAAAAAATGTCGATGGATGTCTAATTTCACTCCCTTCGCTGACTTCATCGAGTACGTTCGCCAATCTCTCACTCGATCCTTCGCTTCCAACTTGCTAGTCGCGACACGCCTGACGTACGATGGCAGATTTCGGTCGCCGTTAACACACTTTGTGATTGCGGTGAGCGCAGCTGTTCGAGAAGTTACGGTTGTACGCAGACAAGCGATCGACCACGTCATTTCCCTCGTCACTGCATTGAATTAGACAAAAAATACATCGCAGGTGTCGGAGTCGAGCTGGGACGGCATGTCCTTTTATGAGCTACGCGAGCAACAGTGCAAAGTTTGGAGACATGTTTCGGGAAGCTAAGTACGAAACAACTGTTTCCAGTCGTCAACTAGCGACAGGGCCACGGCGATACGCACGCCACAGTTCATTTGGAGGCCCTGAAGAGCTCCATTCTCCAGCATGCGATAAAATGCTGCGTTCTCAAGAATACGAAAGGTCGAAAGACAGCAACGTGGACCACATAACGGTTCAAAAACATCGCCGCCGCGGCTACGGCGAATCCGCAACGATACGCGCGGTCGCTAGCTCACAAGATGACGGAGAGTAAAGAAATAAAACACAAGTTCGCAAACCTTTGTACATGGTCGCAGGAAGCTTTCAAGCCGTGTCGACGACGTTTCCGAGCTCGAGACGCTTCTGGTCCAAGCGAACCTGGCAGCACACAGGGCGATCCTACTGCAGCGACCGGCAAGAACTACCCAGTCATGTAGTGGGTTGACTCAACAACGTGCCTCGTCGATACGCCGGTGAAAGCCGCTCGCTGTTTTCTGTGCCGGTCGTGGGAACGCGAAACGGATGTGTGACCGGCGACAGGTCCCCGCACTGGCGATCAACTTTTAGTGAAAAAGAAGCCGCAAAACACGACCGAAGAGCACAAAAGACAGCGCGTCTAGCGCTGTCAACCACTTCTTCTTTGAAGCGTGCAAAAAACCACGCAGTCACTCCTGAGCCGCAGAGACGAACAGCGCAATCAAAAGTGAGCCGCCCGCGAAACAGCCGCGCCGCCGATGCGCCAAATTAATTACAACAAAACCACATAAACAAAATCAAGCTCAAGCAGCTCTGTTATAAAAATAGTAGCGCCAAAAATTACAATTATGCAAAAGGTAATGATGTTGAAACATACGTTAGGATTTTAAAAATTTTTTTAGAACAAAAACCGAAACTGCAAAACTCTTGTTCTGAACTTCAAACATGTTTTTAGATAATAAGTGAAGGCTTATTTCAAAATTATATTTGTTTATATTAACAATAAAAAAATCATGTTAGATAACACGAAATTAGGGTTCTTTTATATAGCATTTGTCTAAATTCAATAAAAGATGATTTTTTCTTTTTTTTAAACGTGGATAGATGATAACAGTTACTTACTTGAAACAAATTAGTGCTGATATATTCAGAAAGAAGGATACCTGTAGTTAAAATGCCACACATTGCGCGACCTCTTTTATCGCATTCTCACACTATGCGCACAACTCCGAACTGAGTGAGGAGGGAGGCATACACACCCATCGCATGGAAGCGAGGGGAGCGCGAAGAGTGGTTTGACAAGCAGCCCGGCAGGCGCGGTATCCATAAGCGGGCAGCCTGCTGTCGTGCGTAGTTACCTGCGCGGCGTGCGAGGTAAAGAGATCTCCAGTGATCTGCCGGCCAATTGAACTCTGTGTCCGAAAGACCAGCACCGCAGAGGGGTTTCCTGAAGTCATCGCCGTTCGGAATACACGTAACTTCGTTCCGGGAAGACGTCTCCGCGACTCCTTCAAGGTACGTGGTACGTCGTGCAGCGTCCGCGATCGCACCCGAAAAACTTGCCGCCGACCAGCCAGCGAGTGGCCAGTGGCAGCGTTTGGCTTGAAGAAAAGGGCAAGAACAAAAAAAAAAATGTTCTATTTGGCGAAGCGTCGAGGCCGGCGTGCTAAGTGCGGTATTGTCTGCGGCCTGGTGCCTGTGAGGTCATTGATGAAGCGGCTGGAAAGTGTTGAATGGTCTCTTAAAATGAGAAAAAACGAAAGGAAAAATCATCTTGGCGTCTATTGAGCAGTGCAACCTGTAGCGAGCGGAACGAATGAGCCTCTGAGAGGCAAATTCGACTCTCAACGACAAGGTTATCGAAATCGTTTGCTTGCGAGTCCATCGTTCCTAACGACTTACCGTCGTTTTCGAACGTGTAGCTTTCATGAAAAGAGGCAACGGACTACTCATTTTCCTTCGCTGGCTATGTAAAAAATTTGGCGACTTTTCTCTGGATTAGTACGCGGCCGTTGACGCGTTTCCGCACGCTGTACGTGTATACGTACCCCAAGATCGACTAGAGGCTACTGACTCGGAAGAAGCGTAACGAAACAAACTAAAAACAAAACAAGAAGGGTACACCCCTCCGCTTTTGTCCAGTTCGAAAGTGCACCGACCGTCGGAGGAGAGCCCACGCGAAGCGTGTTCCAAAACTTGCAGAGTTGGTGCTTTCTTTGCGCAACTCTGCAGGCGGGACACTCCGGACACTTGTGTGCGTTTTGTTTCTGCTTCTGTGCGCATGCGTTTGGCGCATGCCTTCCCGAGCCGGCTCTCGGCCCCGGCGGCACGGAATCGCAGGAGCGTGAAAGGAAATGTTGTCCTGACCAGCGCGGTCCCCCTCATCCCTTCTTGCCCTGGCGTTTAGAGTTTTGTTTCGTCCGGGTCCGACGACCCGAGTGGACAGCGGAGCGCGGTTGTACGGCACGCGCGGCATATAGAAAGTGATCAGCCGAGATTATCTCGCGACTTTTAAGACCTGCCGGACGTGAGCTGGGTGATCAAGCACGCTGGCTTTTGTGTACATAGAACACTGCAGCACGCGTGGAGTTTTTTTTTTTTTTTTCTGCTGGGTTGCTTCCTCGAAAAACGCGTACTATGTAGCGTACGCGGCACGAAGACAACGAAGTATGACGTTGTTTATTTTAATTGTTCTTTAGCCTTTAGTTCGTTTGTGCGAACTCTGTGCGAACGAGTTTTTCTAAGGTATACCATATGATTTAGTTTCTCTTTTGAACCGGTTGCAGAAGCTTGCGCCTGATATAGTTTCAGTTTTAGGAGGTGCTGCTTTGAAAGAAAGCATACCATGTTGGCTGTCTGTGGGATCAATGGGAATGTCAGGAAGGAACCCGTATCGTTGCGACGCACACATAAACGCATTGCGCTGGCATCAGCTTGAAGGAACATGAACAAGAATAGATGCCCGAATTAATCATACTTATAACGTGAATCTTTCTTGCGCACCTTGTAACAGACGCGCTTTTGGGTAGCAGACGACACCATCTATAGACCATACCGTGCCCTACCAAACGAAACGGTTCGATAAGGCTACCCTTTCTGTTCACAGATGGCAGTGGCAAACAAAGCATAGTTTCGTTCCGAGACCAAGTGTGTGGAGTTTCACGGGTTAAAACTGTTATTGCGGCTAACTACGTTTTGTCAACCGTTTGCCGCGAATGCAGAGAAAACCCTAATTTTAGTGAAACTGTTTACTCGCAGTATTTGGCGCCTTTAGAGGTGCTGCCGCTGTGTTTCCGGCATTGCCGCTTTTACCGAAGTGCCGCTTATACCGAAGTCTTTCGTCGCGAGCTTCAACTTCGTAATGGCGGATTTGCCAAACAGCTCCTCTTCCGGTGTAAATTAGCTACCGCCTGACTTTTTTGGTTTTGCATAAAGGAGGTAATGATAAAGCCTTGCTTAAAAGAAAAGTTAGGACTATTTCTCCCAGGAGTTGCAAATACGGAACTAGCAGTTTCCGAACGTCACTGCTTCCTTGATGCGTGACGCGACTAGCGTTGTTTCGGGCTGTGGAGAGAAGTACATGCTTGAGCAATATAAACGGGAACACTTAGATCGCGCTCTAGAGCCACACTAGCTTTTACATCTGCATTCAGCTTGAAGAGGAATTTAAGGGATCAGGCATGTGTATGATAATTACTTGAATATATATATATATATATATATATATATATATATATATATATATATATATATATATATATATATATATATATATATATATATGATAAAGTCACCAGCAATTGAAAACATAACATGATATATTGTGAATTAAATCCTGATATGTTTTTAAATTTCTGGTGACTTTATCTTATATTGATCAATCAGCTGCCAAGAAATCATTTTTGACACACACACACACACACACACACACACACACACACACACACACACACACACACTGCTCTCAATCTTACTCGGGGATAATGGTTGACGGGATCAAATTGTTTTCATATTTATTCACTCTTTAGGCAACGCCTCTCAATTACAGTGGAGTCGACGATTACATATGCAGAGTACAGTTTACGCGCACGAGTGCATGCAGTGATTTATCTGCTAAGTTATAAACGACCGCAAAAAGTACACACAACAGCGATATATTCATACTGTGTCCGCCTACACGTAAAAACACCCGTGATTGTTGTTATACCTGCCCAGTTGGCCGAACAGTTCTCTATCTGACGGGCATATGCAGATGATTCATTGTCTGAGGCAGAAGAAAATACCGCTCGTGGCGCGGCCTTGTCCAGTCGCTGCATCCATTAACCGCTTCAGGGACGCGCGCGGTTCTGAATCGAGTACAAAGCGTGAACAATGGAATGGCCATATTTATTTGGCACACTGCCTAGAAACGATACGGCATCACTTTGAACAGCGTGTACCGAATCTTTCAAGAACGCTGGCGAAGCAAAAGACACAACGATGGTAACAAAAACAACGAGGAGCAAAATTAAGAAACAAAAACGAAAATATCTGGCCGGAAGAGAAGGCGAAGCCGTGTGCCGGTTAACATTTTTAGACAAGGAAGTTGTAGGGGGCAGCACCATACTGCCGCTTGGATGCGAACGATGGTAGAGCACGAATTCGTCTGCATCTCTCGCTTGGGACATCGTCTGCTGCTGGCCAGGGAAAGGAAGCTGCGTGTTGCAGACGAAAAAAACATGGCGACTCCAGGGGAAAACGGAACGACTGCCGCGTCTTATTTTCGCTTTCGCATGTGATGGACTTCTCG
Source organism: Amblyomma mixtum (assembly GCF_055824585.1). Taxonomy (NCBI): domain Eukaryota; kingdom Metazoa; phylum Arthropoda; class Arachnida; order Ixodida; family Ixodidae; genus Amblyomma; species Amblyomma mixtum. The sequence continues at coordinate 62,904,184 of NC_143018.1, forward strand.
GTTCGTCACTTTTTTTTTACCCTTTCTTTTTTTGCTTCCATGTTCTCACGCTGTGCGAGAAAAAAAAAACGTCGTGCTGCAGCCATAGACGTGCGTAAGTGTGACGGCCCGCTGTGCTCTCTGTGTGCCGTTTGCAGGGGAAAAAACATAAAATGCGTGCCTATGGCTTCGCCTCGCGTGCCTGTCTACGCACGGCTTCTAGGATGTATCGCGTGCAGCAATTTCGGCTTTGTCGGGAAGCGGCAGGAGAAAGCGGAAAATCGGGCGCGCGGGGTCGGCTTGTCAAAACATACGCGATTGTGTGTCGCGGGTCACGTGCTCCGAGCATGTCTCGGTGATGTTCGAGTCGTGCATGGAGACTTGCGCTACAGCTAGGGGCCGCGTGTTTGTGCAATATTCTGCTGTGTACACGAGGAAGAAACGTTTAATCAGAGTGATGACACTTTGGCCTGGGGAAGGGGCGGAGCATAGAGATATGCAGCTATGCTTTGAACTGAATGTACATCCCGTAGCTGGATTGTGCATCTAAAGGTGCACCAAAGAGGAATCTGAACTCGTCTTTTTACCGCGGGTACTCGACACGTTCCGAGCATTCTTAGAAACTTCGAATTACTGTCCTGTGCAGCCGATTTCCATAATTTAAATCGGATTAACCGTCCTGGCTCCCGCAATTTCTTGAACTCACTGCAGACGGTAGGAGGAGTCAACTACGTACGCGTGTAGTGCCTTTCAGGCAGTCGCGTGGCGGCTTGGCTTTCTCTCTCTTTTTTTTTTAGGTTTCCATGACTAAATAGATCCAGTCAGAGACTACATAGCTGCAAATTAGGCCCACGGAAATAAAAATACGCGTGGACTCTTTGCTTTCGCCGATCGCGACGTATCACTCTTCCGATGGCAGAGCGGCAAGCCGCCACGGGAGTGGCTGAAAGGTTGGTTGACTCCTCCTACCGTCAGCGGTGAGTTCAGAAAGAGGCGGGAGTCGGGACGTTTAATCCGATTTAAATCAGGGAAGTCGGCAGCACAGGGCAATGATTCGAAGTTTCTAAGAATTCTCGGAACGTGTTGATCGAGTTCACGCGGCAAAAAGGCGAGTTCAGGTTCCTCTTTAGTGCACCTGCCACCAGGCGACGCTGCCACCAGACCCCTCGGAACGGGTTGGCTGGCAGATGAACATATATCACTCTAAACAGGGAGGAGTAAAAAGGGAGTAACTGCCCTCCTGCGCACTCATTTCTATAAAAGGGAGTTAAAGGGTGTGTGCTCAAGGACAACTTACTCCCTTTTTATTCCCATACAGCGTATTTGTTGGTCAAATGTTTAGGGGAATCCCCCAAGGTGGAGTAAAGGTGGAGTAATGAGTAATTACTCCCTTATTACAAATTTACACCACCTTGGGGGATTCCCCTAAACATTTGACCAACACTGTTCCCACTACGAGTTATTGATCAATTCGCTCTCGCCCTACCGTGAGCTTGCCGTCCCGGTTAGCTCAGTTGGTAGGGCGACTACTCCGGTGAAGCGGTGGTCCCGGGTTCGAACCCCGGACCAGGACGAATTTTTCTTTAACTACGAAGTTTCAGAGATAGCTGTATAGCTTTCCTTTGTAGCCATATGGCTGCGCTTGGGTGGATGCCAATGGGTAATTACTCCCTTATTACAGCGTATTCGTGTTTGGAGTGTATCACTTATGAGACGAGCAGCCTTTGATTTCACGTTGCAGCTGTGGTTTTCTGAATGAGCTTTTTTTTTTATTATTGTAACCGGCACCGTCATGGCCGTTATTTTCATTAAACTAAATATTCAGGACATCATATGCTTGGAACGTATTTCTGGAATGTTTTTAAGGGTCATGAGTGTAATGTAGCGGAGGGTTCTAAGAATCTCTGGCTCCGGACAGACTGCCATTGGAAACTACGGAAGATAACCGCTTAAGGGTAGCGGAGTGGATTCCAAGAGAAGGCAAGCGTACCAGGGGCGGCAGAAAGTTAGGTGGGTGGATGAGGTTAAAAAGTATGCTGGGATAAGGTGGCCGTAGCTGGCACAGGACAGGGTTAATTGGAGAGACATGGGAGAGGCCTTTGCCCTGCAGTGGGCAGTCAGGCTGATGAGGATAATTTTGGAAGCACAAAGTGTTTTCTTGCAGCACATCTCGACGCTTGTTGAAATAGTGAGTCGTTAATTTTTTGTCTCTTTGTGCAAGCACTGTTGGTAGCACGTAATGGTACGTTGTACGGTTAGTATAGCCTCATTTCACCGCTCTATCGTTCTGCATGTACCCAGAGCACTTTGACCATATATCATTCACAAAATTTCGTTTCTTAACACGATTTATTTATATACATATAGGTGAAATTCTAGAGGCCCGTGTACTGTGCGTTGTCAGTGCACGTTAAAGAACCCCAGGTGGTAGAAATTTCCGGAGCCCTTAATTCACTACGGCGACTCTCATAGCCTCAGTCGCTTTGGAACGCTAAACCCCAATAATCTAATCTAATCTATCCAAATACGAAACTTTGTCTTCCCGACATGCCCGCCGTGGAATGAGGCGTTCTTCAAGAAATCCGCATAGACAGTGGCGCCAGTTTTCCCTCTAGGTAATATTGAGAAACCCAGTGAAACTAACATTCGTGTTTTGGCCCAACGCATAGACTTGATGGGAAGTTTCATAAGCAGTAACATCAAACATAATAAATGATTTTTAGCGTAACGGGGACACAAACAAGAAAGACGACAACACGGACGCTTGTTTGTGTCCCCGTTGCGCTAAAAATAATTTATTATGTCTGAAAACCAACTAGCTCAGCAGTTAACCCTCTTAAAGTAACATCAAAGGCTTCTAGTGTGTGCCGCCCCGATATGTGAACACATACGTATATAGTTGTCGTGCCGTGTTTATGGTCGCACGCGAACTGCTATCCGGCTTCTGCAACCTACGTAAATATGCGGACTGGCTGCCATTGTAGTATATATAGATGTGTGCCCGTCGCGTGCGTTCCACATACGCGCGCCGATTGGTATGTGCGCGCGTGTGTTTGCGTGCGCTGTAGTCTCCGCGCACGGTGTCTCCGGTGTTCCGTGAAACGGGGCGACTTCGAGCGGAGTGAGATCACAATGGAGGAGGCCTCCTCGGCCCCAGGTTTGCGATCTCTATTTGTCCGGACGTGGAGCAGTCCCCCACACCCCCTCTCCCATATTATTCTTCTTCTTTCCTTTCTTATTCGCTGTTGGAATCGAACTGACGGCGGGGTGAAGAAAGACGCCGCCTGAATGGGACGTGAGAGGGGATCGTCCACGAATCCCATCTCGTCCGAGCCCCATTTTCTTTTCTTCGCCGTCCCCCCGTTTGATGTTGCGTGGATTCCGGAGCTGGTCCGTGTTTTTCTTTGGCGATGCGTCAGGAAACGGCCTGTATCGAGGCGATCGGCTGTATGGTCCGGCCGATGCACGAAGAAACGCGGATGATATGAGAAGGATCGGTTTTCGGAATGTGCTCTCCTGTCATTCCTCGAAGCCTCGCCTGATTCTTCTGCTCTTTATTCTCTTATTTCCGTGCCGGGCCGCAATTTCGGCCGTGTTCAGCCAAGCGCAGACGATAACCGCGCCGGTCGTCGTCGTCGTCTGCAACGACGGCGGCGGCGTCTTTTTCTCTGCCTGCTTTCGGCTCGTTGCGTATTCGTTCGGCGCGGCTCGTAGCAGGTGTCACGGTTTGACCCCTGCCGCAAGGCGGAGGTTCGGTTTCCGACGGAGAGGGTGGTGGTAAGAGGGGGTGAAAGCATAATAAAGAAGGGTCATCGGCGGCTCTCGCTGCCTGCGAAGGTCGTGGGAGCCAGTCCTGCCGCGAAGCCGCGCTCTCTCTCCATGCCTTGCTCGCGAGCGCGTCGTCTGCTACGTCCTCCCGCATCTCTCTAGCCAGCGCGCGTCGTCGTCTGCGAGGCGCGACGTGATAGCCCAGCCGCGCCGACGTTTCGTATCTGGGTCAGCGAGGCGTCCGGCGAGCTCGCTCGCTTGTAGGCGTTAACGCCCGCGCTTTTTATTTTTTTTCGCGCGTTTGTGCTTCTTTCGCAGTTGCTTCCTCCGAAGGGGCAGCACCTTTTGTTGAAGTGGGGCCGGCGGAACTCAAATGAGCGAGGCTGGGCGAGAAAGAGCCAGCCAGGGGGCGCCGCTGCTTTTGATGATGGTGCTTTTGATGTTGTTCCAGGCCGTTGCTTTACATTTAGCTTTTTTTTTTTGTCGTTGGTGTTGTCTGACGGCGTTTCTTTATTATCTTTTTTGCTTGCCCAATGTTGCATAGCAGCCGCGCTCATCGTTTGCAGAATGAAATATCTTGCAACCGCTTCGCAGCGTCCGGCGGTGACAGGCCGTTGGCGGCGTTAATTCGGTCGCAGATTCCCCTCCGTCGGTTGCGCGGTATTTCAAATCGCCGCCTTTCGCGAGCTTGCTAAGAGGTGTGCACGCGGGATAAGGGTGCTCGTTTCTGCAGTGAAGTAGTGTTTGTTTTGTGCCTTATTTTAACCGTGTGTATACGCGTTTGTTCTGTGATAAAAAATAAAATCGTCCGCCCGTACCATGTCTGTCTTGCAAAAATGGCCGACACCCTAACATCCGGCTGGCAGCGTACGTGGGGGGGGGGGGGGGGGGAAGGGAAGGGAGAGGAATCGGCTTTAGGGGAAGGGAAAGTAGCGCAGGAGGATGCAGAACGAGTAACGGTATTTGCGCGTCCGTACACAATTAGTGCCTTCCTGCCTGCCAATTTTTGTTGACAGGGACAGAGATGAGTGCAAGGGAGAGGTAGTCGAGCGTGTAAAAATAAAGTTTAAAGCAAAGTGCCGTTCAGGTGGGATTGCCGTTCATTTGATGTTTCGGCAAGGTTCCTCCTGTGTCACATAATTTAGTAAAATGTTATAGGGCAAACAGAGACAACCACATAAAAATGTGTGGCTCACCGGCTGCCTAGAAGGCCACTGTCGTCTGAAAACTTCAACAGTAGGTTCGTCTTGTCGTTTTTTTTTTTTAGTCGATGGTCCACGTTCCTTCACGCAAGCTATTGTGTTTTTCTGTTCGAAACACCTACTGCAGCTTTCTGCCTTACAAGTTATAACCTATACTTTTAAGATTACCTTTGCTAGCGCGCACGCTTCTCGGTTCCAAGAACCACAAGGGAACAAAGTGCGAACGACTCTGTCCCTTGGCACAGTTCACCTTTTCAGGTGCGCAGCAATGTCTCGCTCTCATCATGAAAGCGTAGGCGTAGCGGATTATATGAAAGCATGTGCATACAGGTCTCACTGCCTTGCGGCGGCAGGTGCTGCCATCGGTGGCGCTTGTGAGAACCACGTTGTTATTCCCCAGCAACTTCTTTCGTCCAGTCATTAACTGAACTGCCTACTGCCCCGATGCGCAGTTTGCTCACAATCCGGTGGGCGGGTAGTAACGACGCCGCAAGGTGACCTGACCTAGGTAGGCGGACCACCTAGGTAGGTTCTCTGCTGATTTTTTCAGTTTTCGCTCTCGGTCAACGACACCGACGACCCTTATATATATGGTCTATAGACAGTCTGTAGACTTTTATATACCCTGTTGCCTTCGTGTAGATATTTATTTTTGTCTATTCATATTCAATAGACTGTCTATAGACAAAAGTCTACTAAAAGTGTATGTTCATAAATATATAGATTGTCTATATACTGTCTATAGCATTTGTATTGACTATAAACTGTTCTATAGGATTTGTCTGTACAGTCTATAGACTTTACTGACAGATGTCTATGGATAGTCTATAGACTGCCTAAATTTTTTTTTTTTTAAGGGGACGACACAGGATTCTTCGCGGCACGAGCTCCTTAAGCCTATCGCGTTTTAGTGTATTCCTGATCCCAACCTTCTGCAACTTCTTCCTGTTTCTGTTCTTGCATGATATAGACGCGCTTGTCTTGAAGGCTGTAGTTAAATGACCGTTACGGTACATTCCGCGTATCGTGCGGTATTTTCTTTTTTTTTTTTTTTTGGGGGGGGGGGGGGGGGGGGCTCTCGGCTTACTTTTCTAAGCACATGGACTTAGGAAGTTTGCACGAGGTGGGAAATGCACTGGCCAGGCATCCTTTTTACATTGCTTGATAGTTTGAATGTACGGGGTAACAGTAGTATTCTTTTTCCTCTGCTTAAGAAATACCTTCTTTGATTTGTTTCGTTCGAACTTATTGCAAGAGGTTCTCACACATAGCCACGGTCACGTCAGAAGAAAGTCCTGTGGCATTTGGTCGCTCAATACATAATTTAAATCTTTTACCGAATTTGCTCTGGCATGTCTTGGTTACAGGAACGATTTCGTGGACACCGGTGCTATGCCGATAACCCCATCACACATGTCTTTGATTACACATCCAGCAGACATCGTTCTTGATGAAATAAGTGTTGATCTCTAAACAATGAGTGCTGTAGATTTTGTATTGGTTGCGAAGATAACTTTCGTAAAAATTTCTACAACATTTTACTTATTTTACTCAAACACAGTTCTAAGCACGATCGCATGGGCATTAATTACCGGTGAACCAGCAGCACGCGCTGACTGAAAGCCCGAGATAAACTCTGTGCGTCTTTCGACCGCGCAGGAATGCGACATTAATCAACGAAAAAAGCAAGTAATTCATCCGCAGAAAATATTATTCACCCCAAAACAAAAAAAAAGGGCGCTCGGCTATACTGAGCCGCAGTACCCGGGTTCGAACCCGACCTCGGCGGCCGCGTTTCGTTGGAGGCGAAAGGCAAAAAGGCGCCCGTGTGCTGTGCGATGTCAGTGCACGTTAAAGACCCTCGGCTGGTCGAAATTATGGCGCGAAAAGACAAGGACAAATAAGGACAAAAAAAATTATTCCGGAGCCCTCTAGTACGGCACCTCTTTCTTTGTTTCTTCTTTCACTTCGACCACCTTTCTCCCTTCCCTTACGGCGCGGTTCCGGTGTCTACCGAGATATGCGAGACAGTTACTGCGCCATTTTCTTTCTTGAAAAACCTATTTTCAATTTTCATTTTTTCAAAACTGCGTTCTGAAATGAACGCTGATAATAGTTAGTTGAATTAAAAAACAGAACAAAAACCGGGAAGTCCAACCTCTGCTTATAATGCTATCGGTGGTTGCCTCGCCATTTAGTGTATTAGTTGGGGAGGTAACCTCGCGATGGGACAGGAGGGGGGGGGGGGGGGGGGGCAGTGCAGTATACAGTTGCACCGTAAAAAGGAGTAAGAGTTCTCTATTCGGCACTGAGATACTGATGAGCTCCGTAATGAGGTAGTCACGAGTGCGCAGTGAGCTCAGGTTTCAGGACCTGAAACTGGCTCTGTTCGCACGTTGTATGTTGAGGTTGCACCTTGCGGTTCGGGAAAGGGAACCGTTGCTGCCTCTTTCTGGATACTCCCGTGTATTAGTAAATATTAATCTAAAACTTCCTATTCAATCTCTTGCCCCAAAAAATGTTACTGAGGTGCGCTGGAGCCTTAGGAACACGTGGGCGTGTGGGTGGGCACTCCTGAGAATGTTCCGCCTAATCCCAGCCGCGTATACAGTAAACACGTTCTCGGGAATAAATGTTGTTTTCCTCTCTCTCTCGCTGGTCACGTGATGTAGGTAGGGTGCACGTGTCACACACACACATACACGGTGTTCCTCTGCTACGTGTCAACTCTTTTTTTCTAGTACTTGCCAAGTTTCAGCCAGATATGGCAAGCGGCCCTCTGTCGGCAGAAGCGAGCCTCACTCAAAATGGCGAGCTCCAGCAATCACGCGTTAATTGATGTCGCGCTATGATATGTTACCCGTTTTACAGCATCGGGCATCAAAGGGCCGTTGTGCGGAGATCGGGTCGTTCCCGCGAAATGACGTCGGCACCATGTGACCAGCGGCGGAGCTAGCTGCAGAAGCGGCGGCGGAACCCGGTCACTACGCACTCGTTCTTGGCGCGAGCGCGTGTACACGTCACGAGATCGCGGGACGCAAATGCAACGACTGTTATCCGATAGCCAACGGGAAGTCACGTGAACCGTGAGTCACGTGGTTCACTGTCACGTGTCTCATCAATCGCCTTACACATGACCGTAATCCCCTTAACAGGTGGCGATGAAACTTGTCTCTCGTTACGAGAACGACCCTTAATTTTTTTTTCTTTTCAAGGAGGTGTATTGCAAGACAGGATGTGGCAATTCAGTAGCGGTGGAAATGTGCGTGTGAAAGGAGGGCGGTAGTCCACCACAGCTGAATGAGCACCGTGTCGGTAGGTCTTCCGAAAACTGCGACAACGGAAGACAATGAGGCCCGTCTCCATAACGTCATTATGCAAGACCTTCCGGTGGCCTTGCGGCGGATAGCAAAACGAGTTGAAGCATAACAGAGACGTGTGTGTATACACCGCTGTCCACTCTGAATTGCATGCGAGGTCGGTTTCTTCATGGTGGGGGCATGGGCGATGCGAAATATGAACCGGAACTAAAGTAACGAAGGTTTGCGTTTGCTAATTCTCATTCCAAGAAAGGCAAGCGTAGCAGGAGGCAGTAGAAAGTTAGGTCTTTGTATGAGATTAAGAAGTTTGCTGGGATAAGGTGGTCGCTGCTGGCACATTACAGGGTTAATTGGAGAGATATGGGCAAGGTCTTCGTCCTGCAGTGGGCGTAGTCAGGCTGATGCCGATGATAGTGATGACTTCTGGCATGAAGCGTTCCGCACATACAGGGAGGTTTTCTAGGGTGAGCTGGACACCAAAGATCAGGCATGCGCGCTGCGTTTTGGTCCATTATCCCCAAAACGCCGTCAAAACAGCGGGAACATTTTAGCTCAGCAATTCCTAAAAGTAAAGTCCGACAGCAGCTATTTACAGGCAATGTCACGTCTTCCATATTGAATCCGAGGGAATCCCGATGGTCAATTACTTCAAGGCCGTGCAATCAATGGCGAGTTCGACCTGAACCTTCTGGAAGATTTGGAAGACACGCACTGGAAAGCTGCGAACAGCGGCTGTTATTTCCCCCCCGAGGACAACGCTCCCTGATGCGCTCTAAACAGAAAAAGAGTGCAAAGGGAGTAATCTGCACTGTAGCGCACTCCCTTAGGGCGTTAGAGGACAACTTACTCCCTTTTTGATCCCATATAGGTGTATTCATGTTTAGAGTGTACGCAGGAGGCCTACACGATCAAAGCGCACAGCTTTGAGGTAACTTGCCCGACCCATCTGATACATTCTCCTCGTTTCGCGCCGTCGCTTTCCGACTTCCTGCCTGGCATGAATAAATGCCCTAAAAGGAGTGCATTTTTCCACAGGCAATTGTGGTGTTACGGACGCCGTCGACGAGTGGTGCGCATACCGCGCTTTAAACACAAATACCCCCATATGGGAGTAAAAAGGGACTAAGCTCTCCTCTAACACTATAAAAGGGAGTGCGCTTGATGATAGCTTACTCTCTCTTTACTCCTTTTTCTTTAAAGTGCAAGAGGAGTCCGTATATTTTTTTGTATATGTTTGACGCACAACGGGCGCAGACATAAGAACATGCACAGTGCATGGAGGTGCAGGATGACCACGAGGACCAGTGCTCAAGTTTGGGCACTTTAGGGCAAACATCTTTCCAAGAAGTTTCGTCGCTCGAGAAAGCAGACGTCGGGGTGGTTTACAGACAGCCCTCACTGACTGGCATTTCCGTTTGTATATGCTTAAACCTTCTTCGCGGATGGCACGGATATGCAGTGTGTATACAGTTGGCGGAGCTATATCAAGTGTCCCGAACGGGTACGCACGAAAGTAACGAAGTTCTCGTTATAGCGAAATAAGAAAACGAGTACCTCTGCGAATAAAGCAAGACAGACACTTCTTGATTCGTGCGCACGGCTCACGACTCGTCACGCTGTACATCCTGGGCGATGGCCGGAGGGTCAGTGCGGCGGCAAAGGGGGACAGGGATTGATCCCCTTCCCCACTTCCTCCGCCGCTCTATTTGCCGAGGAGGAGGAGTCTACAGGCACACGCGCACACACAGCCTCTCCCATGCGGCCCGCTCGGGCGGCTAATGACCGCTCGTGCGCTGCCCGTTTCCGCGATTATACGAACGACGTCCGCGATATAGCCGTCGTCCTTCTTCGGGCAGAGCGGGCCCTAATCGATGGGCCGCCAATGAGGCACACGCGCTCCGAGCGGAGCGGCATATACGTGTTCATCGCTGTCCCCAGCGCTGCACCCCGCGGCGCCCGAGGCGAAAAAGAAAGACAAACAAAACAAAAATAATAATAAGGGCGAGGGGGTAGGACTCTACAGGCCGTATCTCCCTCGTAGAAGAGACGGCGTTAACGGATCCACCGGCGTCGTTAACCTGTTCGGCGGGCTGCAGTGCTGCCCATCGCCCGCCCCCCCGCGGATCGCCAGATCTTCCCGGGAGAGGCGCTGCGGTGGGGAGTCTCGCCACCTTCGTCGCCGTTGGTTCTTTTGCTTCGCGTGCGTATAATAATCGCATCGGCGACCCACATATGAAGCTCCCTCCCCGCACCTTGATAGTTTGTGCGTGCGTGTGTGTATAGTACACGCACAGACTCACCGCAGCGCTTGCACGGCTTCCGCGCCAATTAAGCTCGGTGCGATACGCTTCTCCCACTTCATCTCTCTGCTATTTTTTCTTCGCTTTTTCCTTTTCTCAGCTCCCTACTCGAGCATTATTCTCCCGTCTATACACGCAGGCCCCTCGCTGCGTCCGCATTTTTTTGTCTTTATTTTTTTCCCCCCTGTGATTCACGGACTTTCCTGTTGGGTTCCTCCGCGTGGGGCCGGAACACCGCGAGACGCCGGTTGGGTATATTCCGCGTAGGCCGGGCGTGCCTTGTTATCCAGCGACACGGATAACTGCCGCCGCCTTACTTTTCGCCCAAATGAATTAAATTCGGGTCGCTAAGCGCCCCGGGAGGCGATCCACGAGAATGGGCATGTGTGTGTGTGTGGGTTTATACAAGGACGCCAACAGCGGCTCTTGAGAGGGTGTCCTGTACGAGGGGACAGAGGTAGACACGTGTTTAAACCAGGTTTCGCATCCGTCATGTCTTTTTGTTTTTTTCGTTTTACGTTTCTTTCGACGAAAATAACTCTCGAATTTTGATAGGTCAGGCGCGTGTACGTTGATACCGACTGGCGGACCGCTTGCGTACCGCCTAAGGCGGGCTTGGCTTTCGGGCGTGGTCTCCTGTAGCTCCGTTTTGAGGCGTTTCTAGATACAGGTGAAGGACCTCGAGTCGAAACGAAACAGAAATAGAAGGACGAATCGTGCACCAGTGGCGTGGCCGCACAGAAGACAAAGGACACACGCGCATACGTAAATAACTAAGGCAGACAGGGGTATATGATGTCGTATGCTCTTTTCGTGTACCGTGTCCTCTCAGGTGCAGCGCCTCGCAAGTCAAGGAAGCGTATTCGATTAGCACAGCGTCAGGTCTGTTCAGCGTCTCCTCACGCGAGCGGAGTAGCCGTATCCTCCCCTTACAGAAGTAATCCCAGGCTGGACAGTGTTGTGGACGCATTCAACGACACCTGGACTTGCAAGGCCTTCGCGCGATCGTGTGATGTCACGCCAGTGAGATGGTTGCAGAGGAGACTGGTGCCACCACCGGATAAAAGCCTAAACAATAGGGAAGCAATCGCATGGCGGCGCCTCCAAGCTGGGAACTTCGTAAACCCGGTCTGGGCATATCATGTTGAGAGAGATGAGAAAGAAAGCGATAAGTGCTAGCACTGTGGGGCGAGAGGGACCCTCGACCACATAATTAGGGATTGGGCTAGCTCCCCTGGGGCTAAAGAAAACATAAATTGTTGAGAAACTTGGGAAGCCCTGCTGCGGAGCGAGGCCCCTGCTCCACAGCAACAAGCCATCCGCCTAGCAGAAGAAGCCGCGAGGAGTCAAGACCTCTTCGCCTGCCTCTAATCATGGAGGTCCCGGCCCCCGTCACCAAGGCCTGTGTGCCGGGGACGGGGGCCTCCTTATCTGGTGGAAAATAAAGTTGGCATCGTCATCATCATAATGGGCCTGCGCGCTGCCAGCTTCCTCTTTTCTTGTTTTAGGTGGTGTTGCCGAAGTACAGTGAAGCCCGGACACGACTTCACAATTGTTTGGATTTGGCGTTATTATTAGGCGACACAATATCCCACTTGATATTATGAACGCACGCTGCGAACATTGTCACAGCTCCGTGATCGTATACCATTTATACAACACCCGTAGGGCCCGCGTATCAAAATCCGATGGTCTCACTGGACCAAAAATCGGATGTAAGTAGATGTAAGCTGACTGTGGAGCCGCCTGTGGGCAGCGAAGAGAACTATGCGTAAGTTACTACCTCCATATGGCTCAGTGACGTGGCGGCGCAGAGACAGTAAAAAAAAAACAAAAAAAACTAATTGTTATAAGAGTTTATACGACAGATAAATTCTTAGACATTCGGCACATATTATAAGGATTCGGAAGTAAATAACCACGAATAGCGACAGTTTTTGTTTGCCGCTCCCAGATGGCGCCTGCATCTGCTGAGAACCGAGTTTCGCAAGTCCTGTAATTAAAGATCTCTAGACCTTTTTTGAAGGTGACCTTCACTGCGAGCCATTATTAACCCCTTCCATTGTTCCCGACCCCCATGCGACCTTGTGCAACATTTTTGCAGTAAAGAGCGCATACTTACCCCTCCGGCATAAAGCTCTCCAATCTCGGTTTCGACGTCCCGATCCCCGACGTCATTCCCTCGAGTCATCTTCGCCATCGCCGCGAGAGGCGCTCGGGTTTCCCGCTGGCTCAGGCGAGCGCACGCTCCCCCGAGCGCGGCCATTGTTGTGTACGTGCCGCCGTAGATCCGATTAGCGATTGAGAGCGCAACTGGTGCGTTCATATGGGCCCGTGGTGTGTATCCGCCGTGGTTGCACGTGCTACTCCTTTCCTTTGTCTTAACGAGGTGAAGGGTAATTGGAAAACGTGCGCGCGGTACGCAGAGCGGACAAGCGCCAAAGATCGACCCGCGAGCGAACAGACTCGAAGAGCAAGAAGAATGGGCGATTAGTCCGGGGTGCAGGAAATAAAAAAATTGCAGGTACACACTAAAAGTGCTGGTTCCAACTACTGCAGCGATACGCACCCACTGATATCATATTTCTTTCCTTTCGAGCTCGCCTGGACAACATTCAAATCTATATCCTTCCGATTTGGTAACAATTCATGCGGATATGAAAAAGTGGGTGAAAATCTATAGCATTCAAACTTTAGCGTGCCCGTTATATATTATAAAATTCGGCAGAGACACTTAAGACTGGTTGCATGTGGGGAAAGCGAAAGCTTTACTGCCCTGGGCGCGTATGACACTGCCGGGAACTCTGTAGGACGAACGGCTGCATCACAGTTTTGATACGAAAGTCTGCGAAGACATAAAGTTGAAGGGGCATACGTCGTCGGTTCGAATCCTTGTCGAAAGCTAGCCTCGAATTTAAATGTAGCACATGTAAGCTATATATGCAACGAGAAATCGTATGACGCTACCCGGAACGCTGTACAACAAGCGTTGTGTCACAATTTTGGTACGAATGTTGCCGAGAAAACTGGCGCCACATGGAAGTCGGCCAGTGTGCTCGGCTTGCTGTGGGCGGCATACGGCCGCTTGATGACGTAACCCTATTTTCTTGCCGTCTCTGGGATTTTGAGGCGAAAGCCTTTAACGGCTCATTCTCCGTCCGCCCGTCCGGCTTTGCATCCAGCGCCTGGGTGACTCATCGACGAGCACAGCTGCCAATCTTCGTCGACAGGTGGAGCTGTCGGCGCGGCGGCGTCGAGCGCTGCTCCGTCGTCAGCCGGTGTGCGGCAGCTAGTGGAGGAGGATGGCTCCCAAGCGATGCAGCCGTAACAAACATAGGCAGTCATTGGCAGTCGCAGTAGCGCGACAAAGGATTTCGCCTAGCGCACGTTAGGCTGCCTAAGTGCCCCAATAGTTTTTATGTACTATTTGCTAGTACACGCACACACACACACGCCGCTGGCTTTGTCACGTAACGGGACTAGTAATGCAAACGTTACGGGTCATGATTTGTACTCTGCAGCTTGTATGCCTCGTTGCATGGGTGACGTGCACCGTGGGAGTCTGGCCGCGGACCTGGGCGGAACGAATAATAAAAGAAAAAGCATCGGGGCCAGGTCCGGTGGGGCGGCCCAGCGATGGCTCTTTGTTTTGGAGGCCGAGGTCGGAGACCCACATTCCTATCCACGGGCGGCCGCATTTTGCGTGGCCTTGGAACGCAAACATGCGCCTTAGCTATTGTTTTCCGAGGTTGAAATTTTCCGCCGTGGTTTCACGTCGTTTACGAAGCGCGTTGCTAGTTTTTGTCTCTTGGGCTCTAATTTTTTTATTGGGCGATGGAACTGTATGAGATGTTTAATTGAAACGGAAGTTCGTGTGACCACTTTCCGAGGAGCACATCATTTCTTTTTTTTTTGTGTGTGTGTGTGTGCCCATAGGCGGCGATGCTGTTCCATCACACGTGTGCCAGCCTCTGCAAGACGTCCTAGAAGAACTTGAGAAAGGCTGTTTTGTACGTCTTACCCGCTTGAAAGCCCGGACCACGCGCAACCGGACTTGTGTATGTTTCCTAGATGGATGAACACCTGGCTCTAGATGTTCCTCCTTCTGAGGAACATCCTTCCATTTGAGGAGAGATCATCAACGCATTGTGCCGTTAGCGTCGTCAAGAGACATACATACTCTTCAACTACTAGACATATACTAGACGTGTACAATACCAGGCATACTAGAAGTACGCTTGTGTGTAGTATTTCTTCTCTCGTACTGTAGATGCATGTGGTAACGTTGTCATTTTTCTAGAATCAGGATGTACCAGCTCTCCCAGAGAGAAGTTGTAACGTGAGAGAAGATATTTGGGGATTTCGTTTGAGTGTAGTATCTTTCGCTTCTGTCCTCCGTGACCTGCTCATTCAGACCACTGTCGTACAGGCGTACGACATTCTGCCGGCGTTTTGACTGCCGAGCGCTGCGATAACGAACAGGCTTGAAATGATCCGGAGGCTTCTCCGAAGACTGCTCCAAAAGGTCAGTAGCCATCCGTGGTACATCTGAACAGCCGAGGGTGGGTCTATGTAACTCTACCGTAGCTCCTTAGCATGCGAAAAAAATAAATTGAGCACCCAGCACGCTTTCTAACTTTCGCCCTCGGAAACGTTGTCGCCTGAAGGGCCGGTAACCGAAAGCTAGGCAAAAGTACCAAATGTCATTTAAAACCTCGCTGGCTTCGTGTCCTGTCTATTTTCCCTCTAGTCGCTGGAATGTGACTGAGCGTATACCTAGCTAATGTTCCATCCTCGGGGCCACCATCGTTTGGTCCATCCTCAGTGAATAAAAGCGCAGTTGATTTCGGGTTTTCGTGACTTTGTCGCCTCCGCTTCCGCGAGCCATCTTTTGATTGCATCGTCTCAAATTCACTGAGAGCAGTGCAGGCTATAGCACATCGCTTTAACGACGCGTGTACTAGCGCCTAGCGCGCGGGATTCAAAGGACGGAATGCTGTCGGGAGTGTCATTTGTCGATTTTTTTTTTCTTCAACGGCATTCCAATTCTCTCCGAAAAGAAGCCAAAATATTTGCCGTGCAATTGCTGTAAGGGCATCACCAAGCAGTGATCTCTGTTGGATTATCCTGAGGTACGTTACCTAGGGCTCGAGGTCCAATACGTGGCACCGACAGATACGGCTCACACTATACGTGCAGTAAACATTACTTCAGCGGCGAAATCGCCATGGAGGTAAAGTGAAATGCCACTTGAGCGAATTTCAGGCGATGCAAATAGTATTACCGCGGCTTCTACGATAGAAAGAAAGCTTTGTGTCATATTATGGGAAGAAGGAACGTGGCAAAAGGATAAGTGCACTCAAGGGTGTGCTGCTTCTGTGAGGTTGTGCCAAGGAGTCCCAGGCTATGTATGCTCAACCGAATAAAGCTCCGAGCCGCCGCAGTAGCTCAGTGTTTGTGGCACTCGGCTGCTGACTCGAAAGACGCGGTTCGATACCGGCCGCGGCAGTCGCATTTCGATGGAGAGGCCCGTGTACTGTGCGATGTCAGTGCACTTTAAATAACCTCAGGTGGTCGAATTTGTCCGGAACCCTCAGCTACGGCGTCCCTCATAGCCTGAGTCGCTTTGGGACGTTAAACCCCAATAAAATCAAACAACGAATAAAGCCTAGAGGCCTTTGTCCGCCTGGAGCCGCCTAGAGTGGCTCATGCTTGAAGCAAAGTAACCCGCGACAGGGTCAAGCTGGCATGGGGCCAGGATAACAGGGACAAGTCTTCGCCATGCAGAACAGCGGCACGGCTCTTCAGAATGGTGCTGATACGTGAATATGCATCATCCGTTCATCCTCCACGATCGTTATCCAGCAAAATCAAAAGCAAGGCGAACCTTTCTAAAACACATTGGTTGAGCGTTCGCCTCTTTCTCGATAAAGCACGCTGCGAAAAGCCAGTTCTTGCTGTGCCAAGCGTGTCTTCCTCGCATCTCTGGAATGCTTCTCGAACGATCATCTCGGCTCGGCCTGCTAGATTCGAGACTCCGGTTCTTTGTGTCTATGGGGGCCCATTTTTCAGGGTACGCTCCAAATCCGAGGCCCCCTCGAAGTCTTCAATTCTTGCTGTGCGGAGACCAGCCTAGTTCGAAGTCCGTTCCAAATTTAAACCACCGCTCCAGATTTAAACCACCTTCTGTGTGTATTTCACCCTTTGTGTATTGCCCGTGTTGCGTGCCCAGCAGTAGAGTGCACTAGAAACCAGCTGAAACCAGTCCTAAACAAAGGTAATCCACTGAAGGAACAAGGAAGTCCACTCTATGCGATAACGAACTGTGGAGTCGTTGAGACAAGAGTACAACATATATACGCACTTCAGATGCAGCTTCTTCATTTCGGGCGCTCCCATTCCCGGCGAGGCAGAGGGCGTTCTTTCTTCAACAATACAATTTCGTCTGCGTGAGGGAGTCGCAGACGTATACGCGCAGACGGTGCCTAGTTCACCCGAAATCAGCGCGCATATACAATACAAGACGTATTCTCTTGCAACTACTGCAGGCGAAGCATTCCCCACGGTCACGGCTGCGAATCCGTGTCTGTGAAAACGCCGCGCGTAAAAAGGCAAAAACAAAAAAGGAACCTGAAAAGGAAGAAAAAAGAAAGCCCATATTCTGAAAGAAACTACACATGGCAGGCAGATGACAAACAAGAAATGATGAAAAGAACAATCAAAATAGAGAATAAAAGGCGGAGTAAATTGGCGTTGGGTGCCGAGGCTGGTGTTTACTCGATTCCCCCACTCCTGCAAGCCCGAGCGCATTTTGTGGGCTTCCGCCATCCGCCGCGCCAGCTGCTGTGCCGCGGGTCGTCGTCTGCTCCGGACGAGCAGTTTCGGCCGGTGCTACGCTTTCCGTCGTTTCGTACGCGTAGTGTGTGTGTGCGCGTCCGTGTATGTACATACAAATAAATCGCTCCTTTTTCTCACAGGAGGCGGCGTAAGAGGGCACGACGGAATTCTCCCACGGCGCGCGAAATCGGGCGTACGCAATTGGACGCGTGGTCGAATCATAGTAATTTCGCGTTGGCCGCTGCCGTTGCGGCGGAGCCTTTGTCGTGACTCAGGCGGCGGCACGCAGGCCTCTGTTTATATTCGTCTTTTATTTATCGTAGATTTTTCGGCATTTATCTTTTACTTAGGGCTTTCCTCCCGCCGTTGTGAGCGCCCGTTTACCTGTCGCACGCCGATGTTCGGATGGGGGCCCTTCGAGCAGGCACCCAAGGGTGCTTTCGCCCCGACGTGCTCGTCTCTTCGTGGAGATAGGAGGTTGGAAGTCGTTCCCTCCCCCCCTCTCCTTTCGTGGCTGGTTTGGCGGGCCTTTGCAGTAGCGCTGTTCCGAGCGTGACCTGTTGCGCGGAAAACTGACCGCTATCAGTGCATAAGGAGTGTCGGACACGAGCCGGCCTTGTGTGACCGCAGTCGACCTCCTCCAACCCCGCTCAACCCGAAATCGGCCGCTCTACTCTATCGGCAAGGTGCCCGTACCTTTCCTGAATAGTCTTCGACGTGTTCTTGATCATCCCCCCCCCCCCCCCCCCGCCTTTTACTTTTTATGTTTTGGCCTAAAATGTATTTTTCAGCACTATTTGGTTAGCCCCCACTGGAGTTCTGCACGTTAGCCAGGTCTGGGCTATTCTTGTTCGCCGATGCGTCATGCCCTTCCGGTTAGATTCTTTATTTCTATTCTTTCTTTTTTGTGTGTGTATTTCGAATCCACACAATCGGTTAACTTCGGACAAGACTGCTTGCCTTTTATTTGAATGGATGAATGAATTTATTTATTCGGAAAAGGAAGGAAGGTCTATGGTCGTTGGATGGGGATCGGGGAACTGGGCTGTGATTATGTTGTCAGATGTCTTTCGTTTAGTGTTTGGATGATGGACGTATTCTTACGTCCCAAGGTAACACTGCAGGTTCCTCGGCAGGCCGTGGCGCAATACCACAGGTGGCCGAAATTTAACCGGTGGTTACATCACGGGTTCTATGGGTATGCGGTGTCAGTACTGATTATGGTCGGATATAACTTTAGTCTGCAGTTACCGCCAAACAGAATTTCTCCGTTACAACAAGTTGTCCGATGTTGAAGCTTAAATTTTCTTGTTTCCTAAACAAAAAGCTACCCACCAGGCGAAATTATAAGATGAAAAGTGGAGGGCACACTTCAACTACTTCTTATGGGTATGACGTGATAGCTAATTGGTTAATGTCCATATATGCAGAATTGGGCATGCTTTACTGCGCCAGCTACGGTACGAAGTTACCGCGGAGAGAGCGAGGGCCCTGGCGGCAAGGCGTAGCATCGTATGGCCGGACTATTTTGGCGGAATGATACAGCTACGGACGCTCCGCCGATGTACAGCCTTCCCGTCATTGCTAAGAAAAGTTGTCCCCGAGTACATAGGACTTATACAGGGGTTTACTGTACTCCGGGGTAAACAGCTTAGTCGTCTTCACCGCAGTATGTCGTGGCTAAAAACTTGCGTTCGCCTGCTGATTATTAAGGATTTCCCATCCAGGTTCCCACATCACGTGGCAGCCTCAGTGTGCATCTTCCCTTATCCAGAAGGGCAGACTGTTGCACGAGTTGGTGGACGTTCTCGACGGAAAGGGCGCTGAGCACCAGCCACATATACATAGCTGGTGAAAACACCGCCCTTCGTTAATGTCGTGCCGCCTTCGTGTACCTGTCTCAGGAAAGGGCTTCTATCACGTGACCGCGCCTAATGGAAGTGAAGGATCCGCGTTTTGACCGCGGCAACTCTTCCGGACTCCCGCTCTGTATCAGATAGGAGGCCTTCGAGGCCCTGACTCCCCTGGGTCATGAAAGCTCTCCATTGTCCAGGGTGCAACGCTAACAGCTAAGTCCTAAGCGTACGCGCCGGTCCAGCCGGTCGGATGGTATCTGTCCTCACTTTACGGAAAAGAGTAATGAGAGAGAGTATTACGACCACGCTAGACGTTTGCGCCAGAGTTCCTTCCTGGCTAATCGCGACGCAGTTTCAACACACACTGCGCGCCTTCTACTGCAGGGGCCAACCCGCGAGGTGGATGGCTGTGGCCAGGCGTAATTGGGGTCGACCTCTACGGGGAAACTGAGACCGCGCAGTGAGGTGGCATGGAAGCGCGAGAATTAGTTCCTGCTTCGTTTTGACCGCCCGTCCGTCGGCGCCTGTCCCGTCCGGCCATTGCGGCGCCACTGTCTGCTGGCTCGGAAGCTGTGACGAGCCGCCTCTTTACATAACGCAGTAACGGGGACGGACGGACAATGAGGAAGACAAACATTGTCGCGTGCGCTGGCGTCCCGCGGACTTCTTTGTGCACACTTCGCAGTGTGTGTCTGCGGCTGACCCCAATGTGGTTCAACTGCACGTCCACCATCCGGGCTAAACGTTTCGGGCAGGTTTGTGTGCACTATTTGTCAAATGTGTAAAGACCGCCGGGTTTGCTGGTGACTCTTGCAGAGTGACTCACACATAGAGCAAGCCGCCGAGGTGGCTCAGTGGTTATGGTGCTCGGCTGCTGACCTGAAAGACGCGGGTTCGATACCGGCCGCGGCGGTTGCATTTGGATGGAACACAAATGCTAGAGGCCCGTGTAGTGTGCGATGTCAGTTAAATTTAAAGAATCCTAGGTGGTAGAAATTATCTGGAGCCCTCATATCCTGAGTCGCTTTGGGACGTTAAACTCCATAAAACCAAAACCGTACATTGCAGCTCCAGCGCTCTGTATCTATGGAGTGGCATGCAGAACTTTCTCCCCCAGTCCCCTTGAACATTGTGGATTTTCGCGCGACGTTCGGCATAGTGTTTAGGAGCTAATTCACGCTCCTTTAGACTTTTAAGTCTCTACTTAAAGGACAAACACAATGCCAGAACATCTTCTCAGAAGTTTGGATGGTTATATTTGTAGCCTACAATAAAGAGCACTGGAACAGTTTCTGAGCTGATATTCCGGCGCATTCTAAGCAATTCCAGAGGGGCGACGTTAACGCTCAGAAGTAGGATGCTTGGAAAGCTGGCTAGACGGATTTATGTGCCCCCAAAACCGCCTCTGCAAAGGGTGATCTATAATTCCGCCCCTGAGCCCCTAAGCTTTCGTTAGAGTGCAAACCAAGACAAACGACAAGGATTCACACAGACGATCGCTCGTACTCGGCCGTACTCGGGGCTCGAGTACGGCCTGTCTCGCTGCCCAGCGCTTTGGAACGTCAAAATGGGGCCCGGAGGTTGTACCGAATTTTTCTGCGTTAGCAGTATAGTTCTCTTATCGTTCTAGGCATCTGATACTACTGGAACTTCTCTGAACCACAAAATAAACCGTGGGTCAAATGCAGTCTATGCGGGTACCCTCTTAACCACCCTCTATAAGATAGTGACGGACAGTACACTGAATGAAACGTGAAAACCTTCGCTGAGCAGTCGAATGAACGTATTTTAGAATCACTGGGAATTCTATTCGATAATTTTACATTTTTGGGCGGATACCTATTCGATTTTTTTTCTTCGTTCCATTGTTTCTTTTACTGCAATATGAGTAATAGGGCCAGTTATCAAAATACCGGCGTCGGCGTGTGAAACCAAACGCTGAACACCCACCCTTAGGCATGTATCCAAGAAGGGGGCCTGAGGACACCCCTCCCCTCTACTCCCTTCCCCACACCTTAAATCGAGCTTATTCTCCCCCATGAAATGTTCTTCGGAGTGCTGTTGTTGGGCTTTGACGATTTGACATTTGTCCGCGACAAGTATATCGCGCGTACGCACTCCGAATGGATCAGTTCACATAGATGCGGCGGTGGACGAATGACGGCTATCGAACGATTCGATTCCTTTTCGAACTCTGTCACCGCAGAAACAGTCAGGACGCAGACGCATAAAGCGCAAATCACATACGTGCCGATGGGGAACTCGTTGAAAACGCCCCGACCCTGTTTCCAGCAGTCGCCGCTAGGAGGCTTTCAGTGGCGCCTCCTCTAGAGTACTTATACAGTAACTGTACACTCTAAACACTGATACGCAGAAACAGCCAGGACGTAAACCCACAAACGCACAAACCGCAAATCACATACGGGCCGATGGGGAAGCCGTTGAAAGCGCCCCGACTCTGGTTCCAGCAGTCGCCGCTAGGAGGCTTCCAGCGGCGCCTCCTCTAGCGTACTTATACCGTAACTCTACACTCTAAACACTAATACGTCTATATGGGAGTAAAAAGGGCGCTACAGGACAGTCTACTCCCGTTTACTCCTGTGTAGCCTCCTCAACAGGCCGCGATGCACGGGGCGTGTTTGCCGTCACCTGGCTTTCTTCCAACGCGCCATTGTGGTATGCATGCAAGTCCCCGCTTTACTTTCACGCGTTTTATCATTATTACTTTCAGCAAGCAGCGCTGCCACTTTTTGCAAAACGAGTTGCCGCAGCGGGCCGGCCGTTACTTCGCTGTCTGCGCGTCACGGCCGCGTACGGCGTCCCGCCATTATGCGGCGGCGGAAGACGCTTGGAGCGCTTATAATGAGCCTCGACGATTACGCCGCCGCGCAAGATCCACTCCGCTGTGAAACTGCCCTCGTCTCCGTTTCGCTCTCTCCGAACAATGCCTTTCTGCTCCGTCTCTCGAACTGCAGAGCTGGTCGCATTGTCTTCGCGAGTGACACAATTTTATTTTTATTTTTTAGTGATAGCTGTGGAGGAGGCTTTCTTCCGAGCAGGCGATGCCGGCGCTCTGATGTCGCAACCATCACAATCCGCGTTCACTTGCTGGCATCGACAGTCGTGTAGGTGTGTGTAGGGGAGTGGACGTTGTGGGCAGTGTGTCCTGTACAGTCATGTCGACGAGATGTATGGACTACACTATAGGAGCGGTTAGTTCGAGCGAGGGGTCGTCTTTTAAGGCGAAAGCCTTTAATGCTTCACCGTTGTCTATAGAAGGTTGTCAGCAGAGGTGCCACGCTTTTCGGTTGGTCGTAACGGTTATGACGTCAGAGTGCGCGGATTCAAAGTAATGAGGTCACCCACGGATGCCTAACGCCCCCTTTTGGAGCACACGACAACTAATAAAATAGTTGGTGTCCGCTCCGACAGGGGGCGTAAGGCGTCCGTGGTTGACCGCATTACATACTTCATTACTGCGAACAGAGCCATGGATACAACCGGACTCATCGAAGCAGAGAGAGTCGTGCTACAGAAGGAGTCAAGGTCGGCAGTCAAAGTGTGTAGTTGTAATGTGTGGTCAAAGTGTAGTCAAATAAAGCACTAGTAAAGCACAAACAGTCTCGCAGTCAATGCCAAACAGTGCGCCAGGACCTTGCAGCTCTTGAGAGAGCCAAAGTGCCCCCTAATTTTTTTTCTCCCACTCATGAGAAAAGCCGGCGTCTGTCCGTCCGTGTCACGGAAAAGCAGGTGTAATTTCAAACAGAGGTATTATTTGAAATGAATTCAAAGCAGTTGCCACCTGTCCACCGTGGCACTGCGCATCAGCTCTTTGGTCGAGAGATAGACATCCTCATGGAGAACTATCTGTGCAAAAACGAGCCTTACCGGACGCTTAACCGCTGTGCCACTGCGCCAGGAGAAATGTGAGACCCCCCCCCCCCCCCCCCCGTGATCTACGAATCAATGAAAGAGGAGTACTCGCACCGGAGGGGTCTCTAATGCGATCGCATTGCAATTTAAAGAGTAGGCTAAGCGCCTGCAAAGTTTTCTTGTTTACGTCGCTACAGCCAAAAATAATCGTGTGCCGACATGTCGGCACAGTTTCTCGTCCACCAGTACCATGCAGATCGTATGCTGGAGGTATTTTGTTCTATCTACCTCGGTGCCGCAGGGTACCACTGGGTTTATAATGAATATAAGTTTTCATCTGGTCTTCTGGTGTTCGGATTTCTCTACTGTGCTGCCGCTTCCAGCTTTTATTTGCGTCTTTTGTTCTTAATGGGCCCTAAACACTTTATTTGAAGCCAAGACTAAGGCACAGCGAAGGAGGGTAACGAAAATAAGGAGAGGTAGTGGCTGTGTTACATGAGTGGGGAATGCGTTCTGTGTCTGACTTGATCTCGAGACAGTTGGGACAGTGGACTGTGTCACGCCATCCGAAGTTGAGCATTGTTGGAGTGAGGGGAGCGTTTGAACTTTGCGAAGGACGTGCGCTTGTTCCCTGTTCACTGACGGGTGAGGTTGGGGCGAAATTGCGCGATTTTCCATTCTTGTTTTGGGGGACCTTGTGAAGACGCAAGGTTGGCGTCGGTCACGAGGTTGCCAACGGAGGCGCAAAGTCCGCGAAGACATAGCTCGTTGTGTAGCTGAGCCCGGAAATGGAGCGCGGATGTAAGCTGCAATAGATGCAGCTGAGAGGGAGCGCTGTGCTAGTGCTCAGCTTCCATGAGGCTGCTGCTGAGCACGCGGCGAGTCCGGGATCAGCCGCTTTGTGCCTACAGCAGCCCCCTCTGTTGGGCACCGCGGGCACGTACTGTACGCTCGCTCCGTGAATTGCTCTGGACATGATCGTTAGGCGCAGCTTTCACTTCTAGGGGAAAGTACTCGTAGAGGAAGCCCAGCGCCACTTGAGAGAGGCGCCTCGGGTGCTCGCGAAGTGAGCCCCAATTAAACGTTTCGCTGCCCAGCGACGTTGTGCGATGGTGAAGCGGCGGCTGTTCGGTTGCCAAAGCGCGAAGACAGAGCGCGCGAGGGTTGCATGAGGATTGGGCTTTCCTGTGAAAAAAACAAAACAAACAAAAATGCTAACACAGAGCTGGAGGAGGATGGTGGCGCATCTCACGCTGTTCTCTCGCAGTTGTTTCAACTCCTGCGCGCACCCAGAGTCACTCGCGCGTGAAGTTAATCGGCGGTGTCGCGTGGTACGTGCGTACGCACTGTATCCCATCGGGCTGCTGGGTTTAATATACAAACACTGACTAGCTTGTACGTACAGAAATCACGGCAGTCTATCCGGTGGATGTGTAAGTCTGTGTGATTGATTTTCTACAGGGATACTGTACGAACCCTCTCCGTGGTAAGCAGTGTCGACGCCGAAGTTTTGTGGTAACGAGAAACTTTCGCGTCACCAGCTGCTGCGGTCACGTGATCCGGGTGCGCTTGGGAGAGAGTGAGGGGGGGGGGGTGGAGTGAGGGGAAGGCATTGCTCATTGTCAGTGCCACACGCCTGCAAACACGAGCCTCATCGCCTTTCTGTTCGGAACTGCTCCAGCGGTAGAAAAATCCAGCTAGTTTCGGTTTGACATTTAGCACACCCTGGTGACTGAAGGGGAACTGATGCCTAACAATGAATCATTCCCGTGAATGCAAGCAGCGCCAGACACAGCAGAGGTGACAGGCAATAAAGAAAAAAAAAAGCAGAGATTACCGAATTTTCTCAGGCACCGGAAAGCGAAGTTACTCTGTTTTCGCAGGAAGGGGAGGGAAAACTTTATTCCGTCAAAAGCGCGTGTAGATGGTTCAGTGCTAGATGGCCATCAGTCCTCGACTGACGGTGACATGGGCGGCCCACTCCACAGCCCGGACCTGGACGGCCGGGTCTGAACTGGCCAACACGGCCTCCCACTGCTCAAGAGAAGGATCTTGCAGCATAGCCACAGGGGTGGCTCCTTCTTGCATTCCCACAGGATATGAGCATATGTCGTCGGGTCCCCTGCACCATTTACACTCCGGCTTCACCTCTTGCGTATGTATTTTGCCGAGTATATAAGGACTGAGGAAAGATCTTGTCTGTAGTCTTCTGCAAACACACTCTTGCTCCTTGACCAATGTCTTATCCGGCGGCGAGAAAACCCTCCGGCTCAACTTGTAGTCGTTTGTAATGTCATTTAAGGACACCAGCCCATCTTTCGCGAACCCTCCCGGAACAGGCGACTCACCTGCTCGGTTGACGAAACCTCGAGCTTGCGTGTGAGCCGCCTCATTCCCCGGCTTCCTTACTGCCCATACCACCTCAACCTCTCTCATACCTCCACGTCTCACTGGGCTCAGAAGCCGAGATGCCGCAGCCGAAATCCCCCCCCCCTCCCCCCTCACGAAACTGCAGATTACTATTTTCGAGTCGCTGCAAATCAGATCAGCCTTTGTGCTTGCTATCATCCCTAGAGCGATTGCCGTCTCCTCCGCCGTCTCGGAGGACCTGGTTCTTACCGTCCCGGAAGCGATCGTGCGTCCCTGCGTGTCCGCTACCGTTATCGCAAATGCTTGCCTGTCTCCATACTCAGCAGCCTCCAGCTAGGCCGCTGCTTCGTATTTCACATACTTGCGCTATACTTGCGCCATTAAAACCCACCATCTTCATCACTTTGCTTAGAGCGCTTTCGCCCTCTTCTTTCTTCTGTCTTCATGATGCACCGGATGCGTGTTTTTCGGCGAAGTTTTGATGTACAACCCCTTGCGTACCGTCTTCGGTAGCTGTGTTTTCCGGTCTCCCCCCGGAGCCCCTGTTTTCGAGAGCCTAGCCATTTGCATCGTTAGATGCGCCTCCTTTAACTCATCCAAGATGTTGTGCTACCCCAGACCCATTAAACGTCCCGTTCATGCATTGCTGGGTAGGCCCAAAGTAGCCTTGTACGCTTGCCTGCACCACACTCGGGTATGAAGTTTTTTTTCTGCCGTATACTGTTGTCATGACAACGATACGACGATCCAGTCGGCCTTCCTCCGGCCACTATAGGAAGAATTGGCTCTGAAGTCTGGATTAGCTGTACAATGGCGCATATGGAAGTTTCCTATACCCAGGCGTTGTTGCATCTTCTTGGAGCTCGTGGCGCTTTCACTGCCATCTCACCTTCGAACCAGCGGTCGCCTTCGACATCAGTGGCTGATCGTGCTAGTTTGTTATTCGTAGCTAAGTTTAATGTAGAAACAACACAAAAGGCTTGCATGCAGTTCGTGTTTTACGCAGCCGCCGTCAGTGGTTGGTTGACCTCAAATAACGATGGCATATACGCGCTTCCACTCCACGCACGTCTTTAACTTCGTTTTTAAATCGATTGTATCTGCACGCAGAGACGGCACAACGAAAACAAACACGAATTCTGAATAAAAACAAACAAACATGGGTGCACATTTAGGTTTACCTGAAAAGCGTTACACGATAACGTTCCTTGCTGGCGTAGAGTAGCGTGCTGCCGGCTCGCGACCGAAGGCACAAAGGTTCAGTTACAGCACTTGACCAACCAATTTTCGTTATGAGCAAAATTTCTTGGTTCTGACGTCACAAACATCTTGACCAATCAATACTTTCCTGTCAGCGCCGAAAACTCTGGGTTTCCCGCCGAACGGAACTCTTAACACTCTCGCGTTAGAACTTCAGCTCTCAGTCCGTTTCTTCATCTCTTCCAAGCCGCAGTGGTGTCTCAGTGATTGCGATGCTCGTATGCTGACCCGAAAGACGCGGGTTCGATCCCGGCCACGGCGGTCGCATTTCGATGGAGGCGAAATTCTAAAGCCCCGTGTACTGTGCGATGTTGGTGCTCGTCAAGGAACCCCAGGTGGTCGAAATTGTCCGAAGTCCTTCACTACAGCGTCCCTCATAGCCTGAGTCGCTTTGTGACGTTAAACCCTCTTAAAACCTAAACTTTAAACCAAGCAGTGTTAACCAGAAGGTTTGGTTTATTTGGTTTATGGGGGTTTAACGTCCCAAAGCAACTCAGGCTATGAGGGACGCCGTAGTGAAGGGCTCCGGAAATTTCGACCACCTGGGGTTATTCAGCGTGCACTGACATCGCACTGTACACGGGCCTCTAGAATTTCGCCTCCTTCGAAATTCAGCCGCCGCAGCTGGGATCGAACTCGCGTGTTTCGGTTCAGCAGCCGAGCTGTTAACCAGAAACAACGACACAGAATCTAGGAGTCCCCTCTTTTCGCGTGCCATGTGGCAGAACCACACCTGACGCGCCAGGTGGTGTCCGGCGCGCGTGTTCGCCAAATGCAGCCGGTACAGCCAGCGATGACAGCGCCACCCACCGGCAGGTAGCAGCCACATTAAGGCTGGTTATAAATATTCATTCAGAACGACGGCTTGACATCGCCGCTATGGCGCAGTGGATTAGAGGCACGTGTTGCGTATGGAAGGTCGGCCGTTCGACTCCGCTCTCTGTACTGTAATTTTATTGTTTTTTTTTTAATTTCATTTTTTTTCAATTTTGTGCCTTTTAGGTCGCAAATCGTGATGCTTAGTGGCATATAACGCCTTTTAAGAGGATTTATTATCCCTTTTCGGTAAGCCGTTGTGACAATCTTCAGTTCACCGTGGTTTCAAGCCTTGTGGCTGTACAGGCTGCAGTTGGCGAATACGCGTCCGGCGCGTCCCTGGGCGCTGCTCCATGAGCGCTGGCAAGAAGCCCGACATTTGCGATTCTCCACGCACGTGAGGCGAGCGCCGTGCGTGTAACGTAAGACGCGAGAGCTTTAAGGGCGCCTCGCGTCGTATGCAGAAACGATGGATTGCAGCGGCGGGGGCGACGGAGCTAGCGCTTTGCGGACACATTAGAGACGTACCAAGGCACGCCTTCGGTGGGATTTCATACTTGCCCGCGTTAGACGCTGCTTGTGTGTAGCATTTCGGAGGCCTTCTGACGTGAGCGCCATTCGGAGAATCGGATTCACCTGCGGTACTGAGCTCGGAGAACGTGAAATGACTTTGCAGTGGGAAAACACTACTGGCCTCGCTTCCATGGTTTCAGCGGTGTGTGTGTATGTGAAGCCTCTGAGCAGCAAGTATAAATGGCTCACTGGGTCAGTGCACACAGCATTCATGCGGTGAGTAGGCAGTAGCGTCTACCTTCAAATGGAGTCAGTTGCGTGCCTTTCGTTTTCTCAAAGCCTGCGGAAGCTTTTGACTCTGCTGACTTTAAGGAGCGCAAAGGTGCCTAACTGGCTCCATGAATCAGTGGACACCTCAATCGCGCTTTAAGGTACGTAGCGACGGTGTCCACCTGCAAAAAAACGTGCTTGCGCACAATATTTCGTACTTAGCAATGCTAAACCCCCGGCCATTTTTGTTTTTTATTCTTTTCAGTGGGACAGGGACAGATAAGTTCAGAAGTGCGGTGGCGGACTGTGCAGGTCCCTCCGCATATAGCTTTGTCCCGAACGTCTAAGCCTCCATTGACTTTCACTGACGCAGGAAGATGAACACCACTGCCTTCCGGTTTCCCCACCGTAATGACCATTCCCCCGCCACATCATTCAGTAACATCGAAGTCGCCGGATTCACCAGAAATTTATATCGTCTTCCGAAGAGCGCACAGTGAACGTCCGTGCTGAACCACTACTACGGTGGGGCCTCACGTAACGACAGTGCGATTAAGTATACGATCACGGCTCACCTGTATCTGCGAATATGAATGCCTTCTTTGCAATAAATAGGAAATCCCAAGTATATACACCGCTTAGAACATCCTTGGCTTTTCCTGCTCAGCTAAGTGAATCATTTGATGCTCGTAGCGCTCGCTCTTCGGAGGAGTATAATCACTCAGAATTCATAACTCTGGGCGCGCCCGGGACTCGGCATCTGCGAATAAAGGTTTTCCACCCTCATACACGATCCTGACGCGCTTAATGGAATTCAGCTTCGAGAAAGCCATGCTACAAAAACCGAACGGAGGGAGGGTTCGTATCCGCATCGTGTGTGCAAAAGGACGACCCGTGGCCTGTTTGTGGAGAGTTAAATTGGCGGTGGGATTAGGTAAGCCCGAGGGTGTCGACTTAGCTGAACGCCTCAGGCCTGCGTTGGTTTGGCTCTATAGCCGAGGCCTTGACATGCTTCACCTTAACGCCGGACGTCACAAGTAAATGGAGTAGAGAGATGATTCGCAAACCACGGTCCTGATCGTATCCTTCAAATGCTGACGCATCGGAAAGCGAACCTCTACCCCTCTTGAGCAGGGGCATTAAACAGAGGACGGTTGCACTGTGCTCAAGCAAGCACCGCGTGATTCCCGGTGGATTAAGGAACATTGTGTGCGCTAAACCAAACCTAAATGTGTCTGCAGGACATTGCGATAATGCGCTCTGTAGCATGGATAAATGGTACAATCAGCACTGGCCAAAACATTATCGCACTAGCGTCGCCTGCAACACAGTGTATATCTCTTCTGAGACTGCAAGAGAGACGTTGAGGTTTTTGCAAGCTACAGGTGGGATTAGCCTTGCGGATTCTGCCGGCAATTGCTCCACCTTAGCGACACTTAAATGTTAAATGAGGTCTATAAATCAGGCAAATATCTGTGTCCTGACTGGTCCACATTGCTATAAACACAACCACCCATAACAGTAAATAGTTAACTCCTGCTGTCACCATCTGGAGTCTAGATCCGAGTTCTGGAGGATCTTTAGAAGAATGCGTGAAGCCTCCTTTCTACAAGACTCTTTTCCGCGCGGGTAGACAATGTCCTGAAGGGAACTGTGAGGGGCTCCTGTCTTCTTGAGGGAAGCACACGCACACCTTTCCGCGTTGTGCACTGGACAACACATAAGATAATGTTCTATATCACCGTACGCACTACATGTGGAACACAGCGGAGACTATGACACTGCATGTCTTGAGGTGGCTTAGTGTTGAGGCTAGAGCCCTAGTAACCGGCGCACAAGCAACAAGCATAAAATAACACAGTGTATAGACGACACAGTGCTGCCGTCCTCTTGGGGTTCTTTGATTCTGGTTTGTTGTGCATTGGTTGCCCGCCAGAATGAACCACCAACTAGCGCTGCCTGCGGTTTTAAAGGCTATACACGGTTTCCTAAAGTGCCCCGCCCCACTTCCGCATAGCTAATACAGTAGCGGATCACGATGCGATCATCTTCCTCAAATAGGAGATCACAGTACGGCCACCGCCGGTGCGTTGCACTTAACGTCGAACGCGTCTGTATGCACGACGTGTACGCAAAGGCCACCCGGCTCTTCGCTGCGTTTTGGGCGCGTGCGATGTTTTCTCTGCGGGGAATCAGACTG
The DNA here is from genome assembly GCF_055824585.1 of Amblyomma mixtum. Lineage (NCBI taxonomy): Eukaryota > Metazoa > Arthropoda > Arachnida > Ixodida > Ixodidae > Amblyomma > Amblyomma mixtum. Next base: position 62,934,748 of record NC_143018.1, read on the forward strand.
CCAGTCTCGCGTGTTATTCCCGTTCCCGCGAGAGCGCGCTGGTGTCCCGTGTGGAGAGGGGGTGGTGACGCCGGTTGAGAGGAGGTTCCCGCCGTCCGACTGTGTGTGTATCGGCCCTCAGGCCGCCCACCGTCCGTCGAGACGGGTGGGAAGCCGAGCCCGATTAATTATTCATCAGCGAGGACGGGCGCGTACGGCACCCGAGCGGCTCGCGCGGGCGGCCTCTCCTTCACCGGCGGCCACGGGGAAAGTCAGCGTGACAAGGACGAACCTACGCGCGTGTGAGCGTGCGTGCGTGGACGGGCCGTTACGGGAGGTAAAAGTTAGCGCGCGCCCCAATTCGAGGCTGCCGGGGTGGGTGCACGCGGACGCCATATCGCGTTCCTCTCGGGGGCCGTGCTTTTTTGGAAGGTGCACTGCCCTTGTCTGTCTCGCGCACGCTTTGTTACCCTTTCTTCTCTGCCTATGCCTAGAGAGACCTGGGACAGGGATTGGCCGGTTTTTACAGTGTGTTCATGGTGAGCGGGTGAACGTCGGTGCAAACTATCGCTCTCGCTGTTTCGTGTCAGAAGAAAAACTACAAATCTCGGAGTTTCATAGACGGTCTCATGGCTTTGTTGTTTCATTCTCACTAGACGTGATATGCGTGCTGACTGCCCTTGTGTACTTTCTCGAAAGGTCGTGAATCACTGTGTCGAAATGACGAAATGCATGTACAAGTTCTGAATCAGATCCTGGCCACTGACGCCTCACACGCTACCGAGGTATTCTTCATTATTATCGCATTCGCGCCGACTCTATATACCTTGACTCAGCCTGCGGTCTGGCGAAAGTGGACGAACGACTACATGCCGGAAATCACTGGCACGTGCCCGACTTGTCTGTTCCTAGCCGACACCTTTCACGTCGTGGCTTCGTGCCCCGCCAATCCACTCTCTTTCTCATCACCTTTCCTCATCCCTACTGGAGAGTCCTGGGAGGAGTACCTGCTCGGCTGCTCCACCCTAGAAGCTCAACGCTCCTTGGTGGCGCGCGCCCGTGCAACGGCCATCTCCAGTGATCTAGGACTAGGGGCTGCCACTTAGACGTTCAGCAAGCAATTGCCTTGTTAAGTTGCTGAATAAATTTTCTTCTACTACTACTACATGTATGGGAACTGATCGGTGTTGTGAGTGAAACGTTTCACAGTTAACCCGTGCGAATATGCAGCTTCCCCGTTCGAGATTGCGGGAACATGTCGCTGCAAGGCGGCATCGTGCTGAGGATATATTGAGTTCTTCCTACTGTTTGAAAGGAGGAAAGAAAAAGTTATGCCAGAAACGGGAAAGTGTAAACTCTTGGTCAGCCCTGAGCCTATAGCGTCATTGTGGGCGACATTTCCCGCATTTCGGTCTCAATCATCGTGTAGCTACTAAATGGATGTGTTTATAGCTATCTCGTGGGTGTCTCCTTGCATTCATGAATTTCTATCACCTTCAGTGTTTGCTGCCTGTCCGTGATTGTGCGTATCGCGTCCAAATCCATTCTATTGTCTTTCCTATATCGCGGATCGACTGCGAATTGCCACTTCTTACGCAGTTCGTGTTTTGAATCTCGCAGGGAGTTCGGCTGGGTGTACTATGCAGCGAGGCTGGCCCAATTCACAGCCCCAGGACGGCAAAGAAACTTCCTGGCCATGATCCCACCTCTGTGCAGCCTGCCCTGAGAACATCGGTAGCTATGCTGCGCACGGCATAGAGGGGCGACGCATCCGTAGAAAGTGCCTTGGCCATCGACACCTCCATTCGCCCTTCCTCACCGTTTCGGAGCTCCTGGTGGAAGCCTCGTTAAGAGTCTGTAAAAGTGCTCGTCGTGGTCAAGCTGCAAGGCTTGGCGTCTATTCTGTTCTCCGTTGGACGAGACAGTGAATAGGTCGTGCCAGAGGGTGCTTGGGAAGTGGTCTCATTGTCCAATACTTCTGGTTCTACATCTGGCTCAACTAAGTGGGCCGTTCCTTGAAAATCTTGCTTCTCAGAAGACATCCGGTGGATCCTGGATCACGTGTGTGTGTTTGTTTACCTATTACACGCGTACACGTCTCTGACAGACGCATAGGCTTCTAAGGTGGTACTGTGCCATCATTAATTTGGAGTGAAAAACTGCGAAGCCATCGCTTCTGGGCGGAATTCATCTGCAGGTGCGTTGGAAACAGTGATTCTGTGCTCTTGCGGAGGTCAAGATTTCTGGTGTTCTAGGCGATTGAGCACCCAGTGACTGTCCTACTACGGAAGACTGCCGCTGCCGAGGTGTTTGCAAGTGTGTGCGTGTGTGTCTGCCTGTGTTAGTGTTCGCAAGTTATTAGGCGGGCCAAGAAGCCCAGTGTGACCAGCTGGGCCTTCTGGAAAGCGGCTCGGCACGCGGCCAACATGCGCGAGGACGACTTCGAAGTGGCCCTGAAGGTGGTGGTGGTGGGCAACGGCGCCGTAGGCAAGTCCAGCCTGATCCAGCGCTACTGCAAGGGCGTCTTCACGGCCGAGTACAAGAAGACCATAGGCGTGGATTTTCTGGAGCGCCAGTTGAGCCTCCGGGGGGAGGACGTTCGCCTCATGCTATGGGACACGGCGGGCCAGGAGGAGTTCGACGCCATCACCAAGGCCTACTACCGGGGCGCCCAGGGATGCGTGCTTGCCTTCTCGACGACGGACAGGGAGTCGTTCCGCGCCATCGAGTCCTGGAGAAAGAAGGTACGCGGTGGAAGTGCCTCGCTTTTTGCACGCAGCGTTTGTTCAAATACGGGTCGGCCGTGAATATAGGTCGACCTCCTTAGTCGTGGCCCGCGTGGGGCCAAAAAATGTCCTCTTTGGTAGGTTGAATGAGATGTGAATGCAACGGCATTTCCTACTTCGGTAATACGTTTCAAGGCCAGCGAGTGGCTCTATCATTGTTCCGAATTATGAAGCATGCGTAGTTGCTATATCATTTCTCGCTGCTGCAATTTACCTTATTTATAAGAATGGTTAAGCTGCTGTATAGTTAGTACGGATACATTCGCTATCTCCTGACCGAGCTTTCGGTTTTCACACACAACGGCTCTTCGAAACATTGTAACATGCTGCGGGCACCCGCTAGGAATGCACTACTCTGAGTTGTACATTCAAGACTGCCTCTGTTCACACTTTATGCTTTATTTTTGGCTGCATTCCTTTCCTTGGCATATCAAAGTTCGTGCGGTATCTTTCCGGACAATGAGTTTTGTTGTGTGACGTCATTTGCAGGTGGAACACGAATGCGGCTCCATACCCATGGTGCTGGTGCAGAACAAGATTGATCTCATGGACAGAGCGACAGTATCCAAGTAAGCACGCCCTTGGGCATTTCTTTTTGCTTCTAGCTCATGTGGGAGGAGGTACTTGCAAATTAGCACATTTTTTCATAGGTTGGCGGTCATCATGTTCACCGATGAAACGCGCTTTACATGTACTTCATAAAATGTTTTATATTGCCTGAAAATTCACGTAGGAACGCAAACAGTAAAACACACCAACTTATTTGCATAGGTTTCTGCAGAAACTGTGCTTATATGAAAGGAGGCATACGTCACCTTCCGTGGTGGTTACGCACAGTGCAGGTTTCTATCCAGTGATAAATATCTAATGTTTCCTGGTTTACTTCAGGTCATTGTGCCTAGGCGGTGCAGCCAATGGGCCAGCGTGATCCCAGCGGAGAACCGAGTTGCTCAGCGCTCTCTTGGGGCGCGCATGTCTGCCGAGGCCGATCTTGCTTCTGGATCATAACCATAAATATCGTCAGCAATATCCAAAAGTCCACTGCAAAACAAAGTGCGACGGTCAGAGAGAAATTAGGATCTAAGAGGCGACTTTAACTAATAACCCAAACAACTCGAATAGCAGGTGGGAGCTATTGGTAGAGCATGCAGAAAGACGTACACTCTGAACAGGGATACGCCTGTATGGGAGTGAAAAGGGATTGCGTTAGAGGACAGTTTACCTCCGTTTTACTCTCCTCTGTTTAGAATGTACGTATTCCGCTGAGAAGAACGTTCGTTTTCTCTTTCGAAGCACAGATGTGGAAAGCGGTAATGGAAAAGCATGATTGCGTGAACAAAAAAAAAAAGAGATTGGGTGGTCCCCGCCAAAGCTGACAGCACGCGGTATGTAAAGCTGCTTTAAGCAGGGAAACTCCAGTGATCGCGGAGTCGTGAGTTCTAAGAGTACGTTCATACTGCAACAGCGCGAAAGGCGGAGCCAAAGAACGAGGGAAGACAAACACGGTGGCGTGTTTGTCTCGCCTCATTCTCCCGCTGTTCCAGTATGAATTCTAACTAATTCGCCCTGTTTTTCTGTCGAAGAGTGGCCGGCCACTGCCGGACCGCCTGAAGAAACACTCGCTGCGCGCCGAGCAGCGTGTGTCAATACTTGCACGTGACCTGAGACGAGGAGACTATCTATAGAGTGAGGCTATCCGTGACCACGCTTCTGAAATGTCAGGATTGCCGGTTCAGAAAAATGTGTGTAATTTTTTAACGGCAACCGTCTCGGTTCGATGCTGCACCCTACGTGTGTGTTTGTGATAGGTAGTAATGAGAAAGATGATATAAAAAGGGGGGGGGGTATGGGTGCCTTAGGGCCAGAGGATCTAAAGCGGCACCAAAGCACAGCTTGTTTACTTTTCAACCTTCCTTCCGAGTTGCGGAGTTTTCATTTGATTACGAAGCGCTGAAACAGAGTACAGGCGCGGCCATAAGTAAACGGAGCACACTATTCCGTTCGAAGTGCAATCACGCTTCCTCTATTGGTAATGAAGAAGCGTTGTTTGTCTTCAAGAAAGCCCACCAACCTCCTCTACCAGCATCCGCGTACCACTGCTGGAAATTTCAATTAGGTGACGCGTGAAAAATATTCGAAGACAGTTGCGTGCTCGGTTTACTTTTGTCCGCGCCTGTACATGTGGCGACGGTGGCGACCCACGACGGCCGTCACTTGAAGTAGAAGCGGGACGTCTGTGAAATCGTTTATCATGGGCTGACTTTATGGCCAACACATTGTATCCAAACCGACAGTGGCCAGGTGTCTAAACCTCGGCACGGACATTTTTTTTTTAGTTTGTGCGGAAACCTCCTCGCTTTAAATGACTTCGGAGTGAAACCCCCTCCGAGCAGGGAGGAAGGAGACATCCACAGTATCGCCACCCAATAACTGACCATTCGAACAGGAAATAAAGGACGCACGGAAGTCACTTCTGCGACCACTTTTTCCACTGTAAAAAAAATCTATGAACTTGTCCTGTATTTTACTTTGTTGTAACACCTTGCAACCACTGGGACGGGATGGCGAACTTTTATTTGTGTTTTTCTTTCGATATTTCCCGCAGTATCGGTCTCACAGTTGCGATCGCCGCAGAAAACGACAGTAGGCTTGGCATCAACGAAATTTCCGCGACTGCGAAATTGCCGCGAGTGCAAAATTGCACGGAGGGGTTACACCCTCTGTTTGAGGTCGCATTGCAGTGGGTTAGACGGCTCAAGGAACCAAAATCATATTGCAGAACATTATAGTTTAATATATCTCGCGCGCGAATTGGAAGTTCTAATTTGTAAGCTCGTACGTTTTTTAAATTAAAACTCTACAATGTTCGAGCAAAATTTTATGGGCTGGGTTCTCTTAACAGTGCAGAGTTGCTGATTTTGTTGATTTAATTGTGGACGTTTAAAAATTACAGCATTACGATCCTGCTCACTAAAACAACCTTACTTCTGTGCGGGTTAGTGCAGCCGGATTACATTATATACGTACGTGATCTGGCTGATCATTATCATCATCAGCCTGACTACGCCCACTGAAGGGCAAAGGCCTCTCCCATGTCTCTCCAATTAACGATGTCCTTCGCCAGTTGCGGCCACTGTATCCCCGCAAACTTCTTAATCTCATCCGCCCACCTAACTTTCTGCCGTCCCCTGCTACGTTTGCCTTCTCTTGGAATCCACTCTGGCTATGTGATATCATATCTAGATTATATACAAGTATGGGTATGTACCATATGTCGCCATTGCACTTAACTCGCCGTTGGTGAGAAATGTCTGCCGTATATTTTTAACGCCCTCTAAGAGTCAAAATAAACCGCCGAACGTATGCCTGTTCAGGCGGCACTGAAACAAACTTCGTGCGCTCTTATACGAACAGGGAGGAGTCCGAGGAGCTGGCGAGGAGAATGCAGCTCCGGCTTTACCGGACTTCCGTCAAGGAGGATTTCAACGTCAACGAAGGCAAGTGGCACGCTGGTCATATGTCGACATCGGAGAGAGCGTGAAGTTTCACTGAGACAGCCTCGCCTGTGTTAGGGAACCGTCACCACTTATTTTTACCACCCACTTGGGGCCTTTAATAGTTTTCCTACCAAAAGCTAAATAGGGTACTTTGCTCAGCGCACCTGCCGGTAAAGAAGAAAAATAAGAAGAAAACGTTGACATTTTGCTTACGAGGGACCTTATGTCCTGGTTATGTGTGGCGTTGTTTCTAGTTTCGGCGTAGCCGTAATGCTTCTTTCATGAGTTTTGATTACATCTGGCTGATATACTAAAATTATCGCTACAGGGTCAGCTACACAGGTCCGAAGACAGGGAGAGAGTTGGGTAATTAACTTAATTTTCGTGGATTTTGGTAATTAAATTAAAGGGTTAGTCTACTCACCGAGATGAGTGTATAAATAATGGCATATTCTGGTACTTGGCACCCTATAACATCAATAACGAGGGATCTGCTCCCGGTTTAAGCAGGAATTTATATTTTATTTCGGCGTTAAAAGTCGCGTAAAAATGCATGGTGGCGACCCCAAACGTTCATTTTGTTGGTGCAAGTGGTAGTCTTTTTTTGTAGAAGCATAAGTGAATATACTACGTACCGTTAGTATGCCCCAATGTCACAGAAACGTACGTTTTGCTCTAGTAAACTGTATAAGGCGTACCGCTCGCTTTTTCTGTAAATTACATGAATATTTATAGTTATACGTACGCTAAACGCAGACACATTCCCACTTTTAGTTCAGCGTATGCTAGCAGAGACGCAAAAATACTCAGCCTATAGTGGCGCCATCTGGTTGTCAGGACGGGAACCATTGCTGTAAAGAAACCGACTCTCCACTTAAGCCTAGAAGCAGCAGAATCGTCACGCTAATTATTAAAATAAAGCGAATTTATCACCCATACGTTTTCTCACAGGTGAGATGAGACGAAGCGAAAGACCGCCGCCCAATTTATGGCCAGTGAACGCACTGAAAAAGGCAGCAACAACGAGAATTCAGTTCGAAGCGAGAGGGCCGGCTTCGACGGGCGCCGACATGTTTGTCGCCACACGGCGGAAATCCAGATGGTTGCCAGATGAGACTACCACCTCATACAGATGTGTTCCCACATCAATAAATCATATTTTAAAATGTTCTACCGCACTTCTTGGCGCCACACCTGGCTAAACAGTAATTTGAGCAATGAGCTATCGGTTGCCGCAAAGAAAATATGGCCGATAAAATTCAGTAGACTGACCCTTTAAGGAGATTGCCCGAGGTTAGGAATAAGTCACAAGGGGGAGCATGTGGGCTGTAGGTGTGGGTGTTTTTGATTCTTGTAGCCATGGTAACGCACGCCACGTGGGCTGCTTGGCCATATGTAAAGTAATTCAATGTAGTCTGCCTTTGTGGGTGATGAGTTTAGCAAACTTATAAGAGCACGCCATCAACGGCTCGAAAGGCCCGCGCGCTTTGCTCGAATCGCTATTTGAGAGGCGAATATATTAATGCCTTACCCGATTAAACGTGCAATGTGGCCTCTTCCTACGTTCAGTGCGCTTAAAATCGCTTCTGCGGCATTTTTGTATAACTTTCGTGCTGAGCTGATCGTGTTATGAGACAAGGTGTGTCTAACGGTGCTTCCCCGCCGTTGCAATCGCGTGCTGCAGTGTTCCGGTACCTGGCCGAACGGTACCTGGACCAGATGAACAACCCCGTCGACGACTATGTCCGCGGTCCCCACTCCAAAGGACTCCGTAAGTGATCTCTCTATGGTCTATGTGTTCTCCCTTTTGGGTGGAGTTTTACTATGGAAGCACGGATGTAATCGTATTTCTAAGCATCTTTTCTAGTCAAAGTGGGGAACTGTAGAACTTGGGATAGTTTATCTTCGGTAAACGGTGTCGTATGTCATAATTGAAAAAAAAAATCATCGCCATCGAGTTGATCGTTGCAACCAGAGCTCTTTGTTATTCCCTGTTGCTAAACTCCCCGTAATTGATTGATTGAGCAATTTTTATTGTCATCATAAGCGACGTTTATCTCCGCCCCCGGCACGCAGGCCTGGGAGACAGGGAATTGCGCGTGCGTGGTTAGAGGCTGGGTGACAGTCCTTGACTGGTAGCGGCCTTTTCCGCCATATGGATGGGGATGGTGGTGCGTTGGAGCTCAGGGTCCGGGCTGCTTAGCAGGGTCTCCCAGGCTTCTGTACTGTCAATATTTTTGCTCGTCTCGGGAGAGTTTGGGCACTCCCAAACTCCCTGTGAGGGCCCATGCATTGAATTCTGACTGAATGTGCCAAAACTCGGAGGTTAGCTGCCTACCACGCCACTTGCGGCGTTCAAAGGAACTGCTGAGCGTCGTTGAAAACACGAACGGGCGCCGTGGATAGCTTACAGGCCACTTCATAGGGGGCGCCACAGTCTGTTAACTACCTAGAATTCGGTACAGGGGATTTCAAAGCGGAGTTTTCCAACTGGTCTTTTCAAAGAGCCCTGGTTACAACAGTCACTTCTTCGTCCCAAAGGACATCGAAGAACCTAGGAGTTCTTAAAAATTTAACTAACCTCGCGGCTTCCGTTGAAATACTCCGCGCTGTAACGGTTCGGTGCACAGGCAGGCCAGCTTTTCATCGCCTGCCGCGGTTCCTTTTTGTGCGGTTGCGTTGGCTGCTGTACGAACCATCTGGTCTAGCGCTGTGGCTTCGTTGGATTGCATTCCGAACGATTCTAACCGCGCAGCGCTTACGCCACTTTCCCCGCATTCCAAGAAAGCTCTACAGCGACCGCGTACTTTTGCGACTTGAGAAACCTATCGCCCTGACGTCCAAGGTCACCACGCGCAGCGCGCCGCTGCGTCCCGCTCATTGAAAAAAAATGATGGATTGGTTCTGTCTTTCGACCGGGCCCTGACAACGAAACTACTCGCGCTATTTGAGTCCCCCTGGTGCTTTTGGCTCCCGAGTCGCGCGATAGTGTCGTTGTTGAGTTCCCGTTCTCCAGCATGCTTCGCTCGATGAGCGATATCGGTCGTTCGACTGTTGAAGTAAGTGGGGAGAAAACGGCACAAGCTGAGTCAGCGGACATCGCACAAAACGCGTAGGTGAAGAAGGAGACGAGACAAAGGAGTGAAAGCGTTGTTTGTGCCCCCCCCCCCCCCCCCCCCCCGCTTTATTCGTGTATGTTGTGGAGTGCATACGAAGTTATGGAGCAAGCAGACATGTGCGAGGCCACGATACGATAAGTGAAATTACGTACGAGCACAGCCGGTTCGCTCGAAATTTCCATTGTACGGGCAGCCTTGCTGCAAAGCGATGGCTGCTAACCACTTAGTTGCTCCGAAAAGGGGTCGGGAAAAAAAATAGCGTTCAAAAATATGGAACTCTTTTTCGAGAGCTTCGTTTTGTTCGCGCCATTTTTCGTAGATAACTCGCCGCAGAACGGTTCTGAACCTCTTTTGATCGCCGTGCCGTTCAAAAAGTGAGCCATGTCATTAGGGCTGATATCGAGCTGTAACCATTGTTGTTCGCTGGCTTCGGCATCAAATGCTGGGCGAGCCAACGGAAGATAGAGATGCGGAAGATTGGACTGAAAAAGGAATCTTTAGGAAATGCGGCCAGTTGCGGTAGTCACGGTGTGGGCCGAGTGTAATCGTATGGACGACGTGGATGGATGACCGAATCGCACAAAAGGTGAAATTCTCTGTTCTGCGTGTCAGGTGTCCGTAGTGTATGCCACTATTATCGTCGTAACTTCACAAGAGCCGGTTGACTCTACCTCGTTCATAAAACAGCGGCACTATGTACATACATCGTGCAGATATATACGTTACGAAGGAATAGTTTTCTGTCCTGTGACCTGCGCGATCCTTAACCTTTTATCAAAGTATGCATTCGGAAAATTATAATGCCTCAAACTTTTTGTCATGGACAAGTAAGGTAGATTAAAAACAGGGATGCAAATAACTCAGAACTGTTCGTGCCGCTATATCTGTCGGGTGATTCGCACCAGAGAATCAGACATCAGTGTGGTGGGCAACAAGGAGGAGTGATGTAAACCTCACGACAACATACTTATATGCCTTATGGATGTTTGGTGAATGATAAGTATATAACTGCCGTTCAACAAGCGTTGACGATGTGAGCTCTTAAACCAAACCGAACAAGAATTCAAGAATGTGGTGACAGCACTGTATCAGAGGTCACCAGGAGACGGCATCACGTCCTGTCTTTAGTACGAAGGCTCTCTTGTAGCATTTCTTAACGCCGTCTTCCTTTTCCATTGTTTCCCCTTTTCGCAGACCCCGTGACCAACAACCTGCGCAACGGCCACCTTCTGAAGCCGACGCAGTCACACAGGGACGCCCCCACCATCAGCCTGCACCGGAGGCTCAGGCCGACCAGGAAGTCGCTCCGGCGCAGCTGCTCTCTACTCTGACCCCGGGTGCGGCCCGTAACCACGCCGTGCCCTGCATTTTAGTCGGATCCCGAAAGGGGCACGTCCAGATTACCCCGAGGGAGTGTACATTTCGTCACCCACACACCAGAGGGAGCTGTTCAACCTGCGGTGGCGCCGCACTGCGGTATCCCGCGAATTATTGGTAGGGAAGTGGAAGTGACAGCTTCTTTAAGGAAAACAGGGACCGAACTGTGAAAGTATCTGGACCACAAGAACGCCACGAGGGTGGCTTGAGCCTATCACTTCCGCATATTTGGTGGCTCGCCGCACGACACACAAACTGCCGGGGCTTGCCAGTGCCCTTATAAGATGCGCGAACAGCGTTGAGGACTGGACTGCTGATTGAACAGCTTCAGCTGTAGCGCCGAGATCAATGCCTAAACATCGTTACGCGAAAATCCCAGGCGCATCGACCACTTGGAAATGAGGTATTAGTCCTGGGCTGAGCGACCGTCGGTTTCTTCATTGGTCGTTGTATCGTCTGGCGTTTGTGAACTTCGCCGAGTTTATTCAATATCTTGCGAATGACTATGGTGCAGGCGGCGCAACGCCCAAAGTCGTTCTGAGACATCGACTCCATGCTGCGTTCTGCGCTACGCACTGTGTAGCCAAGCCAAGAAGGGTGCCTCTTGAAGACAGCTTCTGGGCTGGTTGGCACGCACTGCGCAGTATGAGGCAGTCTCGCACTTAAGGTAATGCCGGTATTTGGGAGAGGAAGGCGCTCGATGCTGCTGTTACCCTAACGAGTCCCAACCAAACAATATTCCCAAGATATTAAGGCCGCCTCCACAGAAAATAAGCATGTGGGCATCGAGTAGGTTCGTTGTTCGTGTTCGGAACAACTGTCGTGATTGAATAAAAAGAAACGTCCCGAATCCAGCGCCGATGAAATGCTCTAAGTCGAGGAAGAACGATGCTCGCATTACGTAAGGGTGAACCCCCAGGGTACGCTCGCTAAACTTTTGCCACGCTTTTGTGTGTAGGCCTTCAGTGTAGGTCAGGCGAGACCTTCACAGGCTACTTTCAGCGGCCTTCTTGTCGTATCCTTATAGGCGAAGACGTTGTTGACTGAAGCTGGTATCGCCATGAAACCTGCTCCTTTCAGGAGTTGTTTATTTTCTCTATCGGTATTACTTTACTGTCGTGACGTGACATATGCAGCGCCATCCTCCATTTTTTTTGCATAAACTGCACATTGTCGCGGTATTACAGCACTACGCTCTGTTATTGTCAACATAACATCAGAGTGGATGCAATAGATGAAAACTGCATAACGCCTGTTAACTGTGCCTAACCAACCTGAACTGGATCATTTTCGTTAAGTTGCCGTATGGCAGCTCAGTGCCGTGTCCTGGCGTATCAACGCAAGGAATGCGCCAGGAAGAGCCACCATGTGAAGAAAATGTTTGTCGGTGGTATGAGTCGCACTGTCTGGTTTTTAACCCAAGAGTGTCTGCGAATAAAATGGTGCTGTGTATTCTTTTTCAGCTGATCGATCAGTTACTTTATCTAGACAAACTCAGGATGGCAGTTAAAACCTGAGAAGGATGACTGTTCGCAAGAGAAGAATTCTAGCATGCTTTCAATGCAGAGGAATATTAGCGCCGAATGCATTTATCCCCTTTCTGCATAACAGAAACTAAAGTACAGTGCCTTGTTCAATTTCTGTCACACCGCTAATCTGGTTGGAGATGCTCGCTGGAAGGATTTTCACACATATATATTTGTGATATATCTACACTTTGTCCCTTCAAATTGTTAACCAGGAGTAAGTACGTGCAGGAGCTTGTGCTAGAAGCATGCCTTACAACATTTTGTTCACTTGTATGCCTTCGAGGTATTTTCGTTTAACGTTGTGTTCTAAAGGGACACATCATGGCGGTATTCCCGCTGACAGGGTAGCAGCATGCATTTGCACAACGAGTCTAAAGCTACTATGTTGTTTGCAGTTGGTGAGTAATGTGGTGCAGCAGCGTAGATCTCCAACGTCCTACAGTTCGACAATGAGCGTGCCTTGAACCTCGCGCATACCCTCATTAATTTTTGTGTGACGACCATACTAAGAAGTTGCTGTAAAAAGGTTATGAGTTCATTGTTTGCTGTCAAAGGTGCAATTCAGTGTATAAAATGGGAGCGACAAATGAAATTTCTGCACTATCAAGAGAGCTTTTTTTTTTTGTGAAAGTCTTAGTAAGTGGTACAGCCTTTGTCAAAAGTAACCAGGCTGCATGGTTTGTTTCTCATTTGTATAGTAGAGCCTTTACGGCTTTCCCTAAGGTCGAAAAGTTTTTTGAAGGTGAGGTCAGGGGTTCTCCTTACCATACATAGATTTAGAGCTCGAGGGCTGGCATAATAGTTTAAATATGCGACTGAGAAGCAAAACCATGCAGCCTGGTTACTTTTGACAAAGACTGTACATATCGTCACAAAGTGAACTCAATTTCAGTTTTTAATGTTCAAAATTTAACACCTTTTAAGGACGTGGTAACTGAATAAGGATGATTCCTCTTGATGTATTGCACTGGTCGACCTGTATATCCCTTGCGATTGCTTACTAATGCAGAACTCGTATTTTCATAGTCGCATGAACAATTAATTGGGAAGCTGGAGGAAGGAAAAAGAGCAGCTGGAAAACATTTTTTCAGTATAGTTTACTGGAATGATGTAATGCCAGGATGGCATAAAAAATAAGTAAACCTTTGGACTACAGGAGCTTAGACGTCCATCCAAGTTCGAATATATTAATGCGCTCTGGATCTACAAGTAATGCAAGGAAAATTTTCTGTTAGATGACTGATCTCTCACACTAACACAGGTACATCTTGGCAACATCACTGCACGAGGGAGCACTGACAACGCGAGCAGTATTAACAATGAATGGAGCGACATCTGGCTAAGGTAGCCGACTTGGTTCTTTTGCAAGCATAGCCCAATACTGGTCTAGAGAGGCCTGACTGTGCGCCTTTACAGTCATAATGCTCGCTAGCCAGTAGTGACATGTGCCTTAGATAACTATGATGAATTCCATTGTCTACATAGAACAGATGTTCATTAATCCCCGTTTTTACTTTTTTTTTCTCCGTGTACAGGAAAACGTGTTCTTTTGGTAGGTGCGATGGCGGACATCGCATTTTCGCTACTGGATTTCGAAAGGAGCATTTGGAATTCAATATCGAAACTTTGTGTTCAAATCCTGGAACAACAGGATGTTCTGCGGCGCCCAATAAAAATCACGTTTTGATTTAGAAGCTTGTCATTCCCAGTGATCTGACATGCTATGGGACTCAAAAACAGTAGGGTGCTTCATTATGTGGGAATGTTTTTTCAGAAAGTGTTTTGGGCGGAGGATTTGGCGCGTAAGCGTTGTATAATGATATGTGCAAAGAATGCGTACAATATTCACGAGTTTTTATTTTGCGAAGGTCTTATTTCAGTTTAACAGCTTGTGGCCCAATTTGGGGATGGTAAACATGGCTATATAACAAGCCATTTTCACAAAGTCCCGTTTGTCGAATTATTCTGTTGTTGTGATTGTGTAGCACTGTCAATTTTGATACTTTGAAATAAGAAGGTGTACACTGCCAAACGTAGCGTATTTCAGGCGGTAAGAAGTACTGCCACGTATTAAGGCATTGTTCAATGTGCAGTGCAGACAAGCTTGATGGACCAATGTTCAACTGGAAGAAAACGCAGTTTCTTGCATGTTTGCTATTTGCTGCCGTCTGTTTTTGTTATTCCGGTCATTTGTAAATGGTGAAGAAATAAAAGTCAATTTCATGTCGCTTTTTGTCTTGAGAGTGAATTGTGCTTATGCTTGCGAAGCTGCCGGAAGTGGAAGAAAAAATATCAAGAGAACGAATTATAGGTCCCGTGTAAAGGGGGCATGTAGACACATAAAACGCATAGTCTGCTCTCAAATATACTGAAGAAGGCAGTTTATTTCGTTAGAGACGAACGCTACATATTGCGGAGAGCGGAAGTACAGAACACGAGTTGCTGGTAAGGTCCCTCAGTATGTAGTCGGATACAACTTAAGTCTGCAGTGAAGCTCCGCCCACACTCAGGAACGCCGCACAGAATTACTGTACGACAAGAAATTAGACCGCTGTTAAAATTTTCTTGTTGCTTGCACAAGAAGCTAACCACAAGAAAAAAGTTATAAGCCCTTAGCGTAATTAGCAAGATAGAACATGCAATCAAATTTTGATGTCTGTATTCTTTTAAAGGAGTATAGACACCTAATTTCTGTTTCCTGCGTGCTTTACTTTCGGTAATGACACATAAGACGTTAAAAGGGGTTTTATGTCTCGTGAGGCGTGAAAAAAAAGAACAGCAATATGATCGCCGATAAAGCGTTGTAATTCCTGCTCTGGAAGCATGCTGAATTAAGCACGGTGAATTGAAACTATGGATTAGCGAGCATGCTGCTATTTTTTTTTCATGCCCAACGTGAGCTAAAGCCACCCTTCACGTCATATCCGTTGTTCGATTGTTGAAATTGAAATCAAAACAGCATCAAGAAAAAATTCAAATTCAAGCTATTTAGCGGTCTTAGGGGAATACCACGTGGTGACTCAGACATTCTAATGACTAACGCACCATTCGAAAGAAGAAGATACGCAATCTTAAATTTGGTGTCTAATATCCTTTAAAGGACTGCAGACACCTAACGACAAATAATATGCAGTCTGAGCGGGACTTCGGGAAAGTTCCCAGCAGGTTGAGACCAACGCGATAAAAACGTTCGAAAAAATTACAGTAAGTTGAAGGCCTCGAGCAGGAGACGGAAGCTGGCTTCTCTCACGTTCTTACAGGTCGCCGGGGGCAACGTAGTGACATACAGTCCGGCGAAAACTGAGCCTAAAGAAATGGTAGCGCAGCCTGTCGTACGCGCGGCACGTCGAGGTGACACAAACGGATCCACTGGATGAGCGTCACAAGCAGCAAGTCAGGTCAGCCAGAGAGCACACCGCGGCGATACAGGCTGTTATCGCGGAAAATAAATATTCCCAGGGAGACATTCGGGTTTGCAGATCTGTGGCACTGTGAGGGGTCGCGGCACTGCTCGGCGATGCTGACAAAGTTTGAAATGGCGAAGAGGCAAGATCCAACGTCAGTCTCACTCGAGTCAGGGGATTCCTCAAAGTGATGAGACAAGTGACGGCTTAGGGATGAAGATGCATTTTTATGGCGCCAAATGAGAAAACTGAATTTAATGAGAAAACTGAATTTAAAAATCTTCTCGCCATTTGCAACTGCAACTCGTGACATCCGCTCTGAGATCCACACCCAAAAATCGGTGTCTTTGTAAGCATTTTATTTGCGCAGAGATGGGTGGTAGGGTGCAGATGCGTGGTTGGGTGGGAAGGGCGGGGAGTTTTACTCATTCCTTTGCTGAGGCCTCGGCTTCATACGGTCCACGGCGTTGAGTAAAGTGTTCACACGCCATCGCGGTTTTGGGGAATACCTCTCACAGTGAAACCAACTGAGCCCATCCGCAGCTCCACATTAATTTGTTTCAGTTCTGCCTAGAAAACAATAGGGCATGCCAACGAGGTCGACAGGCCAAATGACGAAGTTCAGTTCATAAAGGAAAGCAATGAAAGGCAGTCATGAATCATGAAACGGCTGCACAAAATTGACGCAGAACATAGAAGTAACATTGAAGACAGGACAGTCTATTTTGCGCTGCCCTCTTACTTTGAAATTATGAAGCGACTGGATGAAACAGAAATTTTAATGAAAGACGAGTTGACTAAAGAGAGTGCAGAGCCAGCCGCCATGTGTGCCTGTACTTTAGGTTGTAACGGTTTAGCTTCTTCGATAGTACCTTCAGTTGGATTTCAGGTGCGTGCAGTTGGCGCAAAAGGGTTGGCAACTCAAGTAAACCATCTTCCCTCCCCCTCAATTCTTCCGTGCTGTGCCTCCTCTGAAGGCTTCCGTGGCTGCCCGTGTTGCTAAAACTTCGCAGCCAGAATTGAGAACTATGCGGCTACCCTTTTATACATTAGTCCTGGCCTTTCGGTACTGGCGTCGACAGTGATAATTTGTCGACTAATGTAATATAAGTAACAGCGCATCATCGACATCCCCTAATGCTATATGCGTGGGCACTGCTTCTCGTTGAGAGCAAGGTCCCACCAGGCCACTTTAGTTGTGTTGGGCGCGTTGACGTGAGTGTGGCGACACCTGGCTCAGGTGCTATGAACTACTCTCTTTTCAACGCTTTGCGACGGAGGTCGCTGTTGGCTCAAACACCTTTAAAACACCTCTGAATGGGGGTGGTGAAAATACGCCGTGGCGTGAGCGTTGTGAGCGCTATCTGACAGGGCTCGCCCGTCGTAGACATATGCGCAGTGCGCCCTCCCTTTTGCGCTGGGCTTGCGGCACTCACATTTCTGTAGGACAGAATTGCCGCAAGGAACCGCTCTTCACATACGCTCTGGCAGACTTCCTGGGCTATCGAGTTTGCGTGCGCGCGCCGCTTTATCCGTAAATCTCTATCGCAACTCACTATCGTGGCCCAACTGCTCGCAGGTTCGGCATGTAGTTCTGCGAGAACGATCTGTGAACGGTCACTGTGGCTAAAAATTTTGCGGTGTGTGGCAACTCGCAAACTGAGCTCATTGATCATACTTTATGCCAGTAAGGCTGATTCTGGACGACTGTGGCCACATCAGTAATCATAGAGAGAGCCCGAATATTTTGCCACGTATTGTTCTTCGCCACCCTGAGGACATGAACATGCGACACCTTGAACTACTTCCTTATTTACTTCTGCATTCCGGGCACGCAGCGTGAAGGGCCTTAGGTACTTTCCTGTATAAAGGGAGGGAGCGGGAGGCACGTGCCAAACAGGAACACTACTAAGGGAACTGGGAGGCGGGAAGCTTTATTTTTACTTTTTTTTACGGGGCGGGGGGTGGGGGTAGTTAGGCCGTCCCGGGCCCCCATTGGATACGTGCCTGCTACGGTCTACGGCAGGACTGGGGACGATAAGCAATGCAAAAATACACAAGTTGCAGGGAACAAAAGTGGATAATTCACAACAATATAAAAGCAAAAGGCATGGAAGCATGAAATGTAGCCGAAGCTCTATATGGGGAGTCGAGAAGGAATAAAGAGAAAACAGCCAGACGCTCGATTTGCGGCAGCAATATTTACCAAAAAGAAAAAAGAAAACGCTCATGAAGAGATCTTCCCAACCTATGCCTTGGAGAGTGTGCCTCATTGAGTTACATAAACAAGAAAATAATGCAACAAAAAAAAGGGAAAAATTGCGAGCAAAAACATTATAAGCAGACGTGGGTATAGTTTAGAAATCCGAAAGACTTTAGAAAAACTTCGTTTTCGACGCCTACTTACAGCATGCACTTCAGCTTCTTCGGGTGTTGGGGACGGAACGGCATCGCCATCGCTTCGTTTGGAATCTCCGCCCGGCTGCAGTCAAGCGGGTGCCTCTGGCTGACGCCGAGTATTTCGGTCTGGCCGCCAGTATCGTTTTTCGATGCATGCACACCGTGGTCGCCATGAGTAAGCGACGCTTTCATCTCTCTTTACAGAGCGCTCGCCCGCAAGCTGAGAGTCACATTGTGTGTTCAGAATGACAAAAGAGTCAAGAGAAACGTTGTCAAGCACGAAGTAGAGGTTCAGGTGGAGTGGCGAGGTTACGGTGTTCGCTGCCACCGAGCTGACAATGCAGGCGCAAGACAGCGTTAATTTGTGTTCACTGGGGGGGGGGGAAGGGCCACAAATTGGGCTTATGCCGCACGAGGCGGACTTATGGTTGCTTGGCGGGGGAACTTATCACTCATCCGTCAAGGCAACTGTTTGGTCTAAGACCCTTTTCCCAAGCATTTCACCCTAGAAGAGCCGAGCACCAGGCCAGGCGAAATCTTGTACCCATTAAAGAAACCGGTGGGTACCCGGCGGCACTGGGGATCGAACCCAGCACCTCCCGAATGCGAGGCGGATGCTCTACCTCAAGGCCACACTTTAGAGGCTGCCGTTGTCATTATCATCTGTACAGTGACCTCTAATCTTACCTCAAAAGCGGCCAGTCTATCTATCTGTGTGGTCAGGCGATCCAAACGGACCGCTGCCGTAGAGAATGTTGTTTCCATTTTCTCTTCACATTCTAACAATCCCCCCTCTGTCGCATTAGAGCAAAGTTGAAAACTAAATATCTAGAGGCTGCTGCTTTCATTCCAGCTAGCATATTAACAAAGCTGAGCTTTTCAGACCGGTGGTATGCATTTCTCGCTGACAGATGACGACTACGACCTCCCTCAGCGGTACTTTTCTGCTTACGCAGCTCCAGAGGGTAAGTGCGTCTGATCGGATAGGGTTAGGATCTGTCTTTCATGCTAGAAACCACTAGTCTTTTCTCGCTGGTGGAAAATGACTGCCGCAGCTGACACCTCAGTTCTTACGTCTCAAAGAGACAGTGAGAACAGCGGCATCCTAGACATTTCTAGACTACTTTGATGTTTGTTGGGCAACAAAAGGCGCATTTATTGCTGGTAAATGTGATGCTGAAAGCGGCAAGTTCATTTCCTTCCACTCGATTCAAACTCGTGACGTCAGTGATGAAAAAACCTCGCGATCGCCAATTGGCAGTGAATAGCGATGTGGTTTGGCCATAGAGATCCGCACACAACAAACCAACTGCCTTAGCGTCACGGCAGTTTCCTTGCGAAAAAGAAGGACTGTAGTGATACCTGTATTTCGTTGTGCATTCTGTTTTGTCGCTAAAGAAGCTCCGTTCTGGACTAAAGCAGCGCGCCTAAAAGAAGCATGGTAATCTCGCGGCCCAGTACAATTTCAATTTGTCGCCAGTGTTACTTAACCTTACCGCACGCAGAGCAAGCTTCCAGACTATCTCGCCCTTCTTAAGGGCGAAGAAATGGCAGAGATAGCTGCACCAGCACCTGTCGCCGTCTGTTATGTCTCATTGGGCAGATGAGCTTCAATGTGCGCCACACTCTTAAGGCCAGTCTCGCTTTCCTATCCTTTCATCTATATATTCACTATTCGGCCAGGCCCAGCGGCATACGGTTATGCAATGTGTACCTTGTGGGAGTCTAAAAAGATAAGGCCGTCTTAACCACATTCTTAAAGAATAATATGCGATAATATTTGGAACGTGGCCTACCCCCAAATTTTGCAAAGGTGCCGCACATTTTGTAAGTAGGCCCACCCCGGAAAATGGATCATTGGGTGGATTGAGGTGAGTTAGTTATGATTAGTGCGTGGAGTAAGTGGATTAGTGGGCGGATTAAGACGGAATAGTGCGGATCGTGTTAGTATAATTCCATATATTAATCCAATGGAAGGTACTGGAACATTCTAGCCCCGAGGTTTTCAAATTATACGGTGCCGATGACCTCAGAACCCTCTCGACAAATCAAATGATTTTGTTACGAAGAAACCTGGCGGCTTTCGAAGGACGGCAAACTATACGCTGTCACATTTATTTATTTATTTATTGTACCCTCAGGGCCCGAAGGCATTACAGAGGGGAGTGGGAATACATAAAATTTTCAGTCTAAACAGCAACAACAAGAGAAAACAAAAATAAACCAGGAATATATGACAAATTGAAAACACAGGAAGGCAATAAGATTAGAATGCAGTAGGGATATATTAAAACAGTGTGTAGACAGTGAAAGGCAATTTTTATACAGTAATAAACGACACATACTCAGAAAGAAACATTAAGGACTTGACGAAATGCATTGTTATCAGAAATACCTGCGATGTCGTGGGGAAGGTGATTCCAGCTGGCACAAGTTCGAGGTATGAATGAGTCATGAAAACATTTGGTGTGACAAGATGGGATTCCAACTTTATGACGGTGATCAACGCGTGCTGATATGTAACATGGTCTTGACAGTAACTTAGGGTTGAGAAAGCTGTTGTGGTAAATTTTATGAAAAAGGCACAATGAAGCTATTGATCTGCGGTGGGAAAGAAGTGGTAGGGACAAACTTGATTTCATGGCGGTTACACTGCTTGTTCGGTGATAATTAGAAAGAATGAAACGGCATGCGCGGTTCTGCACAGCTTCCAAATCTGAAACAAGTGAATCGATGCCAGGGCTCCAGACAGATGCAGCATATTCTAACTTGGACCGTACCAATGTTTTATAAAGTAATAATTTTATTGAACTAGATGAACGTGAGAAATTTCTGCGAAGGTACCCAAGCATGCGATCAGCGTTATTTATTATGTATTCAACGTGAGTTTTCCAAGACAGGTTACAAGAAACGTAAACACCCAGATATTTATAACATGACACGGTTTCGAGAGACACGTTGTTAATGTGATAAGAGGAAGGGGCATTAGAGAGACGAGAAATGCGTACATGTTTACACTTATTAATGTTTAGTTGCATGTTCCAAATAAAACACCAGTCAAGAATCTTGTTAATATCCAACATTAAAACCAATTCTGCTCAGTTTGATGAGCTCGCAGTGCAGTGGAGCTGGAAAGAAAAGCCAGTTAGCCTCCTTAGCCGTTCAATAGAGCGGGAAAATTTCATCGCAGTTCAGTTCTTTTCCGCTGCTTTTTTCCTTCCTTAATTGGCCCGAGCGCCACCAGCCATCCGCCTGACGGATACTGAGAAATGGACAGTTATTATGTGGGGAAAAAACTGATGAGCTGCTCCTGCCAGGTTTTGCAAAAGCTCCTGGCTGTGGTTTCGAGAGAGAAAAACGTCGGGAAAGCCTTGCGTAGCCCTCACCCTGTTCATAATAAATCACACTCACTGTAGTAAAAATATCACAATCTAGTCCTCTTTACTCTCTTCCCAAATAACCGAACTGAGCTCTGTCATCCCCCGACATCCTCCCCCGCTTGATGGAAACTGGGGATGTGCTCCTGTGTTTTGTTGTAAAGCAGCCAGTGTGAATTTTAGCAGAGGAAACACGCTATAGGATCCATCAGGCAGATAAAACTGAACCGAAATTGATCTCGTCAGAGTAGTGACGTACAACCATCCACTACTAAACTCCCGCGTGTTTTTCTTTTCTTCTTTATGTAGCACCTGGACAGTACGACAATATCGCTTTCCACTGCGGTGAGTACGTTTCATTTAGCGTCTGCAGAGAGCGGACCCTCCAATTGCTTCGAGTCCTCTCTAAAGACTGACCAGAAGGTTTCGTGGGAGGCCGGAAAATGTCTGGCGGTAACTGTCAAATAACACGATTCCGCAAGAGAAACAGGACTTGAACACCCTTTTATATAGTTCAATAATATTGCATCTAGAAGGACACTTTTCGAGATCTAGGTAGGCACTAAGGTTTTCTTTTTGTGCAGGTTTTTGGCGGGTTTAAAACATTCTTTGCCTCTCGCATATTCTGCCTTGGGCATATTCTGCACAAGGCCTCTCACAAAAACCTCCCCGTTTTTACATTCCTCCTCTGAGGATAACTAACCCGAAGCCTCTGCCGGTTATACGTGGGTCCGCCACCGAAGGTTGTTTCAGTTGTAGGTAAAAAGTAATGCGAAGTACTGCTTCAGGACTGTGCTGTGTTCCGGACGTGTGAGGCATTAGCTCAGCTCACAGTCCATGAAAAGGCGGTTGATACGTCAGCATAACAAATAATAAATTTCGTAGTTGCAAAACTTCATGTTGGTGGTCAGAAAAGCAGCTGAAATATTTTATATCTTTCCAAGTGTAAAACAAGCCGGACACGGTGAAATGGGCAGTGGTTCAAAGCTCTTGGAAATGATTTATTTGTTACGAGGAAAGCAGATTTTTAACGCAAGAAGTGGCCGGTAATGAAGCAAGTGTAGTTGGTACGAACGGATATCCATGTCGCCTGCTAGACATGTAAGTTTTGAAACAACTAATTCAGTTTCCGTTTTGTATGCTGAAAGCAAACCTTACGTAAAGAGGTTTATACGTACGAGCTGCGTACCGCAAGACATACCAGTATATTTTATAAGGCGAGATCACAAAGCAGTCATCGGTGATGGTCGTACATGAAGAAACGATGTCAGAAGCTTCCACCGAAAAAAAAAAAAAGTTGGAAGTTTTCAAGCGACAGATAGCTCAATGCCCACAAGGTCCATCGGGAATGGGCAAGCGCGGAGGGAGGATGATGATTATGATACGTAGGCGTTAATCTCAACATCGGTCAGTTGTTGGAGACCAGATTATCCGTGGAGAAACTTTTACTTGTGCGGAAGGTAATGTGGGGCTTACAGATTGCCTGTAAGGCTTCTGACACTGGTAAAAGTTTGACCTTCCAAGGGGGCGTGATTAACATTTTCTATGAAGATCCTTTTTCTTGATCCTTTTTTTTTTGGGCCGCCGCGGTGGCTCAGTGGCTATGGTGCTCGGCTGCTGTCCCGAAAGACGCGGGTTCGATCCCGGCCGCGGCGGTTGAATTTCTTTGGAGGAGAAATTCTAGAGGCCCGTGTACTGTGCGATGTCAGTGCACGTTAAAGAACCCCAGGTGGTCGAAATTTCCGGAGCCCTCCACTACGGCGTCTCTCATAGCCTTAGTCGCTTTGGGACGTTAAACCCCATAAACCAAACCAAACCAAACCTTTTTCTTGACTATGTTAACTATGTTAACTTTCTTCTTCTTTTCTCGGGAAGGACATCCGGTGTACGAAGAATACTTTCAAGGTAAGATCACTTGCAAGCTGCGCATAAAGGTATAGCATTACTTAACATATACGCCTATTTGTGCGAAGAAAATAAATGCCAAAGGTTAAAATTTAACCAGGGTTAAATATCAGCTGCCTGTTTCATTGGTGGGCCTCAAAGGCGTTCTGTAGGCTTAGCAATTAAGAGAGAATAGACATCTGATTTTGGTGCGTGCTCTCTTTTCTACAATGATGTGGAAGACACTACTATGCATGAATCACCATTTGGTATTCGCCTGCGACCACTGATTAATTTATGATCGTATTTTTCTCTCATGCAGTTTCGGTTTCAAGAGCCAGAGGATATCTGTGAAGTCAAAGTGTGGTTATTTGTCACTTGAGGCATAGAAAAAGAGCGATATAATCGCTGCTTCTCCGTTTTAATTCACTACAGTGCTGAGGCCAGCCTTCCTCAAGATTAGTGACAAAAAATGGAGAAGCAGTGATTATATTGCAGTTTTTTCCTGCCTCACTTGACCTATGACCACACTTTGACGTCACAGTCATCATTCGGCCGTTGAAACCGAAACTGAAAAATCACGATAAATAAATTCGATTATAAATTTTTTTTGGCGATCGTGGGGAGAATACCACCTAGGAAATCATGTACAATAATGCCTTACGCATAATTAAAAAGCAGAAAACGCGCGCCGAACAGTAAGATGCCTATACTATAAGCTCTGGGAAAGTTGCAGCAATAAAAGAAACTGCAGGAGGGCTCGAATGTTGCAGGAACATCTTGCATCTGCTTTGCCTTGTGGAAGGAGTAGAGATGCGTGTTAGAACGTAAATTGGAATATGTATAGGGACATCTATAAATGGCTGTCTGTAAAATATTAGCGAGTTGTCTAAAGCTGTTTTCAAGAGCGGATAGGTATAAAACACGGCACGATACTGAACCGTATATCGTTAAAAGTGTATCCAGTGGCGAGGATACTGAAGCGCAAGGCGCCTTAATGTCGTAAGAATGTTTGTTTACACGGACAGAACAAAAATTAAAAAAAAAAACTCTTTGCAACCTAACGACCAGGGGCTACCAGTGCTGTCGACAGCTGCACCGCACCTAATCGCAACCAAACAGGTATATTCACTTCCATGTGCACCTATCACATGACTCGAAATTGCGCACTATCCGGAGCATCCGCATCTCGGCCTACTAAGCCCCCTGTGATTATTTTTATTATTACTTTTGTTATTAACATTATTATTATGAATTTATCGGCGCGAAGGCAGCTTTGGCCAAGGAGCGCCCTGACACAAGTTGTTTTCGTCCGCTCAAGGTGGAGTCAGAGATGTCCGACTTTCGTGCATCTATGCTCCTAACGAGGAAGCACGTTCAACAATATTGCATTATACCTGCCCAACGCTCCTCGTTCCGGGATGACTAACAATTGTCAGGCGCGAAAAATGTCATCCTTGGCGAACTTTTGGCGAGCATTTCCTAGCTCTAATATAATTTTTGTTCTTTGTATTGTTTGATTTGCTGCACCTAGGACCTCGACCCTCCGTGACAATGCGTAAGTACGTTAATATTTTGCAAGCTATAGACTTTTTGCAAGGCAAGAGCTCACGGAGGCGTTCACACGTGGTGTCCTCACTTGAAAATGTCTGCAGTTAGCAATAGCATGGCTTTAGTTTGAGCTAGCTTGTGTCCATGAGAGATAGCTGCAGAAATGCGAATTGGCGTAAGAAAGCGAGGACAAAACACTAAGAGGCGAGTCCTGTCTTTCTTGTTTTTTGACCTCGTTTTCTTGCATATTATTACAGCTATGTCATGAAAGGAAAATTTTCAACACGCTTTTAATTTTCATATTTCTCAGTAATGAATGTCTATTATTCACCTTGATCATATAATTCAAAACTGGCTCTGCAAGTCTGGTGGTGATTGTAATTCTCACCTATGTATCAATGGTTTATCTCCTCTACTACGTTATTGCTGCTTTAATAATGGCTACCATGTTTTATGAGCAGCTGACACCACAAAGGTGGCTTCACCCCGTCAGGTGTTGACCAGCCTTCGCGTAGCTCTAACGACAACTCTAAGCATGTGAAGATATCCATTGAAATATTTTGTGAGCATTTCCTCCCGAGCAATAACAAAAAAAAAACGACATAATCTGATTGTGTTCAGTTCGAGACATCACTGCTCTCTAACTTGTCAGTTGTAAGGGTCGTTGGAATAAACAAGATAAGAGAACTCGCCTCAGCAACAGGAACCTGTTCTCTAAGTTCGTTTTTTATTTACCAGCTCACTTTTCTCAGGCATGAATCATCTAAATTAACGAAGAGTTGCTTTAAAGTCTATATAGGGTTGGATGTCTTTACGGCATCTGCGCATCACCCGAAAATGCCTCAGCGCCTTGGGTGAGACATACCGGTAATAAAGGTTGGATATTTGGCCAAGTGTTGACCACTAGCTGTTACAATGCGCTTCTGTTTCGTCCAGTTGACAGGATGGGCTCGACGTCACCTCTCATGCGTGAGTAGATTTCATTGTATCATTTTTGGCGCTTCCGTGACACAGTCTTTATACTTTTTTTCGGCACTGAGTACCCATACATTTCGTACAGCCGCGGTGGCTCAGCGGTTATGGTGCTCGGCTGCTGACCCGAAAGACGCGGGTTCGATCCCGGCCGCGGCGGCTAGAATTTCTTTGGAGGAGAACTTCTAGAGGCCCGTGTACTGTGCGATGCCAGTGCACGTTAAAGAACCCCAGCTGGTCGAAATTTCCGGAGCCCTCCACTACGGCGTCTCTCATAGCCTGAGTGGGACGTTAAACCCCATAAACCAAACCAAACCAAACCAAACCAAACCAAGCCAAACCAGCTAAGCTGAAGTTATAGCCATAGTTACAACTATAGCTCTGTTACCCAGCTCAGTGAACTTACATTATCTGACAATGCGTAGTAGTAGAGCTCTAGAGATTAGGATCTCAAACACTAGTCCCACTGCGCCTTGCCATGTTTGTAAATCCTGAAGTCGTGTTGGGCCTAGCGATTTCAGCTGGAGCCGCCGCGAACGCGCTCTCCCGCTGACAGACCACGTGACTTGTCACGCGCTTGGCCGCGGTTTAAAGATGAGCGCACAGCTAGCATAGGCAGTGCGCTCTTCGCCATGGAACCGAGGAAAGCTGGGTCATCTCTGAATGTTACGCAGAGGACCTTGCAGCGCCATCAGCAAGCGACATCTGACCTCCCTGCGGTTATCGGCCGCTTTCCCTTTGTATAACTAGGTTTAGAAGAGTGAAACCTTCAGCATGTTCTTTTTTACTGCAAGGGTTACCACGTGAGCCTAATCCTTGTGTACTACGGAAATGTTTTAACGGGACACTGAGGGCAGCTTCAGGCAGTTTTAGTCCCCAGAAAAAAATCCAAATTCTACGGTTCTTACTGGCAATGTTAACGTTTCTCCTGCCGCTAAGACCGCGTTTATTCCTGAGAAAATTGCATTTAAACAATTTTTCCGCCATTAGATTGGTGCTCACAATGTTTACACCGAAAGCGACTCCATTATCGCCATTTTGAAGTCAATGGTGGCGCAGCATAGCCTTTTGGATCCGGGACAAATACTGTGTTGACGCACATTTTAGTTGCGGTATCGGCCTGTGATGGCAACAATAGTTTTTTTGGTTTATGGGGTTTAAGGGTTCCGGAAATTTAGACATGGCACAGTACACGGGCCTCTAGAATTTCGCCTCCCTCGAAATTCGACCGCTGTGGCCGGGGATGGCAACAAGTGTTTTTTTTTTATATTTTTCAGCCTATACAAGCTCTATTCTCTTTTTGAACAGGGTTAATTGGAAGGATATGGGAGAGGCCGCAGTCCTGCAGTGGGCGTAGACAGGCTGATGATAATGATGGTCAATATATTGTTCCGGGCCTACTTTGTTTTTGGTGTTACTTTAGATGGTGCACATGTGTGTATTAGTCGAATGAATCACTGTAGCATTGCATCAAGCGTTGGCTAATGCCAAAACTAAATCAATACTACGCTTTTTTTTGTGTACAGGACCACCGAAACAATCCGAGTAAGCAAGCAGTGAGATCTCTGGTTTGTTTTTTAAGCTAGATAATACGAATAATTCGTTTTATACTCTAGAAATTAAAAAAAACGTAAGCCTAACGTAATTACCACGCGTCGCTACTGAGCAGCTCGTTAATCCCGCACGAAATGATTTTAGGTTGACGGCTCGGGATGACTGCGATTTTGGAGCTTGGCTGTCGTGTTGCCAAATCGCTGTGAAACGCTTGAATATTTTGAGTCTATTCTTAGTCTTTTCAACATTATAGCAACATGATATCTTGTTATGTGGTTGAAGATCGCGCAGAAATTTTTTCCCTTCCGTCATGCATATTTCGCTTTAAAAACCTAATTCTTTTCGCGAAATCAAAACCGAAACATTACTGCTTTGTCATCTGCTCTGAAGTAGGAGGTGTATTTCATTTCATTTCATTTCATTTATTTGTCCCTTAAAGGCCCGAAGGCATTACATAAGGGGGGGGGGGGGGGGGCGTGCATACAGGTTGGAGGGTAGTAGCAGAGAACAAAAAAAAAAAAAAGAAAGGGGGAAAATACACGGGGTACAAAAAGAGTACAATAATATACAAACTAAAAGCAAGAAATAAACATACAAAAAGAAAACAAGGAACAGTTGGCACTTCGGTGTCGCAGTATGAATATGTTTATGAGAAGTGATTAGCCAGTTTCTCGCGGAAAAGGCGGCGATCGGAGCATGTTATTATGTTGTTGGAGAGGAACGAAAAAATACTGGGTCTTTGATTGTTGCGTCGCAGCACTTTTTCACGTGAATGAAAAGTGCAAAGCTATAAACGGCAGATCTTAATCACGCCGAGGACCACGCTCTTTGATACTCTTCTAACAGTGTTTCTAAGAAATGGGCAAATCCTCGCATTTGGACACCCGTATTTCCCCCTTTATTTTCCGGACGTTTTAAGAAGAAATGTAGAGTCGCTGATGAAATGTTTCTGAATTAAGCGCGTTGGACAGTAATGATCGAAAGATGGATTGGAATTGTCTTGGGCGATTTCTTTAAGGGAGAGCGTATTCGTTTTATGCAGTACAGTTCTTGGGCACCCTTACGTCAGGAATGGCTGCCTTTACTCACTTTACCTGTTAGCATTAAACAATATTGAATTGTATTCACAACATACATCACAGTATAACGCAAAAGAGCTTTTCAAGGCTTTTGAAAACAATATAGAGGAGGGCGTTGTATTGTCCTCACACAATATCTTTTATTCCACAAATTATTTATTTATTTATTCAATACTGCAGGCCTTTACGGCCCAAGCAGGAGGGGCATACAAATGACATCAGTGTACAGAATGAAGATAACAAATAATAATTTCAAAACACTTGTTCTTTGGGCAATAGAATATGAGCAAAACAAGGACTACACGAAATGCAAACCGAGCTCTTCATTTGGGAAAGTCAAACGTAAACAAGCAGAAGTAAGCCAATTAATGAAGTATCCAAAGATGAAATGTCAAACTTGTAGCAAGGCAAAAACACGATCAGTTTGGGCAACCAAAAAGCAGTCAAGAAAAACATTTAAGAGCAATTCAAGGTTTCAGTTGAATCAATGCTGGTTAGAAGAGGCATAGGTAAGTTGTTCCAATCTGTTATCGTGCGAGGAAAAAAAGAATATTTAAAAACATTAGTTCTGGTGCTGTATGGCGTTAGAGAGTCATCGTGTCGATGTCGTGTTCGGCGTGCCGCAAGTAGTGTTATGTACGGATCAGGAGTTAGAGCAAGAAGGTTATTTTTAAGAAGGAACATAAATTTTAAGCGCTGAATTTTTCTTCTCAGTTCCAGTGTCGGTATTCCATGTTGTTTCATTAGTGCTGTCGAAGGAGGTGGAGGACTCTTGCCATAGTTGCAGTCACCCGATGCAGTTCCCCTCAGCATGCAGTGCAAAAAGAAATGACATTGTTTTAGACTTGGTCGAAATGCAGAGTAATCAGATAAAACGAAATTGTGATTGTTATAGACTGGCCTGTTGACTGTAGGCTATAGTTTACACCCTGTACTATTCCTACCCTAATTATAGACTTTAGTCTATAGATAGTGTACAGACTGTCTATAGTCGAAATAAATTAAGGCTGTTATAGATTAGGCTACAGACAGTCTATAGACTGTCTATAGCCAAAAGGAAATTAGGGCTGCTATAGACTCTATAAACGAAAGCATATTAAGGCGGTTATAGATTTCAGGCTATAGACGGTCTATAGACCGTCTATAGATAATGGAAAATTATGACTGTTATAGACTTCAGTCTATGTATAGCCTGTAGACCGTCTATAAACAAAAGGAATTAAGGGGCTTATAATGTTTAGTCTATAGATGGTCAATAGACTGTCTATAGACAAAAGAAAAATTCAAAAGTATGGCTATAAAATCTATAAAAAGTCTGTAGACCATTTTTATAAAGGGTCCTACAACTTCTGGAAAAATACCAACTGACTGACTAGCAAGGCAACGCAGAAATATTTTTTTCTGCAAATCCGCATGCCGCAAACTTTTGTCCTTGACTGTAAATCTTAGCCCTCAGTTTGGAACAGCGAATTGCTCTTGGTACGGAAGAAAAAGCTTGTGCTCTGCAGGTGGAATATAAATAAATGGGATAATAAATGACACACACTGTGCCGTACGTTTGGTATCACCCGTGAAGAGAGCTTTGCATGAAGCACTGTCGGATGCACCTCATGTAGGAGACGACCGATGATCCCATAGGGTTGCGGAGTAAATTCCAAGAGAAGGCAGTCGTAGCAGGGTGTAAGAGCTACGGTAAGGTGGGCGGATGCGGCTAAGAAATATGCGGGGACAAGCTGGCCTCACCAGGAGCAGGAAAAGGCTAGTTGAAGTTCAGCGGTAGAGGTCGTCCTAGTGTAGACGCAGACGGGTTGATGATGATGATTACGGTCATGGTGAACGGGTTGAGCGAACTGCTTCAGTTAGAAAAAAAAAGCAATATAGATTATTCCTCACTCATTTTTTTCTGGTTTCTGCGCAGTGAAACTGACAAGAATACGCAGTGTACCTTTTCGCAGCTACTTCTTTCCGAGCTATTCTTCAGAACGCCTCCTCTTGCAGGGAAACCAGCAGCCAGTCCGTGGAGTGGTATACCATCTGCGTAATGTTCTTCCTGACATGCGTATGCGTAGGATCAGCGGTTCTCTTCATAATGTCCATTGGTGAGCACCTCTTCCCCTTTACGCGCTCTCCGGGTAGGTTCTTCGTATAGACGAGTCTCAGGGCACATATCCTTTGTTTCTCCGATTACTGAAATGTTTAACGGTCATTGAAAGTGTCTGACAACTTCTTCCTCTATCGGCCCAAATATGACCCCGGGAACTCCCGGGGCCCAAAATCCAGCCCCGGGGCCCAAATATAGCCCCGGGGCTGGATTCTTAAAGAACCAGCCGAGCCCAGTTTAACAGCTCTGGTTATGGACCATCATAATATAACGATTGTTTCATGCGTTAGCATTTGAACCTCCCCTGGCGGAAAAAAGTCCGGCGTTGGTGTCCGGCATGTGAAACCTCGGGGAGGGGGCAAAATGAAGAGAAGGAAAGGCGAAAGGGAGAGAGGAGGGTTAGAGAAAGAGAGAGAGAGAGGGCAGACCGGCGGAAATTGGGAAGAGGGGGAGTCGTTGGAAGGAGACAGGTGGCGAGGGGGAAGCCATGGTTGCCAATCGGAGTCGGAGGAGACCGGCGTGGCACACATTGTTTGCACGATTGGATCGGGCGAGTGGAGAGGAGGACGGCGTCTCACAAGGCGATTGGTGGACTGGGTGACGCGACCCGCCACCGTCAGGGGTGAACACTAATGCTGAAGTATGCTATACCGCAAGGATCGTATTGATCATCTGGGTTTTTTTTTTTCTTTACCGAATTTCACTCTCTTGCGATCTGCCACGTCAAGTGACTGAATCTGGTGATAGGAGTGGAGCGCTGTCTTTATGCCAAAAGACAAGAGTCGAAAAAGAGGCAACTGTATTATTCTTAGAATAGCAGATTTAAGGGTAACAAACTACCACTTTCTGTCGGCCGGAAGCGGCGAACAACGCGTAATTTTAAAAACACGGGGGGGGGGGGGGGGCATGCATTGCGAACGCTGAAAAATTTGACCCGTGGTTCCCACGCTCAAGCCGTTATCTTCTGATGGGCCGTAGAAAATCAATGGACGAACCGAATGTTTAGAACTCTAACAGAAATTTTGAATGTTTGGTCCCATGCAGCGCATGGAGGCAGGCGCTCGAAACGAAAACGCTTGTCCAATTTTTTTTCGACATTACGATTACTGCTCAGCATTCGCTCTCCACTTTTGTGTCGGTTGTACGCAGGTTCGGGCTCATCCACGACAACAGTCGTCAACGATACGACGCCGCTGGGGATGAAAGTGCCCACGATCGGTGCTAAGAGTGACTCCGACAGTTGTGTAACACGAGCGCCCCTGTAGCTCGCCAACGTCCAAGGAGCCGATATTATCTTGCGCTTGCTTAAAACGTACCGGGCGCCTCTTACGAACGATACGATTCCGAGCTGATGCCCTTCCTGCGAGGATAGGATTCATCTGGCAGTGTGCGTAGCGAACTAAATATTTGTGAATCAAAGCACGTTGCACTACCGTGACACACCCTGTAATCATAGCTTTCAGATGATAAGAGCCGCATGTAATAAACACGTTGGAATCGCTTGCGTCTTTCCACTTCGTTTGCAAGCTTTCCGAGGAAAGCCTGTTGATGTAATAAGTTCTTACGTCGGAAGAACAGTTCTGCGGAGACTAACGCCGCTGCAGAGAACGTGGAGGACGATCAGAAAAACATGCGACGACCACGTTCAGAGTAATCTGTATTAGTGTTTAAGTACTTCCAATACACTTGGCTTTGAGTTAACGGTTAGAGCGGCGGGTTGTCCTACACTATACACGAGACTCGCCCTTGTGTTGTCTGTCACGCTTCCAGCTAGGAAGACGCCCATTCTTGCTGAGCAGCAGGTAATAAAGTGACGTGATCTGCCTCGCTTGAGCGAAATCTTGTGGTTCAGCAAGCAACATGTTTCGTACAGATGCCCATATTTCGGGACAGTAAGTAACGTACCTGCGGGAAGTCTCTGAAAGCACAGGGTGAGCCCAGCGGCTCGATCTCAGCCATTTCTTTAGAAGTGGTATTTCATGATATGTTCGAACACATGGTCGCTTTTAAACCTTTCATTCTTTGAGGACGGTTAGTGCCGTAAATAGATTGCACCAAACTAGTCTGCGCAAGCCGCATGCGTCGGTAGCGCCCATGTCGCCCTCTTCCCTTACAAAAAAAGTGTCTATTGAGTGTCCATAGACTTCTGTCTATAAAGTCTATAGACTGTCTATAGACAAAAGTCTATAGGCAATACAAATGCCATAGACAGTCTATAGACAATCTATAAATTTATGGCCGCACACTTTTAGTAGACATTTGTCTATAGACAGTCTATAGACTATGAGTAGACAAAAAACAATATCTATAGGAAGTCAAAACAGTCAATAAGAAGTCTATAGACTGTCTATAGACCATTTTTATAAGGGTTTGTTGCGTCCACGGTCCTTGTCTCACGTCACAATATTTTACAGCATTAGCCGCGCTCACTTTGCCTATTGTTGCGGTTAATTAGGCACCGCTTGATGTTGATATTAAAAGCGCAGTGCTATAGATTTCACAGAATTTCATATAAGAGACATTCATCGATGCCTTCTAGTCGCATCAGCTTCCATAGGCTGGTGTCTGTGCGTATGAACCTTTTCCAACCGCCTCATTTAGCGTAGCTAACTGACAGAATACAAAGCGACCAAATTAAAAAAAAAATCCAATGACACACTTAAGACGTATGTGGGAATGCGAAAGTATACTTTCTGCGAGATGCTTCGTCTACGTGGTTTGTTGCGCACGAAAAGCGGCACTTGTTGGGAACTTCCAGCTGCACACTGCCTTTACGGCGACACTCCCTCGCCGCGGCCTCTCATCTATGACGCGACGCCATCTGCTCCTCCTGTAGCGTGCTCGGCCTTGACGCAAGGCGCGCACCTCGCTTGGAAATGGCGTAATGACATCATTTATTGCGAAAGCAATACTACTCGCACTTTCAAGCCTTCGCGTGACCCGGCCGCAGTTACGTTCGACCTTTAGCGGAGTGAATATGGGCGACCAACTCGCTCCTTCAGCTAGCCCGGCTGCAGTTACGCCGCGCACCTGTGGCGCTACTGGCGCTGTGACGTCATACCGGCTGTAGATTGTTTTCTTTCTCTCAGTTTCAACATCATCTAAAACAAAATATAAAAAAAGTTACCGAAGACGCTTTGAGTCGTCGCGCAGCGGCGGCCGGTAGCCACGCGTGACCTGTAGACGCGGCGCACTGCGTTCCTTCACTTGGAGGCGCTGCGCTTTTGCTTTCGCAACCTACCAGGCTTAACCAAAGCTATGCCCCCGCCAATTTTTTTCCATCTCTCGCCCTCAACAACGAAGGTCTCTGCCGGAATTTCGTCTAATGGGGCCAGTAATGGTTTCGCATTAAAGTTCGGAATTTTCTCTTAAAAAAAGCTGGGGACGATGAAGGACTCTATATGAATGCCAAAACAGCCGATGACCCCACTCAGAGTGACGTAGAGGACAGTAGCAGGACCGCCAAAGGAACACTACCGTAAGATACCAGTGCGCAGCGTCCTACGATCGCAGATAATGGCGGAAAAATTCAGGGGGCACTTTGGCTCTCTAAAGTGCTGCAAGGCGAAAGCGTTTCCTGGCCCACTGTTTGTTTTTATTTTTTTTTCATACTTTGTTTTTTTAATTTCTATTCTTGCTCTTTCTTACTTTTATTGTTTTTATTTTTATTTTCATATCCTATTTTATTTTGTTTTTATTTCTGTTTATTTTCTTTATTTTCATTTGTATTTTCCTTCACTGTATTCCTTTTATTTTGTTTATGAAACCCATGCATTCACTAGATGCGCCTTTATTCATGCTCGAACCTTGAGCCTTCGTGGCGGAGTGGTAGCGTCTCCGCTTCAAATGCCAAAGGCCCTGGTTCGATTCCCACCCTCGGCGCAGTTTCTTTTCAAGCAGTGACGCCGAAAGGCGGACAAATCTGCCGACTCGGCTGCCGATGCGTCTGTCGACAGGGCTGCCGACAGCGTCTGCTAACGACAGAATGAGGCATTAAAGGCTTTCGCCTTAATACAGTCGTTTAATGCTGCCACAACGCATCCGTGTGGTGCTCAGATGGTCCTCTTCATGTCCAGCAGCTGGGCGCCCATGCGCACTGCCAGCACCAGCCGGGACAGGTCCATGTGGGCCTCCTCCCAGGCACTGGCCGCCTGCCGGGCGTCCTTACTCTTCTGGGCGTGGTACGCGTGTTCGTGCATGAACGCGAGGGCCTTGCCCGCGAACGCGTCTTCCGGGTCGGTGCCGAAGGCCATGTTCCTGCGCAGTCAGCGGTCACGTGATCAAAGCGTTGTCTGCACTCTACTGGCATTTGTGAAAAGCTAAGGGGGCGTGGGAACACATTTTTGTCCACTGGGACAAAATACATGGAGTAGTTGTCCTCTGAGGGCAATTCCTTGCAGTTACTGTAGAATAGATTTTTTGGATCTTTCTGGGTAGGTTAAAATCTCCTCGGCAGCGAAAAATCCGTTTTAGGCTTACAAAAATGAATTAAAAATTCTTTGTGCCACTCGATTCAAATTCCTGACGTCATTTTAAAGTGCATGTCAGTGTGGTATAAAATGTAAGATCCGCTCGAAAAATTCGACTTCGGCGCAGGCAGTTGGGGACGTTTGTATTTTGTTTCTCAGTCCTTTCTACAAGGGGTGCTCAATAAATTTATCTGTCTCAGCAAGAATGAAAAAAAAGAACGTCGAAATAATTATTTTATTCTTAATATTGTCCCTTAACAACTAAGCACCCTTGACTCACTTTTGCTGCGCCGAATTTATCGCAAAGAAAAAAAAAATGTCGCTCCTCTGAAAACCGGGGCGTCACTGCTTCCTTTGCCTCTTCGTGTCTTGAAAATTATTGGCCCCGAACTACTTGCTGACGTCAGGACCTCCGGTGCCCCTGCAAGATAATGTTCACAGGCCCGGCGAGAGTCTGTGATAACCGTTTTCGATTTTGGATCGGCGGCAGCGAGAGCTATTGCGACTTCCTCCGCTCGTGTTGAATTTGGGGCCCGAAAAGATAGCCCATCGACATTCATTCCCCGGTGGACTACGGCAGCCGTGAAGAATCCCGCGGTCGACGGCCCTGTGATGTCCACGTAGTAGACGCCCTCTTTATATCCATATTGCCTCTCAAGCGTGCGAACCCGCGCTTGTCGTCTGCCTTCATGTGAAGCCATGTCCATGTTACGCGGGAGCGGAGCGACCCAGAGCATGTGGCGCCACAGCACCGGGATGTTCTCCGTCCCCTCTGGTATGCATGTGTGTTGGATGTGTAAGCGGTTTAGCAGGCGGCGCCCAGGAACCGTCTGCGATAGCCGCGTATATTGGTTCACGAGGTGGGCCTCCCGCAACTCCTGATAGGAGTTTACCACTCCCAACGCCTTCAGTTTGGCGTTGGAGGTAGCCACCGGAAGGTCCAGTGCTCGCTTTGTTGCCTTCCTGATGATGGCGTCAATGCGCTCGTCTTGTTGTTTGGTGGTGCGTAGGTATGGCACGGCGTAGAGGATCCGGCTGGTCACGAAGGCATAGGCGAGCCGTAGCGCGTCCCTGCCCCGCAGACCACCCCGCTTGTTGGAAACACGGCGGATCATGCGCCCTACCTGTTCACCTATGCTCTTGAGTTTCGCTATAGTAGAGTCCGGCCTAAGTTTGTTATTGATGAACAGACCCAGGATCCGGAGCTCTGCCACTTCTCTGATGGGACCGCCCGACAGAAATATGTGTAGAGACGTGTTGTCCTTGTGGTTTGTCCTGACGTGTAGCGGAGGAAGTCGCAATAGCTCTCGCTGCCGCCGATCCAAAATCGAGAACGGTTAGCACAGACTCTCGCCGGGCCTGTGAACATTATCTTGCAGGCGAAATATCACCTCTTGCCTCGCAAATTTTAAGACGCGCTCTCGCCGATCCAACTCGCACAAAAGTGATCTGGGCTCCTGGCCACCAGGGTCTACGAGGCAATGAGGCCGCTGATGCGGCCGCCCGAGCGCTCACACACCGGGCTCCTCATCCTAGCTCTCCTGGCTCAGAAGCTCATAAACCGCTTCTGCGGTTCCGCGAAATCCTAAATCATTATTGCGACAGCCACCGTCTCTACCCGGCACCTGCCAAGGGGCTGAGTAAGGCGGAGGAGCGAACTCTGCGGCGCCTGCAGACAGGAACCCTTCTCTGTTCTGCCATAGCAAAACACTTCGATCCGAACACAGATGGGCGCTGCCCACACTGTGGAGAGATCTGCGATATCTTTCACATGGTGTGGGCATGTACTCAGAATCCTCACCTTCCCCCTTCCCCCACCCCCACCCGAGAGGCATGGGAGACTGCCCTCCTCAACTGCTCCACGCTGGAGTCCCAAAGGGCTCTGGTCAAGCGAGCGCGAGATGGGGCCTCGTCGTGCGGTGTCCCGGACTAAGGATACCGACCATGCAGCAGGGTTTTTTAGCCCTCAAGCTCCCTTTGAATAAAAGTTTTTCACCACCACCACCACCGTTTAAAAGCCTCCCCACATTGCTAACTGCATCAGGTTACTATGCTTTGCAGTGGGAACATACCTCCGCTGCCAAGAGTAACCTTTACATATACCGGGTGTTTTTTTAGAAGGTCCAAAATTTTTAAAGAAAGGTAAATTCCTTTAGATTTATTCTAACCCTGGGGCTATACTGAGGACTACGGAGGACGCCAGGTAAGAGGAAAACTACTTTAATTAGTTCGCTGATTAACTGATTACGTTAATTAACTCTTATAATTTTTATTTTAGGGGATATGTTGTATTAGCAGGATTGGAGATCGTCTTCCAAGCAGTCCAGCCAATAAAAAAAATTTTCATGAAAATTTTTTTCCCGCGCGTTACGAAGCGAGAAAAAGTCACACTGCTAGGAAGGTTCACACTGTCACACAGCGTCTGTGAGCGCCTGTGACGTAGTTCGCTCCGCCCTGCGCTTTGTGCCAGTGCGTTTTTGTTCCAACGCGGCATTCTGTGAGGCCGCGGAGCGAAGCGAGAGAAGCAGCGATAGCGCAGGCCCCCAGTCCGGGACGCGTGACGCAAAGCGCAGGGCGGAGTGAACTACGTCAGAGGCGCTCCCGCCGCTGAGTTACAGTGTGAAGATGCCTACCAGGGTGACTTTTTCGCGCCTCGTAACGTGCGTGAAAAATTTTTAATTAAAATTGTTTTTTCTCGGTTGGACTGTTTAAAGGACGATCTCCAATTCTGCGAATACAACATACCCCCTAAAACAAAAATTAGAAAAGTTTATTAACATATTTAGTTAATCAGCGAACTAATTAAAGCAGTTTTCCTCTTGCCTGGCGCCCGCCGTAGCCTCCAGTATAACCCCAGTGCTAAAAAAAGTCTAAAGCAATTTACCTTTTTTTGAAAAATTTTGGACCTTCTAAAAAAAAACACCCGATATTCAGTGATCGAAATCTACTCCGGGACTTGGGCAGCATATCCTGCTCCTAAAAGGCAGTGCGCTAGAGAACAGCTTACTCCCTCCTCAGTTGTTTTCACTCTCTCACTAGTTTCCCAACTTCTGGGGCAGATAAACGATTAAACGCCGTTCGTAGCTTATAAAAGCTCCGTTTCATACACAACAATTCTGGAAAAAAGCATCTGTGAGCGGGAAACCGTTGATGAACACAATGTTTTCTTACAACATAAGATTTCACTATAACAATCAATATATTCGCAGATAACCCGACGGCAGTCTTCTATTTATTTTTTTTGTATTAACGTTTTTGCTATCGTCAAAAGCGTTCCCCACTATGGCAGTCTTAATTGCCCCAGATTTTGGCATGTATCCAAAGAATTAATCATTACCTTCATTATTTCCATAACAGTTCGAAAACATTTTCTTAATTTTCAAAATTTTAGTCCGAGAATGTTGGACATGTCCGTAAGAATGGTTTCTTTGCTGTTAGGACGCCGCAGTTTATCAATACATACCCAGATTACTTTTTTCTCACTGTACCTCTAAATTCGGAATAAATTATACGGCTCGTATTAACGTTTTTTTGCTTCAAAAAAGGCGTCCAGTAATCCATCGATATGACCAAAAAATGCGAACAGCGCCGTCCACTACGGCACCTCTTTCTCTCTCTCCCTCTTCCCTTGCCTTATGGCGCAGTTAGGGTGTCCGCCACGATGGGGCACAATTACTGCTCCATTTTCTTTCCTGAAAAACTAATTTTCATTTCATTGGGTAAGGACTGGTCCACGTTGGGCGCCAGTCGCAAAGAATGCTCGCCTAACTGCGAACCCCTTTACTGTCTACGTTGTTTGTCCAGAGACAAAGAAAGAGAATTGAAAAAAAAAAAGGTGTCATTTAGACGGCGACCTGTCAGTAGTCCGGCGCTGCAATGGCGTTCAGTACAAATAAGCCTCAAGACTTGCAATTCCGACCACTCACCTGACGTTTGCCCTCCCCAGCAGTCCTTCCCTTTTGATGAAAGCTCGTTCAACCAGCATCATCCTTTCGTTGACCATGCGCCTGGTGGGTTTGCTGAACGTAAAGAAGCGACCAAGTCAATAGACAGTTTTAGTATAGCGTTTGCGTTTTTTGCGTACGCAACACGCAAGACGTTTGCGTACGCTAAATTCAAAGCGCGAACAACACTTTTAGGTGAGCGTTTGCGGACCGTTCCGCAATAGGCGCTAAGTAGACATACAACATCCAGGTTCAGCCCCCTTTGGGTAAGTACCTAGCGCCACCACACGTCGAAAAAAAAAAATTGAGGTCGTTTTGATCCAAACCAAGCCAACCAACTTCTTGAGAAGTGCTAAAAATGGCCGTTGCCATGACGACAGTGTACACAACCTGTCGTTAGGCTTACGGGCTTGAAAACAGACTGCTATCTCAAAAGTACCGGCAAGTTATCGCACATAGCATTGCGTCCCAGTGAAACGACAGAAAGCGGAAGCGAATACCACCATTTATTGCCAGTTGAGCGCCCGAATAACTCAATGACGAGGTATTTTAGAACCGAAGCGGGCAAACAGGGCGCCGCCATGTTGTCTCCGCAAGCCCCGCAAAGACGCTACGCTATTTCCAGAAAATTGCGTGCGTACGCTAAACGCTAAGCTTCTTTTAGCGTTCTGCGCATGCGCATTCTACATCCGCTATTTTATTGCGTACGCAAAGGTTTTGCGTACGCTATACTAAAACTGTCTAATGATACTATGTGAATTTGTCTGCCCACAGATAATAGAAACGGCCATTCGCCAGTTGCTTTCGGGGACCTGTCCATATAAGTATGGTTTGTTCTATCAGGTGCAAAGCTAAGTCCACGATCATGTTCTGATCATGTTTTGCTGAAAAGTTGCTCCTTAGAGTAATTTTACGGAAACCTGCCCTTTAGGCATGTTTCTAGTTGAAAACATCCACACTACACAAATACATATAAAGCAAGAAACAAGATCAGCACGTGCAGGCTAAAATACCTAGAACCATTTGCAAATGTTCCCTGGAAATAAGTCACGAGGTAAAGAGTTGAACGAGTTGAGCTCAAGAAAGCATCGTGTGAAATAATAACTCTCACGAAGACCTTGCTTCAAAAGGGCATCTGTCATCTACGAAGGTGCTATCAGAAGAGGCTCATTATGAGACGCGAGTAACATACTATTGTGCTCAGTATAACTTGCGAAATGTATCGGGGTAAGAAGTGACTGCAAGAAAAAGTGTGGTTCCGGCGCTGCTGAAAAGTTAACCATTTTAGCTACCCTGCAGCGCACCTGCATGTGGAGTCCTGTGCATTATAGTGCATTCATGTGCTACCAGACACAAAGGACAGTCACCGCCGGCTTGTTGCATGTCATGCTGAGCGCGACTACACATACAGATGGCGCTGCAGGAAAAGTGCTTAAAGGACCCTGAAATGATTTCGGTGGACATATTCTAGTGCAACAGATCTGTATAGGTGGTCTTTGCGGGTATTCGAGTCAAATTTGAAAGCTCTGCGTGGACCCTACAATAAGGGCGAAATCTCACCTCTGCGTCCCCACTGCGATGACGTCAGTGGGCGGTCTGGGCGAGCCTTGAGGGAGCATCGATTTTTAAGAACTATTTCTAAATTATAAGGTCAACGCAGGGGTGAGAAAGGTTTAAGAGGTTTAAAAGAGGTATAAAAGCAAAGTCCGCCTATACAGATCTGTTTTACTAGAACATGCTCATTGAAATCATTTCAGGGTCCTTTTAATAAATGTTCGTGTTACACCGACAGCTCAATATGGAAAACTTTGCGAGGTAAGCGGTACTGGCGTACAGTATGCCGTGACAGATAACTAGATTGTTTATCTGCTAGCCGATTGGGAATTCTTCTGAGGTGGACTGGGAAATAGCACGCATTTTGTAATGGGAACGGAGGGCAAAAGCGTACACTTATCGCTGTCTCTTGATTCCGGAGTAAACGAAAAAGAAACACGCTCTATCGCCCACCCTGCTAATAACTGCTCGTGGACTTAGCCCCAATAACGGCAAAGAACGGCTCCAGAGTTTGTTCCATTTTATGCTTCTTCAAGTGCCAGTCTAGCTTCTTATGTGATGTTGACGGCATTACTTTTCATCTGCGTTGTAAAGATCGGTTACGTGCTCTGATCTGGCGCTTTACCAGTGGACATAACGACAATCGACGTTGCTTACGAGGAGCATTACTAATTAATGCGGAAAGATTACTCACTCAATCTTCTTGTTATCCTTTAGCCAGGACTCGAAGCTGTTGGCCTGTTGCTGAAATTTGTCAGTCTCCTTCTTCAGCCAGTCTAAAAAAGAAAGCAAACATATACCATGAAAGCATAGCATGAACAGAAGTATAAATTGAGTAGGGAATTGGCATTAAGAAGAATGTAAAAAGGTAATACGAGTTAACTGAATTGGGAAGTAGTATTAAGAAGCCATGCGAAAAGTGTTGAAATACTCGAGGAAATTTTTCACGGTCCCGTGCTTCTCGGAAGACTGGCAAAGTTTGTCGAGGCAGAAAATACCAGAAGGAAAACGCATTTTTTTTCATCGTTTAGAGCTTTTTCGTTTAGAAAGCTAATCGTTCATCGTTTTAAACGCCAAAATAGACTTATACAGGGTCTGTCCTGAAAGTAATGAGACTAGTCGCGGCGTGACGCGTGCATACACTAGAGTGGGAAAGCGCTTTTGGGGGAAGGAGGGGGACCCTTCAGCTTCACAATTCGACGAGCTTAGTTGGCTGCGAGCAGGTGAGGCGAGTGGACGTGTTCAAACGTCTACCCATGATTCGTCGCTGCGTCGAGGAAACCATGGAGCGAACGTTGGAACAGCGCTACGCGATGAAGCCTTGCAATAAACTGAGTAAGTCCCCTACCGAGTCAATTAACGTGATCAAGACAGCATGTGGGAACGATGCGATGTCCAGGTCGCGTGTTCTAATGGCACAAAGCATTTACAAACGGTCGTGACGACGTTCACGACGAGCAACGGTCCAGGCGCCCGTCGATGACGGTTACGGACGGTAACGTTGACTGTGTGGTCCTGAACGTCTTCACGGCCATTTGTAAATGCTTTGTGCCATTGGAGTCTTTGCGATCTGGACATTGCATCATTACCACATGCTGTCAAATGTCTCGGTCGGTGATTTATTTAGTTTATTGCAAAGCTTCCCCTCGTCGCGCTGTTCCAACGTTCGCTCCATGGTTTCCTCAACGCAGCGAAGAAAGAGGGGTACACATTTAAACACGTCCACTCGCTTGACCTGCTCGAAGCCAACTGAGGTCTTTGCATTGTGAAGATGAAGGTTCCCCCTCCTTTCCCCAAAAGCGGTTTCCCTATCAAGCGCATGCACGCGCCACGCCGAAGTTTGTCTCATTACTTTCAGGACAGATCCTGTAAGCCATCAGGTCAGGATTTTTCTTCAGTGATTCTATGTAACTTATGTACAGTTTGAGACACCTATACTTTCATAAAAACAGGTGGAAGCCGTTCCAGTCGTACCGAAGGTTGCTGGTACTTGTCTGAAAGCGAATTTTTGCTATCTTGTTATATATAAAAAGCGAAAAACGAACGCATATTAAACCAACTTTTTACTGCCCGTCCCTGCTGCAGGTTGCGGATTCAGCAATGAATTTTTCATGTTAACGCCCGTAGAATGCGCCTATACTGCTATGGCGAATAATACTATGGAGGTTTCTGAATGCCCAGTTTTCGAAAGTAAGCCCACAATTCCCGCTTGCTGCTTGAACGGTGGCAATTAAACGGCCATTTGCAAAGGAGAGAGGCTTCTATTATAGGCAGATATTAAGCCGCAATGCAGTTTTTAAAGGGCCCAGCAGGGCTACTAGCACCGTTGTTATTAATACGATAACTGCATGGAGGAAAGTACAGAGCGTTCCCATAAAAGTAACGCATTTTCAGAGTTTATTCAGTTATTGCTTAATCTAAATCTTTAAGCATGTTGTTCAGGTGAGGCAGCGCCATAAGAGCGTTATGCGAGCAGGGAAGTGAATGAGCCTTTTACGGCTTATAGGCACCGGATGGGCTTGAGAGTAAGCGCTGTTGTGGAGGTGTGTGATACAGTTATACGCAGTCACCTGTTAGACTAGGAAGACGACGAAATGTTTGAGCATTTATTCACTCTGAGCCAAAGAGTAGTAAAAGAGTGGGGGACTAGCTGCCTAGCCAGAACTACTAGCTCCTCAAGGAGGAGCTGTACTTTGTTGGACACAGTTTGAAAGGTGACACCAGCTGCAATTGCCCTCTACGTGGACTAACATGTTGTCGCCAGGACTAATTCCTGTAGTTGATTCCATTTCACTCGGTCTTGGCGCAGGTTGTATTTACCCAATAGGGCAGAAAGCACATTCGTGAATGCAGCAGTAGTAAAAAAGTGAAAATGGTGTGTACGGAAAGCAACGGTGCAGTAATTCTGCGGCACTCTGTGAACGTCTGGACCGCACTGTGAGGGAAGGGATGAAAGAGAATTGAAAGGAGGCATAAAGAGTGGCGCCATAGTTGAGGGTTTCGATGAAATCTGACCATCTGGGGTTCTTCAACATCCACTGATATCGCATAGCATATGGAGTAGGGATTTAATCCTGCAACCTCTTACTTAACTGAGAAACTACACAGGCGCACTAAAACAAAAGGAATCCTGACGAGGACAGCTACTAGGATTTACGTTCATGCCACGGAAAAGCTGAATGCTGGCTGTAATGATGACACAGGCGGAGCCTCCTATTTTGACCGCGCCTATGCCCCGCGTGTCAGTGTGGACCGGCACGTGCTGTACGAGGTACTTATTCAATGGACGTTTCCAGGACTGCCTGACAGAACAACGAAAACCATCGACCACGTGAAAGCTATAACGCACAATTTATCGCCTTGTGACGTATGAAAAAAAAAAAAAACTCTGATGTATTCATTTCCGGGGTACAGCCTTGATTACAACTGGCCACAACGACGGGCAAAATGGGGCGTACCTCATGATTTCATGGCAGACTACAAGTTCTCTGCTTCATTATGAACCACTGCTGTAATCGGAATTGGGAAGAGGGTAACAATCGAGCCTAAATTAAAGAACGGGTGCATACGACAACCTCCGTCGGACTACCAGCCTGCATGCTTCGGACTACATGCTTCGGACTACCAGCCGAAGCATGTTAATTTTCCAGGCTGCCGGCTGAAGCACGCTTTATTTTTTGCTGGTTGATCAGAAATGGGCCACAGTCTAAGCGATTTTTGCATCGAGTAACTCTGATCATGAACTCGGCTCAGTGTGGCCGTGTGTCCGGCTAGGTCTGGCCAAATATACGCGACACGTCGGTCGCAGTGGCTCAGCAGGAGTTTATGGCTTCTGTTTAAGCTCGGGATAGCTGTGTTTAGGTGACTGCAGATTTCAACCTCCTCCCCTCCTCACCCCGGCATTTCCCCCTCCTCTGAAGTAACGTAAGTGGCAACGATGACCGTACTGTGCTCTTATACACATCGCGTAAGAGTGCCCTCTTCGAGGCAAACAAGGCCTGGGACCACAGGTGTCACATGAACACACACGGTGAAATACCGAAGCACGAGCGTAGATAACAGTGGAAAAAGCTATCAGACGGATCACATTATCACTGTCCAGCAGATGAAGGCAGGATTTCTTATTTATGGCGTAAAACCACGCAGACACCTCACACGTACAAAAGTTCCCATAGAGCCGAGATTTCGATAATCTTGAAGGAGGTCCTCGGGAGGATAAATTATTCCGGAGGTTCGCAACAAGCCATGCAGTCTAGTTTCAGGGCGCATCTTGGAAACGTGGGAATCTGTCCCTATCCCTGTAGTTCCCTTCTCCGGCACCGATGGTTCAATGATTAGCATGTTCGGCTGCAGAGAAATCAAATCTCGGTCACGGCGTTCGTGTTTCGACGGAAGCGAAA
Organism: Amblyomma mixtum; assembly: GCF_055824585.1. Taxonomy (NCBI): domain Eukaryota; kingdom Metazoa; phylum Arthropoda; class Arachnida; order Ixodida; family Ixodidae; genus Amblyomma; species Amblyomma mixtum. The sequence goes on from NC_143018.1 coordinate 62,979,724, forward strand.
CGTAGAAGACGCCCGTGTGCAGTGCGACGGCAGTGCACGCTAAAGATCACCTGGGGGTTGAAATTTACGGGAAACGCCCCATTACGTCTGCTCTCTCCTTTTTTCTCCCTTCACTCCCTCGCTTCCCTCATTGACACGACCAAGTAGCCCACAGAGAAGTGAGACAGTTACTAAGCTTTTCCGCTCAAAAAAATTAATTAGAACTTTAGTCATTATTCAGTGCAACTGCTCGTGCAGCAGAGCGAAAGCCAACGGATTTCAGGCTTGTGGGGCTGGCTTTTGAGCTCGCGAGCATAGCTTTGCTGTGGAAGCTATCCCGTTGAGCTTCCATAGCTTCCACAGTGCTGACAGAGCTAGTAAAAAAAAATTATAGGGCACATGCGGAAGCTTTTGTGTGTCATCATGGGCTATTTGTCAACTATACGCGTATTTGTTTACTAGCCAGTACTAGTTTGTAAGTAGTACTAATGTCTGAAAGTCCTTTCCCGTGAAGTGCTTTAGGTCAAAGGGCTTTATGAAAGACCATGCGATATACGCGTACATATAAAGCGTTGATTTAACCGAGCCATAAAGTCACTTCCTGTTCGTTTGATGTCACTTCCGGTTCCGGTGACGTCACACTGAAGTGTCGAAGCCTGGGTTCAAAACTCCACTTCGGAAAAAAAAATTATTTTTCTTTCTGATGTAGGCACTGCCGATGACGCCATGAGGTTACGTAGGGGTTTCGGTCCACTCCTCGTGAACAATTGGTCAACGCGGATTTTCTGAGTGATGAGCAGTATAATGCATTCGCGTTAAAAGCGCATATCTAGCGAGCTCACCGAGCGATATGTTGTGCTTGGCCAGTTCCCGATGGAGGCTCTGGTCGAGCCCACCCACGGCCGCCTGCAGCTCCTTGGCCAGCTCGGCCACCCGGTACGGCAGCACGGCGTCCTCGGCTAGACGCAGCGTCATCGCCCCGTTCATCTGGCAACAGCGTAGGGTCAGCGCGTACTGGGGGTCCAGCTTGCGCGTGAACAGCTCGCCGTCGTCGTAGGCCGTGTGGTAGGAAGGGAACCAGCCCGAGGGACGAGACTGCAGGAGAGGAAGACGCTGACTAGCCACACTCGAGATGTAGTTAAACTGGAACTAGTTAAAGTTGTTAGTCTGCGCTCGTCCCGTGTGCTGCTTCTCTCTTGTCCCGTACTTTTTTGCGCAGTTTTTGTTGTTAACCAAGTGGAGTCAAAATTTTTGTCCTGTGCGTTTTTGCTTTAAATAATGTGAAGACTTGTAATGAACTCTAACACATCTGCAACCAAAAACTTTATTGGTTGGAAGCGTGTTAAGAGTTTATTATAAGTACTTGTTAGTGAAATTGTTATGTAGATTGAAGGACATATGTGCCGCCGCAGTGGTTCAGTGGTTATGGTGCTCGGCTGCTGAGCTGAAAGACGCGGGTTCGATCCTGGCCGCGGCGGTCGCATTTCTATGGAGGCACATTCTAAGAGGCCCGTGTACTGTGCGATGTCCGAGCACGTTAAAGAACCCCCGGTGATCGAAATTTTCGTAGCCCTCCACAACGGCGTCTCCTCATAGCCTTACTCGCTTTGGGACGTTAAACCTCCATAAACCAACCAACCATAAACCAACCAAGGACAGATGTGGTAGTCCGATGGTAATGAGGCACAAGTGAGCGACTTCCGGGAAAGGTTAATAAACCGAACGCTACATTTTCATTTTAGAAAACTGAGAACATGAGGATGTGTTTTAAGCAAAAATATAGGGATCCCAGCAGTGAAGGTTATGATCGGTGATATCGAACCGAAGTTTTTCTATGAAAGAAGTTAAACGAAGACGCGCTATTAAGCATCCAAGCGTACTGCGAAGGCATTACGCAGCTTCCACTGTCATCGTTAAAGGTAAACTCAGTGAAACTTCGTACACGGAACCATTAACGTGGCACTCACCCCCTCAGGACGGAACGTGAAATCCACGGACGGTATGCCTGCGTAGAAGTTGAAGGCCGCGTGGTCGCCTACGCCGTGGGTGTACGGGATGCTGCGAGGGCAAGGAAAAGGGCGCATTTGTTGGTCTGCATTAAGATTCGTTAACTGTTTCTGAACGCAACGCGCATTATCCCATTATGATCTTATTTGAATTACGAGAAAGACGACGACCATGCAGGTGATGGTGTGGGCGGAGTGTTCGCTCCAGGTACCCCGGCTGTTATTAAGAGGTATCTGCGCCATCACTTACGAATGAGAACATGCAACGTGAAACGTCTTTGTGGGCACATGCATTCCTGACTCCATGCCGCTACGAAAGAGGCCTGCTACGGAGGAATAAGTTACATGAAGAACAGGTGTAACAAGAAGAATCGATCGGTAGAGATGACGACGCACGCAGTGCGAACCGAAGGTAACATTGAAATAAACACACCTCCTTGTGCATGTATAAGCTGAGAATACTTGTTTCCTTTTGGCCGCCGCGGTGGCTCAGTGGTTATGGTGCTCGGCTGCTGACCCGAAAGACGCGGGTTCGATCCCGGCCGCGGCGGTTGAATTTTTATGAAGGAGAAATTCTAGAGGTCCGTGTACTGTGCGATGTCAGTGCACGTTAAAGAACCACAGGTGGTCGAAATTTCCGGCGCCCTTCACTACGACGTCTCTCATAGCCCGAGTCGTTTTGGGACGTTAAACCCTATAAACCAACCAACAAACTTGTTTTTTGTACGTCAGTACCAACAACATAAGAGGCCTTTGCGTACAGTTCCTAAAAGTCCTGCAAACGCTGAGAACTTACGCTGTAAACACGAACACACCTGTATGGAAGTAAAAAGAGCTGTCCTCTAGCGCTTCCTTTTATGAAAGGGCGTGCGCTCGAGAACAACTTTATTCCCTTTTTACTCCTTTCTGTTATGAGTGTACGGCGCCTTTACGAGATGCCGAAGAAAAAGATAGTTTTTCTTCCTCCTCCGCTTCTTCTACACCTGCTTTTAGTTTTTTAGTTCGCAAGCTCTTATAGTGGCCATGAACTTGGGTGTTGTCTGTTTTTCGGGTTGTCTGCCTGTTTGTCGTCTGTTTGTCTGAAGCCGGTTCAGTGGCAGGCTGCTCACCTGCCCAGCGGATGGTGGGAAACCTGTTCACGTTGTCAGGTGGCAGTTCAATTAATCGTGAGAGGCTCCTCGGGAAGATCAACTTGGGCCGCAGCCCATCCCAAGCAATACAAGTTCCACCGAGGGCAACCCCTGCCATAGCACCTGCCTTGTGCTGCTGCGCCACTGCTCACCTGCCCACCGGATGGCTTACTTGACAAGGTGTTGGCGGTGGGCAAGTGAGCAGTGGCGCAGCGGCACAAGGCAGGTGTTGCCATGTCCTTCTTTCAATTTTGCATGAAAGAACACACACACACACACACACACACACACACACACACACACACACACACACACACACACACACACACACACACACACACACACACACACACACACACACACACACACACACACACACACACACACACACACACACACACACACACACACACACACACACACACACACACACACACACACACACACACACACACACACACACACACACACACACACACACACACACACACACACACACACACACACACACACACACACACACACACACACACACACACACACACACACACACACACACACACACACACACACACACACACACACACACACACACACACACACACACACACACACACACACACACACACACACACACACACACACACACACACACACACACACACACACACACACACACACACACACACACACACACACACACACACACACACACACACACACACACACACACACACACACACACACAGACAACCACCTTAACCTAGCAGAGCAGCGCAGCTCTGAAACATCATTCTAGTGCACGTAGTATCCGCATTTGGCGTAATTACTCAAATCGACTCATATTTTTTTTATCTTTCTCTACTTCGGGGCTTCCACTTTGTATTCCTGCTCTCGTGAACGCTGGATTATGATGTGCATAGGTCAGCACCTGTGTTGTCTCTTTTGTACAGCCGGCCAAATCTTTAGCTGGCGTGCGTTACGGCCGCTTTTTCTGTGCTCCTGCGTTTTGGGACGAAGCAAACTTGCAGAAAGCTCAATATTAAGCACGGGCTTAGTGAGCCTGTGCTTAAATTTGATATTTCCGCAAGTTTGCTCCGTCATAAGCTACAGGAGCACAGAAAACGCGGCTGTAACGCACGTCAGCTAAAGTTTTGGCCGGCTGTACGTTCCGTTTCACTGGCGTTGTGGTAGAGGCGTATTTGCGAAACAAACGTACCGGGGCCGCTGTTTCTTCTCAGCCTTTTCCCACGCTTGGAGTAACGTGCCGCTGCCGCTGGGAACCTGCGCAGAAGACATCGCCAGCCATTGCTCAAGAAACGCCGCGCTGTCTGCCTTGCATTCTGAAGCGCTGTATGCGATACAGTTCGCACGATCACAGAAAAATTATTACTGCGAAAGCATTATATGGCCTATTAGCGCAAAAGCCGGCGGCGCCGGTCGCCGTCCATGGCACGGAATTCCCCAGTGACGTCACCATGCTCTCGCATGGCGTCAGCAGTAGACCAAGATAGTGATGTCTACAGCAAAGAAAAATTTACATTTCTTCCGAACGTGCGGGGAATTCAACCTAGGACCTTTAGACTTCGAGGCGAGTACGCAACCTACAGGCCACGAAACCGCGTTATTTCTTGTCAAGTGAAGGTGAACCTAGTGTATGCGTTTCCTTACGACTGTATGCTAACAAGTACGTGTGTCATGAGAAAAGAAGGAATCGTTAATGAGCCTCGCAACAGAGCTCACTATGAGCCAGTGCTTTCGCATTGAAACCACGTGATCAGTCTTGATTAATCAAGCATAGTAGTGTTCTTTATAATTTACCGTATATGATTTGCGAAGGGATTTGCAGGCAGCTATAAAGTTGTCTTCAGATAACAAGAAGAAATTCGCACTGCGCGGACCACAAAAGCTGTTTCAGAATACATTAGCTTTTTGTATATTGGAAATGCCAATGTTCCAAAAATGAAACATCGAAAAAGAAACATCCTCAGCCAATTTAAATTTGGCTACCTTTCTTTTCGAAGCTAATTTAGAAACCATACGTAAATTCTCAATAGGAATTTATGTTTTTTAACATTACTTCATAGTGCAGTGTTTTAAAAGGCAGAAATGTCCGTTTGTAGAGAGGGCGCAGTGGTCTGATGAAGTGGCCAGTGAAGCCGCCACCGTTTCGAAACCTACTCGTGGCTATAGAGTTTTGCCATAAAGTTTCTTGCATAGCTGTCCGCAAAGCCTGCCGGCAGGTTGACGCCTGTAAGCATGCTGAATTTTCACAAAGTCTCAATATAGGCTCTCTGAACGCAAAGGAATATTTTTTCGTCAAAGCCACGTTTCATAAAGCTTTGAGGGGAATGAATGTGCAGGCAACTGTATGTCTTACGTTTGCTACGCTGCCTGGCAGGGCGGAGGAATATTTAAGCTCAGCTTATGTGTTACACAATTGCCTTCGCAGGTAAATGTGTAACGCATTACCTTGGCATAATTACCTTCGCAGCTGCACTATATACCACTTCCCGAAGCGTTGGCGAGGCGTGCACAGTGAAGCGGGGTCCTGTAACGAAAAACAACAACAACTTAATGGCGAGTACACCCGTCTGGACTCGCACGGTCAGCGTTATAGCTTGTCCACACTGTGCATTTTCAATTGCTGCATTTGCTTTGAATCCTGCTGTTACGCAATACCGGGCGACGATAGTGTTTGGAGCTTAGGCAACGTTGCAACAAGTGCATTATGGTGAGACTTGTGTTGGGACGTGCTTGTTCATCTCATAGCCCAGCGCGTTCGTCGTCCTATATGCTCGTCCTATATGCTCAATTCGCTGCATGTTTCTAGCTCTTGAAACCCGCATACGTGATGCGTTCAGAGCACGACGCTCGCTTCGGCTACGGGCTTTGTCGAGAACTTTTACCTTAGCAGCTAACGCTATGAAAAAAAAGTCCTGTGAGGTTTACTCTTGCGGAAACGCGAATTTCAGCGGCAGCTTGGGTGGTACGAAGTGGTGATGTCCCTCAGTGTTTACTTAATCACACTGTGGGATCTGTGCTGCGTTTCCAAGCGAGAACTCTTCATGGGGCAACCGCGACCGATGCCATTGTTGAGATGCGCCGGCGTCCACTTGTATATAACGCGGAAAAGATGCGGGATCAAAGCCTGGCCGCGGCAGCACCGTATCGACGGTGAAGCACGTGTGCTGTGCGATGCACGTTAAAAAAAAATTGACAGAGACACTTAACACTGCTTACGTGTGGGAATGCGAAAGCATTACTGTCCATGGGTGCATTGCTTACGCGTAAGGTTTGTACATACATTAAAGTTCTTTCCTATGAGTTTGTGTGTTTACGTACTGGCTGCACACCAGACCGCAAACGTTCGGACTCGCTCGCTGAAAGGCGATAAGACTGACCGAATTTACATGTCGTGGACGTAAGGCGTAGACGTTTGGCTGTTTGCGACACCCCCTCCACACACACGTACACACACACACACACACACACACACACACACACACACACACACACACACACACACACACACACACACACACACACACACACACACACACACACACACACACACACACACACACACACACACACACACACACACACACACACACACACACACACACACACACACACACACACACACACACGTACACACACACACACGCACGCACACACGTACACACACACGTACACACACACACACGCACGCACGCGTATGACACTACCCGGAAAACTGTACGGCGATTGGTTGCATTACAATTTTGATACGAAAGTCTGAGAAGGCATACAATTGAAGGTGCGTAAATCGTCGGCTCCAATCTTTGTCGCAGGCTAACCTCCAACTTGAGTAGCACATGCAAGCCATATGCAACGAGAAATCGCATGACAGCACCCGGAAGGCTATACGACAAAGTGTTGCGCCGCACTTTTGGTACGAATGTCGGGAAAACTGACGTCACGTGGAGGTTGGCCAACGGAGAGTATATGCAGACGAACGACATGGGTGCAGGATTGTCGAGGGGGCGGCGCCCGGCTTGCTGTGTGCGTCATACGGCCGCTTGATGACGTCACCCTATTTTTCTTGTAATCGCTGGGATTTTCCGTACAATCTGCGAGCACACACACACACACGCACACACACGCACGCACACATACATGCACGAATGCTTCCACTTACCAGACGCACAGCTGTCCACGTTCACGTAGCCTACTGCGCCGGCATCGAGGAGAACGATGTTTTCCTGTAGGAGATCATAAACAAACCTTGCGCACATTGAAACCGCCAAAACACGACCGAATGCAGGGCTTTTCGCTACCCCAGAAAAAGTTACTTATCTGCCAACACTGCGCAACACAAGCGTTCTTACACATCGGTCCAAGTGGCAACTTTCGCTTGCTGCTGTGCTTCGAATTTTTGGTTGTGGTGTGGAATCACAGTGCCTTCCCGAAGCGTATCGGATTTAGCGGCCAACCACCTCATCCTAATCGGAATAAGGAACTCCAGCGATGACCACGCCAAAATAGTTGGCCGTGCGTGCAACGTGCAGGACTGCAGCGTAAGCCGAACCAGTTCTCTCTCATGACAAAATGCTTCTTAACAGAGCTGGCGGTGTGGGAGAACAGTGCACATTCTCTATTGGCATTTCAGACACGTGAATACACCTAGGTTCTACACTTAGTCGCTGCCACAGGCAAGCCGCTTAGTGGTTCACTTATTAAAGCAGCGTAAAACGATGGCTGCAGTTCCGTAAACCCCACTTTGACGACGACAATTCTGAAACTATGCTTAGACGCCTTCTGTGTGTGCCCAACCGCGTAGGCGGTCCACACAGTCCGTGCTTTCTCTCGCAGGCCACTAGGTGGCGAGGAATAATGCGTAGCTGCGAATAGGCTGCCGCAAGACCCAAGCTTAGACATGGGTGACAGCTAGGCAGAAGGCAAGGCGTTGACCAAGTGTAGTAGACCTTTCATCGCACGAAAACGCACACATACTCGTACGCCGCCACGGTTGCTCAGTGGTTATGGCAGTCGACTGCTGACCCGAAAGACGCGGGTTCGATCTTGGCCGCGGCGGTCGAATTTCGATGGAGGCGAAATTCTAGAGGCCCCTGTACTGTGTGATTTCACTGCACGTAAAAGAATCCCAGGTGGTCGAGATTTCCGGAGCCGTTCACTACGGCGTCCCTCATAGCCTGAGTCGCTTTGGGACGTTAAACCCCCATAAACCATGAACCAAACTACACTCGCACATCAGCTGCGGCCTTGCTATTTCAGGAGAGTTAATATTACGCCCAGCATGATAGTGTTTACTCAGTATGGTCTTATTTTAAATGCTAAGGCAACAGCGGCGACTTTCTGCCGCGGCGTGGTTCTACGGTTCCTCCTATCAGAGGTGCGCCAGGAGCACAGCCTACCTCGACCCACTCGGAAGAACCGGCGAACGCCATTTCGCCAGCCGCCCACGACGCGAGCACGATGGTCCGCCGCGGAGTCCAGCCCTTCTTCAGCATGGTGCCCAGGGCGTGGCCGAGTTCCAGGAGAGCGGCTGTCGCAGAAGTGGGCTCAGCCGCGCCCACGCCCCACGAATCGTGGTGGGCCCCCGTGATGATGAAGCGGTCTGCATCCACACAGCGCGGATGATCAGAGTGATTCAAGACCTCTCGGATAAGAGACAGACATGAGAACTACGTGCGTTTCATTCAATATCAGGATAAACCATCGTTATACGTCAAAGTGGAGTGTAAAGCTGCGCGAGTTGGATGGGATCCATCTTCGGAGAATAAATCAAATGAAATAAAATTTATTTCAACATCACAATGGTACATATCCAATGCTGCGGGTGCAGGCAAAAAGACTTCCGGAGGCTTGACGAGACGTAAACCCTACTGAGTGACGCTTGACAGAAACTGCATCAGAAGTGCTGAACACGACCACAGAAGATTAGTTTGGTCAAAAACCAAACTAATCCAACACTCTTCCCACTTCGAGTTACTGATCAATTCGCTCTCGCCCTACCATAAGCTTGCCGTCCCGGTTAGCTCAATTGGTAGAGCGACTGCTCCGGTGTGGCGGTGGTTCCGGGTTCGAACCCCGGACCAGGACGAATTTTTCTTTAACTACGAAGTTTCTGAGAAAGCTGTATAGCTTTCCTTTGTAGCCGTATGGCTGCGCTTGGGTGGATGCCAATGAGTAATTACTCCCTTATTAGAAGATTAGTTTGGTTTAGTTTACTAGGGTTTAACGTCCCGAAGCGGCTCAGGCTATGAGGGACGTCGTAGTGAAAGGGCTCCGGAAACTTCGACCACCTGAAGTTATTTAACGTGCACTAACAGTACACGGGCCTCTAGAATTTCACCTCCCTCGAAATTCGGCCGCCGCAGCAGGGATCGACCCCGCGTCTTTCGGGCCAGCAGCCGAGTGCCATAACTACTGAGCCACCCGCGGCGGGTCACACAAGATTAGGGACGACTCTAAAAGATAAATTTGTATATGATATTGTAAATATCTGCAGAACAGTTAGACGCTCAGTGGGGACAGCAAAAGAAAACAGCAGCGAAACTGCAATGGCATTGGCAACGGTTTGCTAATTTCAGGTGGTTATTAGAATAGCGAGTTTAATGCTGCTAAGAGGTATGTTGGCTATTAGAAGATGCGGTAGTGGAGAGCTCCTGATCAGTTTCGACTACTGAAGTCCATTAACATGTGCTGACATTGCACAGCACAAAAGACGCGGTGGGTCAGTGATTACGGCGCTCGGCTGCTGACTCGAAAGATGCGGGTTCGATGCCGGCTACGGCGGCCGAATTTCGATGGAGGCGAAATTCTAGAGGCCCGTGTACTGTGCGATGTCAGTGCACGTTAAAGAACCCCGGGTGGTCGAAATTTCCGGAGCCCTTCGCTACGGCGTCTCTCATAGCCTGAGTCGCTTTGGGACGTTAAACCCCATAAACCATAAAATAAACCATAAAGGCGGGCTCCGTGGCGGGATCCTAGTTCACGACTCGGCGTTCAGGAGCCGAAGGCCACAACCACAGAGTCACCACCGCGGGTTGAGGCGGTTAATGGCTAATGTATATTTCCGTACTAATTCGATATTGTACTCTATGAAATGAAGTCGCAGTGGAGAGGACCGGTTGATTTCGGTTTCACAAGGGGTTATTTAACTTGCATCTATAATCTCAGTACGTGGCTGAGCTTTTAGGAATGCAAGTCTACCCGAGAAATCGCGGCGAGACAGAGAAGCAGGTTCGGTAAGCAAAAGGTCTCTACCTTATTTGGTGTCTAACGAAGGATGGTGATTAGAAAAACGCTTGCAGCCCACACTGTTTGCCGTGGAACAGCAAACAAATGTTGAGTCTTTTTTTTCTGTGCATAAACGCTAGGAAAGTTGTTTTTTTTTTCATGCGTTCGTCAGCAAGCAGCGCTGTTTCTACAAAACAAGGGTAATGTTAGAGAACCATTCAATGCATACTGCTCAGCGCGAAGCCCAGATTGCATGCTTTTTCGCAGTAGCATTGAATTGACTACTATTATACGATGGTTCGAGATGATAAGTATGCGGGAATAATGTAGCCAGAAATTAATAGGCAATTGATAACATAATCGAAGTCATTTACAGCTTATTTTCAGCATGTAACACAAAACACTTGTGGGGCCCTGAAAAGCTTTTTTCTTTGCTCCAGTTGTGACTTTTTGAAGTGCAGCTTCAATCGGCTTATTGTTGCCACCCCACTCAAGGTGAAATGTCGCAGTTCATCTGAGTGTTGAAGAAATGGTTTCGTATCACCGTCGTGGCATGTTGAGTAAGCATTAACGCAGGCTCTTCATGTCGCCGTATTATGCAAGAGGCGAAAGGAAGATGCGAAAGTGCTAACATGCATCTGATGTTGAAAGAATAGACGTTGAATTGAAATAATTGAAATAGTTTGCGTTGAAATAATAAACAGGGACCGTGCTTACCTGGCTCGTTGCTGCCTTTGACAATTCCCAGCACGCTGTTCACGACTCGAGTCACTCTCTTGCTGAATACGGACATTTTGACGAGCCTGTTATGGGGAAGAAAAAACAATCTAACTGATTTGGAATTTGTAAAATCAAACTCGGCATTTCGAATGTTAAACTTGACGTTAGATTTTGTATAGCAAACTAATTCATCGACAATTTCGACCCGTATTTTGACCATAAGCTGTTGAAGAGGGCTGATCATTTTCAAAGATACCTTCAGGTTGTCATTACTCTCAGTCGCCTATTTTGGCTAGATTTCAATTAGTATTGATATCACGAATTTAAATAAAACGCCGTTCTTTAGGCAAGCCGGAGAACATGCAGTTATGGAAACAATGAAATATTTCGTGGAACTGTGTTAAAAAGTAAACAAAAGCCGTCACATTGCTCTTGGCAAAGCAAAACAGGCCTGCACTGATGAAGCGTTTCTTGTGAACTATGCATATGAAATTATGGGAATATGGAGACCTATGAGAAATATGCGGAAATACGAACATATTTCCAAAGTCCTGCGGATATATTCCATTACTTCTCCGCACACTTTTCATATGATTTATACATAATATGCATGACGCCATACCGAGTCCGTATGGATTTCGATTTTGCCGTAAGCACCTTATCTTCATACCCCGTAAATGCATATTATTTCTTTCCATATTAGCCACACGGAAAACGGAAGGAATTATGAGAATCTTCGCATGGAACGTCTTATCAGGCTTATCAAAACAAACACAAACCCAGCGGCCGATTCTGTGCACATTTGATTCACGGTCGAAAACATCGGTCTCAACTTCCTCGAATACATGCAGTCTTGTTATGCTACGAGGACAGCTATCATTCAGATGAGTACCGCAGTGGTGCAGGTTCACGTCAAGCAGGTTTGGCTCGGAGCTGATGAGAACCGGCGACCCCATTGTAGCCTTTTGGCCACCGACCCACAGCTTCTGCGGTCATTGAATCCTACTTACTTTTTGCAAAGACGGTGCGCAAATGTGCTCGTGCAAGCATGTTTCCTTTCGCAACCCTTGAATGCAGGAGGTACAGCCGAACTTAAGGTTCACAGCTTGCACGAGGAAATGCGGTGATGCATGCTATAGGCTCAGCTGTCGCTCCTGTGCCTGCTACTTAGACCCCCGATGAGTGGTAATCTGCGCTCAGAAGTCCTTTTTTTGCATGCGCGAAAGTTAAAAAGAAAAGCTTTGTCGTCACCAACAGCGTCAATACTCTAAAACGACATATACTTCTTCGGGTAGATTGTCAGGGGGTCGCGATGACAAAATATTCCGCATTCGTGATTGCACACCCTGTAGTGTCCCACGCAGAGAAGATCGTGCAACTCTACAAAAATATTACTACAATACAGAAATTTTCGTTACAGCTGATTTTCTTTTCTTGATCTAAACATTTGGCAGTTCAGGGTCGCCCCAAAATATGAAATAAATTAAACGTGAGTCTGCTTTTAGAACCACATGCCTTCTTAATCGGTGACTAAAATTATCGGTTGTGTTTCATAATTATGAAAGCGGCAAGCCCTGGCAAGTCCATTTGCTTCAGCGATGCAACGAGTGGAATTCAGCTGAGATGCGACGTTAGGCTATACCGAACAATTCTGGACTAAAACATATTTCATCGGGAATAAGTTTATGCGCGCACTTTTTTCATATACTTTAAGATTTCACTATACTATTCAATATACCTATGGACCTCTCCTCGGCAGGGTTGCTATTTTCTACTGTTGACGTTTTTGCTGCTGTCAAATGCATTTCCCATTTGTTTTCTATGGCAGTCTCAACTGCTCGATGCGAGCGATGGCAAAATTCGAAAGAAATATTTTACTACGCATCGGAAGAACGCCCAATTACCTTCAGTTTTTCCATAACAATACAGGAAGTACTTTACAATTTTCAATATTCAAAATTTTTGTCCAAGAATTTCGGAGATGAACAGACGTGCAAGCTTGGTCCAAATTGGCAGAAGGAAAGCCGTTGCTGGACCTTGGACTGACAATCATTTGCAGTTGTGGGTTAGGCGTGGCACACGGTGAATTTGATTGTTTGCAGCATAGCGAATCCAAAACATAACTTTGCATGCTATCATACTAGTGATGAAAAACAGCTAAAGCAGGGGGCGCTGTGGGTTTAAATCTGCATGACTTAAAGCTCAGGGCGACCGCGTACCTTCCTTCTGGGAACAGTGGACCCGTCTTGTAGGGGACGCTGAGACCACCTTTCCAGCCAAGCTCCTCGCCTCCGAGGGACCTGCGGCCAGAAATAGCCTCCAATTATTGTTGTGGTACAAGTGGAAGGAGCGTGCTTCTGCATCACTGTCTCGCTTATTTACGGTTCCATTTGCCCATCACAGTCTTGCTTGCGAGAACTTTGTACTTCGCTTACAATTAGGTGCGAAAATATACCTGTGAATATTTGCACACCACATCTACGTTCCACATTCACGTATCTCTGAAAATTAGGTGTGAAAATAGTCTTCCCGCACCACTCTTCCGCTTAATGTGAAGTAACGTAACGTGACGTAAAGTCAGTGGTCATGTTGAGTAAGAATGCAGTAGGGATAAAAAAATCTGGTCTACACTTTACCAGCTCACTGTAATGCCATGCTGAGCACCGCTGTGCAGACAAAAAAGAAAAAAAAACTAAGTGGAGAGGTTGATCATGGGAATGAGGGGCTTCGCTTTCGATCTTTAGTCAGTCTTAGTCAGTACAACGAAATTTGAAGTGTCAACAAATTTTTCCAGGTGTGCAGACGTTTAGACTTTGCAACACAGGATAACGACGACGCAGGAGGGAGAACCCTAGCGTCTAGGTAAGCGAATGTACTTCGTTCCGCCTTTTTTCAAAAGTAAACTCCTTCAGAGCACCTTATACCGAGTAGATTAAGCCTAATGTCATCACCTTGAAATCGCGTCAGACGTGTCAGACTATACATTAACCCCACGCACCACGGAGGAAGGAAAACTCAGGAGAGGCCCGCGCTATCCGAGCTGCACGCCAAAAAGTGTGCCAGAAGTCACGCTCTTTCGCAAGGACTGCTGGGAGAGTTTGACCGCCGGCTCAGCCAATCGTAACGCCGGGCGCAGCGGCGTCGTCTGCTGCATTGTCTGCGTCGTCTGCTGCGCATGCTCAAGCGCGCTGAGACGGCGGCCAAGCAGGGGAAGCAGAGGGGAGCCGGCATCAAAAGATGTGACGTAACCGCATCTCCTGAGTTCTTTCCTTCCTCCATGCCCACGGACGCAGCGTTTACTTCAAGAGGACGGAAGCGTCGTCGTAGCCAATCACCAGCGCCGGAATCGGGGACAGGTTGCTGGCGTCCACTTCACGAAGCGCCTTATCTGTGGCGGCCGAAAGAGACGCAGAGGAGAAAAAAACAGCCTCGTGAGAGCCTGTCTAGCACCCATCCTATCTATCACGTGCTCGATCAGAATGCAATTAAACCACGAAGAAGGGCTCTTCACCTATTTTCACCGGAACAGCGCGCACTAAGACACGGACACGAAGGGAGACACGACACACACGAGCGCTGACTTTCAACTGGTGTTTATTGTTTGGAACGAGGCATATATACAGTTCCAACAACACAAGGAAAACACCCATCCATTCATTGTGTTGTTGGAACTGTATATATGCCTCGTTCCAAACAATAAACACCAGTTGAAAGTCAGCGCTCGTGTGTGTCGTGTCTCCCTTCGTGTCCGTGTCTTAGTGCGCGCTGTTCCGGTGAAAATGAGTGACCAACTTGCCCAAGCATCTGTTTTAACTCTTCACCTAACCACGCGCCAAGTGGAAAACTCTCGGCTATGTTAAAGGCTTTGGAAATCTCGGCTTGAAGTGGCTTGAAAAACAGACATGCAGAATGGTAATGGAAACTACAGGACGTATAATATATTTTGTGACGAAAAACATTGTACAGAATGCAGTGCAACAGAATGACGAGAAAAAAACCGAAAGATGGCACCACAAGCGTGGTGGCACAATGCGCATCGTCTTAGTCTTCTGCTACATTTTGTAAACAAATAACCTACCAACTAGCCGAAGAGTCCCCGCTATAACCAGTATAGTGTGTTCGAAAATACGAACACTATAAAAATTTCTAGATTCACCATTTTCTGCATTTGACAGGATCTAAAATTTCAAAATATGTCAGGATGATTATGCTTCGCATTAATGCATTCATACAGCACAGCTATATGTCGGGACATGTGCCCATCGTGTGGGGCCAAACCCACCCTATATCATATCACGTGGGAATGCAAAAGAAACGAGGCTTTCCATAGAATACAAAATCCGAGTGCGGAACAGTGGGAGAGTTTGCTCTCCAGCGGCAACCCGGTTCTCCAGAGAGAACTGGTCATCCATGCCCAGCGATCAGCCAAACTCAGCGGTGCCCTGAAACGGGGCCGCCGCGGTAGGGTTCGAACCAGCTAGGGTACTCCGGCTCATTAGACGAGCGCCGTAACCAATGAGCCACCGCACCGGGTTAATGAAGCGTCGTAGAAGCTGCATGCGGAGGTAGTGTGGGGTGAGTATTGTGAAAGCATCTGGCAGCAAAGACAACAGTGCGTGAAACGAAGAGTCGAGCAGAAGTGACTGTGAAAGCTTAATAGTGATGGAAGACGACGACAACGCAGTGGATGTCAGCAAATCAGATCTGCGATTACTAAAACCGGGCAAATGTAATACGTTTCATGCTATACATTACAATGTGCGGCCATTAATGACTACGCTAGCCAGCATCAATAGCGCAACTCAAGAAAGGCTGTGCGCCTTGCGGCGCTGCGTGTGACGTGTATACTGTCGAGTGAGACACGCGGTGCTTCAAAACACAAAACATCGCGAATAAGCAACACACGTGGCATGCGGCGCCCAGCTTCCGCTTAGTTTCGTGGTTACGAAATCTTTAAGTGCCCAATGCGAGTCACGCGGACGGACTCAAAATCGGCTAGTCTCTGAGGCGACAGGGGTTAGCGCCATTTATAGAAATATACCTTCCTAATTAAAGTCTCCAATGCACCAGCGCTGCTGACAGTCACTGGAACACTTGCCAACTCGGAACACAATGCCAGCAGTGGTGTGTATTGCAGTCAGCTGACGGTAGGTAGTAATTTTTACAGCAAAAGTTGTATGACGGAGTTTAATGGGAAAGAGCTTCATACTGTGCCGTAACCTAAAAGCCTCTTGTGCATGTGCGAAAACATACCCGACAAGTCTGGACAAAAGCATTTTTGAGCAGGAAACCGTTCATGAATGCAATTGTTTATATAATGTAGGATTTCACTATAATAATAAATATATCCTGAGACCACCCGACGGCAGTCTTGATTTTTTTTATTGCGAAAGCAATACTACTTGCACTTTCACGCCTTTGCCGTGCCGCGGCGGTGACCACCATTGACCTTCATTTGACCTTGATTTACTACTCGCACTTTCACGCCTTTGCCGTGCCGCGGCGGTGATCACCATTGACCTTCATTTGACCTTGATTGCATTAGATTGGATTGGATTAAATTAGATTAGATTAGGTTATATTACATTAGATTGGATTACATTGGATTGGATTGGGTTGTAGTGGATTGGATTTGATTTGATTTGATTGGAGTGAATTGGATTGGATTGGATTGGTTTGGATTGGATTGAATGGGATTGGATTGGATTGTATAACCGATGCATCACCACAAGTCTAACCACAAGCAGCACCACCATGCCAGCTGAACCATGGCGTAGGTACGGATATTGCTATGTACGGTAGGTACGGTATTGCTTTCGCAATTACCGGGCTTAACCAAGCTAAGCCAGAGCGAATTTTTTTATTAACGTTTTTGCTATCGTCAAAAGTGTTCCCCATTGGTTATTTATGGGATTATTAACTGTTCGATACAATCGATGGAAGCTCTTTAGAAGATTTTACTACATATCAGAAGATTGGACCGTTACCTTCAATCAGAACAGCGTGCTTTCGTGCAAGTTGGCTTTGTATGATGTAGATAAAGTGGGCCAAAAACTTAGACAAGGACCGAGAAGAAACACATACGACGACTGACAAGCGCTACTACGAACTGTTTTAAAGTGTGTGCCTCCAGTGTCTTTGCGCATGCTCGGTTTTTTATGTTCCATGTGTCACACCCATTAAACAGTTGGTAGCAGCGCTTGCCAGTCGTCGTATGTGTTTCTTCTCGGTCCTTGTCTAAGTTTTGCGCCCACTTCATTTATATCGTTACCTTCAATATTTCCGTAAACGTTTCTTCCAATTTTCCAACTTCAAAAAGTTTAGTCCGAAATTGTTGGACATGTAGAATCTGGCTCAGGTAACTGCTGGCAACAGGGAGCAGGATGAGAGTAAGTGGGCGCTCTCGAGAGCATGCCGTCTTTGACCACGTAGGTTCACGTGGAGTTAGCCAGGTGGAAGTGTGTGCAGCTTGGTAGCTGGGTTATGACATTCGCTCTCCGCCACGGTTGAGTCGGTAAACGCCTCGGTTTTCTCGTTGCCTTGAAAGACGGTTTTTGCGCTGATTTCAATATCGTGAGCATCAACGGCATCAAGCGCAACCGGAGTTTTGGATGCAGTGTCGGCGGGAATTGTGTACGCACCGACGGACGGGTAGGCGGGCGTCTCCGGGTCTCCGTAGTGGTAGAGCGAGCCCCGCTGCAGCGCCGACCCGTCCACGAAGCCGGTGTTCGGGTAGACCCTGGATGGCCCCTGAGGAGCCACGTCCTCTGGGTCGGCGAATACTAGAAGGCCCACGCCACCGTGATGGTGGCAATTGCGGGCCTGAGGCACACACGGCGAGAAGAGGCCACGTTATGAGGAAGCACCTCTTTATGAGCTGGTTAAAACATTGCTCCCCTTGTGAAAGTCGGTGTCACACTATCCATTTCTTAGAGCTATTACATTTGAACGGAACTTTCCCCACACAAAGTGCCGAGTTTCAAGATGTAGCCCAGGAGCATGGTGCTCAAAAATACCGATCGAGCTTTTTGATTATATCGGAATCGCTCCTATATGCAAAAGTCCTTGCAAAAGCCCTTCCCCTAAAAAAAAAAGAAATTACATGCACGATATTATTGAACCGCTAGCTATAAGCTTGGACTAAAATCAAATTGCGGTTCATATATTCCTCGCATCCTCAATAAAGGAACACTTAGGAAAAATTGAAGTTGGCCTGTATCGATTGATTACGGCGTTTGTGGACACTTCAACGCCTTCTGGATAACCCAAGGAAGGTAATTGAGTAAATTAAATGTATGTAGGCATCACCACTGCTGATCGTTTTGAAACCAAAGTGACGTCAAGATAGTTAGATCGCGCCTGGATCCTTTAGGCTATACTAAGCCCCCACTTACATCACCGGCGATCACAGAGTTATATTAGGCTTTTGACGCCACCCGTTTTAATTGAGAGACAGGGAAAAACAATTTTCCATACTTAACTCCGAATTTCACAGAAACTGCACTGCATCTCTTGCATCTGAACAAACAGCAGGATGACCAGAAATAACAATGCAAGCCATTTTTACCAACTACAAAAGTTAGAATAAGTTGTCCTCTTTGTTCTTTTCAGGCAAAAATATCTGTTGAATCTATATGTGGAACCGTTCGGAGTACCTTGTCGACAGCATGTGCGCCACCGAGACGAGCGAGGCAGATCCGTCCCTTGGCGCTGACGCCGTTTCCTTCCAGCTGCTCCATATCCTTGCGCCGGCCGTAGTTCACGAAGATCATGTTGGCCTGCGTGCATAAGGAGGGCCGGCTTCTAGCGGGATGCTAATGTTCTGTCGTAGTTAGGAGTGTACCGCATAAAGGTACATGACAAACTACTTATTTAAGTAAGCATCCAATGATCTGTTCGCGGCAAGCTATAGCGGAAATTGATTCTCTGATTTGACTTTGTCGACCTGATGTGAGCTTGTTTAAGCTACTCTTTTTTTGTTTTACTTTCTCCTTGAACCACAATATTCTGCTCGTAAAGCACTACATTAGAGATAATCGAAGCTAACTGTACAGCCATTGTCAAAAGTTTGGAGCCCCATGGGTTTTGCCCCTGAGAGATGCCTTCTAGCTCGTTATGCATCCCCAGCTTTCCTATAATCACTTAAGGGTAAGAGGAAGACTGGCCCTTCCTCCTCCGAAGGTTAGGACCTCCATTGAAGCCACAAGAGCCTCCTTCAGGACTTAGAAGCAGACCTCCAGCTTCCAGTTAATCAATATCAAAACTAAATGAATCACAGTTACAATGCGAATGCTGGTATGTTATGCAGTAATGCTAGTGATTGGTAGTCAACCGGTTGGTAACTAGCGCCTTCCATGTTTCTTTCCTCTGTTGTCGTCTGTTTTGCTGTGCTTTGAAGAAATGAGAGGAACTTTCCTATACATTGTCCTTGTGAATTGACAGTGCAGGAAATCGCGCAGTCTATAAACGCGGCATTGGCACTTGGCGCCACCAAGCTGCAGTATTGGCTCTTACCTAAGGAGACTGCCGGTATCAGTAGTCTATCTTCAATGCAAGTTCATAGCCTAAATGGGAGATTCGGCTTAAATCGTGGCAGTTATTGCAGCTTTACGAGCTGTAGCAGTGAATATGTACTGTGTAGTAGTTTCAGTCAGCCACACAATCCTGTATTAGGGGTCGATGGGTAGGAGTTATACACACATTAAGACGCTACTAAGCATGCGTAAAATGGGTGGGACTTATACAGAAATTAAAACACTACTAAGCATGTGTGAACTGGCTTACAAAGGATAAAAGATCCTGCCGATAAAATGAAATCCGCTAGGTGTCGTAACCGATTTGATTTAGCATTGGTAACTACGATTTAGCTGCGGCCAAATATGCGAAGGCTTCGTAGTGAACTTTGGCTACAACAGAAACTGCTGCTGTTCTTGTTGTAGCAAGAAATTCATGACCAAAACTAGCGACGTGCAGCCGATGTATGCAGTTCTCCAGACCGACGTTGAAAGTGAATCAATGGGATGGGAATCAATCTACCGCCGCTGGAAATTGTAGGAAGAGTCCTGGAAGACCCGAATACCATCTCGTGGGCGTCGAATAGCTGTCATGATCGATCCAGAGGTTGAAAACTCACTCAGTACTAAGGACTTAATCTATGAGCAAGCTGGGAGCCTTATTTAGCAGTGACTCTATTTAGGATTAGTGTTATTTCGCCTCTTTGTCATAGGTGAAGCTTGCCTTCGATGACAAGGCTGGCATGCGTTGCTCGGTTGCTATCAGCCGTGACCTGACAGGCTATAGTTATTAGTAGTGACCGTTTGTAGCTAGGTGAAAGAACAGAATGGGCATAAAATCGCGCCACAACGCACAAATGCAGTGCACGCATAGTTGGATTGATGGGTGCTAAAGGCTTACGACTGAAAACTGTGTCGTCGCTGTTGCCACTATGCTCAATAGATTTTTTTTTGTGACAACTTCTTTCAACCCTTAGAAGCACTAGCCGAGTGTTCAGGGGAATCCCTCCGAGGTGGAGTATATCTGATAATGGTGTAATTACTAGTTAGCATCCACCTAAGCGCAGCCATACAGCTACAAAAGGGAGCTGTACAGCTCTCACATAAAGTTTTTAATTAAAGAAAAATTCTACCTTCTGCGGGTTTCGGACCCGGGAGCTCCGTCTCTCCTGAGCAGCAGATCTCACGTCTAATGTAAGCAGGACGGCTACGAGACGATAGGGCGAGGGCGAATTGGTCAATGACTCGATGTGGGAATGGTGCATGTCAAATGTCTAGGGAAGTCCTTCAAGGTGGAGCAAAATGTTCCGAAAGCTTTACAGCGTTCGTTTTTAGCCGTATGGCTATTCTTGTGTGGGTCCTAACGCGTAATTTCTCTTTTATCACTAATCACTATGTTTTGGCGCCTTAAACATGGGACTAGTACCGTTCCTATGAGTTATTGACCAATTCGCTTTCGTGCTATCATCTGCTAGCCGTCCTGGTTACCTTAGGTGGTAGAGCGACTGTACCGGCGCGGAGTCTGCGGGTGCGAACACCGCACAAGGCCGAAGTTTTTTTTCTTTAACCAATAACTTTGTGTGAGAGCTGTACATCTCTCCCTTGTAGCTGCATGGCGGCGCATGGGTGGATGCTAATGAGTAATAACTGCCAAGTGTACTCCACCTTGGTAACAAACAAGTGATCAAGTCTCGGTTGATAACCCACATGGCTTAGAAGTACGCTCGCTTTCAGATAAGGGCATCCAGATAAAACAGCAAAGAGGTAATTTCCGGTTCTGTGTTCTTTACATGAAAGCGCACAGTGGCCAGCGCCAGTAAGCTTTTCTAATCGTCGTTAGCCTACAAACGATCTGCACCGCAGAGACGAACATTTTAACTGCCTTGGTTCATTAATGCAGCAAGTGGTTCTCTTAACTCCTGTCAGTGAACTAAGTTGTCTGCCTTCTTCGGGATTCTGCTCTCGTCATCCACTGTGTCCACATCTGAGTTTTTTTCGGCGCCTGATGTCTGTCTGTCCCCCCACAAGCCTTTCAAAAAGACTGTTCTACTCCTGCTTGAGTTATGGCTAGAATGTCCACAACAGCTCTACTATGTCTCATAAGATAATTTTACTAAACCTGAACGTAATCTCCTGCTAACACTGACATGCCATTTGTGAACTAGGAAGGACCAAGACCTTTTCATCATTGTCACTCCAATTTCGTTTTGCAACAGGACGTGTTTTCGGCATGCGGACTCCCTGCGAAGAATGCAATCACCTTACTGGAACATATGCCCCGCTATGGGTCACTGCGTTCGCTTTTGGCTGCCTGAATGTGCGAAAACAAAAAAAGTGACCAGCTACAGTTTTTACAAGGTTTCGTGCAAAGACTCGGTGCCAGTTTAATTTCGAGCCTGATTTGCTCTTTTATCCCGTTACACACAATGTCGCCAATATGTCAAACCAGCACTGAGTTGTTACGAAAATTGCTTCAGCCCGGATCGGCGATGTCTGAGCTCCCGCTTCCAAAGGAATAGCTCATTAGGCGTCACATTGTGAACACTAAAATTGTGAACACTAAAGAAAAAAAATGAATGTTTACAACATTCGTATACAGGGCAGAAGCACGGCGTATCCATATATGCAGAATTGGTCCTTCTCTGCTTGCTTGACATTAATAGATGCCTGGACGTCCTCATAAGACGTCTCTTGGCGCGGTGATGAAGCGTTAAGCTGTGCGCCACTGCCCTGGGATGGCAGGTGCTGCAATCGGTGGATTTTGTGCAGTCCATGTTGCTCTTCCCGAGCCACTGAGCTGGGATGGCAGGTGCTGCCGCTGGTAGAATTTTTGCGAACCAAGTTGGTCTTGGACAGACAGTCAAACGTTAGATGATTTTGCTCGGGTGAGAACCAACGGATTAGTGCTTTCGCACTAGTATGTTTGGATCAAGACAAAAATGGCGCATTTTGAACGATCTGTTGGGATGAGATGCAAATCTGGTGGGCTGAGAATGTTTCAGAGAGGCAGAGCGGGCTTAGGCATACGTAATTCGGAATTTGCAAAGGAGTCATCGAGCAGAGCGCTCGCGGTATTGAGGGGCGAACCTTGACAGAGCCATTCGGGGAGAAGGCCAGGTAGCCAGGCACCACTGACTTCGACTTGGCACTCTTCTTCTCCATGAAAGTGGCCTCATTGACGACATGGCCGTTAGATTCTAAAAGTTGCACCTGGAAGAGGAAGCAGTGCTTGTTGAACACAAGGCCATGCTCAGTAAGCACGGAAGGAGGAGCGGTACTCGACCAGAAGCTTAATGCAGCAAACATGTGCAGCAGTGCCGTAAGTAAAGAATCAAGACCTGCTACAAGGGTAAGTTTGACAGCGGCCTGTGGCGAAGAGAACTCGACTGGGTGAACGCTAACTTAGAAATAAGGCTTATCGGGCGGACATCGCCGATTAGCCATTTCTGAGTCCTCGATCAAGCAGAATTTTTGTAAATCACATCGGAGTAACGGCGCTCTCCCAATATTACAGTAACGACAATGAAAACAAAGCTCACTTTTGTGCAGGAGTGCCGACTTAACATGATTTTTTTTTGCCATGAAATGGCTTCGGACTGTCAACTCATCCTAACGCGTTAGCAAAAATGTTTACCTGAAAAAGGTCTGGTTCGCGTTTAAAATGACACTTTTTAGAATTTTCTCTGCGTTTTCGCTAAGTTGATTTACTCAGTGAAAGAAAACATTCCAGAGAATGCAGTTTTTATTACGCGCTTAAGGTTCTTGTTTTGTTTAATAACGTGTATGTGCCTTACCGCAATTATAATTTGAGTGCTGTGTTAAAGCCAGTGCGGAGAAAAAAATTCAAATGTTTACCAATGAAAATAGAAATAAATACAAAAATATAATATAAAAAGGAAAAATTGTGAGCAATTTTTATGATAAATCTCGCGCTTTATTAAATCTCTTGCTTCCGTGCATATTTGGCTAAATTTAATGAACGCAGGTAGAGTTATATAACCATTGTTAGAGAACATTTGTTATTGCTACTTATTAAGTTCGACCCACCTTATAAGATTGTGGCCAGATAGAGACCGCATGTTGTACACACTTGTCATGCATTTATATATGGGATGCCATCTTCATCACATGTAGCTAAGCACGAAGGCTTTTTTTTTGAAGGCTATTTTGCCAGCCGAACCGGCTTTATAGTCACGCGCAACTTACTGATGTTTTCATGACTGAGTAGAACCACGCAGATGACTGTTATCACAATTATGCGACTAAAAACTCGTTGGTCAGAGTTACTATAATATGTCATGAATGGCGCCATTAACATACTTAAGATAGCGGGAAATACAAATGGCTTAGTCGAGAACTTATTTCGTAAAAAAAAAAAGAAAATTGGTGTCTAAAGACATCCAACACTGGAATCGTACTGGCGAAACCCGAAACTAGACTTTCCGGGAGCGACTGAGGAGTTTATAAAAATGCCCTTACTGCCCTTTTGAGTCAAACACTGAGAAGCAGGCGAAAACTGTTGATGACCGTGGTTGGCTTAGACATTACTTACTTGGTTATGTTTGCCAGGCTCCGGGTACCT
Source organism: Amblyomma mixtum (assembly GCF_055824585.1). NCBI lineage: Eukaryota > Metazoa > Arthropoda > Arachnida > Ixodida > Ixodidae > Amblyomma > Amblyomma mixtum. The sequence continues at coordinate 63,003,902 of NC_143018.1, forward strand.
GTAGCAGAAACAAAGGTTCAATCTTATTGGAATTTGTTTCAAAGAAATTAGTCTTTTATGCTATTTAATATGTCTTAGGAATCGTCTCTTGTTAAATGTCATTTAGTGCTTTTCACGATCGATCGCATCAGCCATTTGTTCAGTACGAGCTCGTTGTATATAGGAGGCATTCAGGAAACGTCACGGGCGTTTTGTTGTCCAGTCCGTAGCTTCAGCAGTGCAGGTTAGATCAGGAGGCGATGATCCCATTAGATTCACCCGCGGCCTTTCAAAATACTCCACAGGCAACAAAATGGCGGCCGCGTTAACGTCAGTGTATACTCCCCATAAGGAGATAGCAGAAGTTACGAAGAAAGGAAATGCGCAGTGTATTGGAATTTAGGGCTAACTGGTGATAGTGACGCAGAGGCGCAATACAGAAAAATTGTAGGAGAAGAAGAAAGGATTAATGAGCGCTCATAATTTGGCTGTCTTTACTGCTTTTTTACAATGGACAACTGAGTGTCGAATGCGACCACAAAGGGATAAAATTTTCAGAGGGAAACTGCAGGCTAAATAATACGAAAAACTTCCTGTTTCTTGGTTTCCGCCCACTGAAAACGGTTATACTCAGTTCCAATGACCACTGGAACATAGTGGAGGGATCACAGTCAATGTTAGCGCTCCTATCGTGCATATTTTTTTTGGCCATGCGTTACTGTGCTATGCTTCTGTAGCTATGTATCATAAGCTAGTTCGAAATTAAGATTTGCTCAAGTTTATTTTTTAAACATATGATCCAATTTGTAAGTAATCTTCACCTTGAAGGACATTTTGTGCATCGTAGGTGCCACATGCAAATCAAGGTTTTGCCCACCCGGAAATTTCTTCCGCGCTCCGATGCGTTGAACTGCCGGTTCCAAGAGAAGCAAAGATCATAAAGTCGAGTTAGTGCTCGTTTCGTCGCCTTCTCGTTTCCCACGTTTCTACATTATGCCTCAGTGTAAACAGGGTAGGTACGCCACATGGTGTTGGCACCTATGATATGCCTTAGCAGGTTACATTCACAGATGAGGAGTTTTGGAATAGAGAGAAAAGGGAAAGTAGTGGTAGCGATTACACATGCATGCAAGTTGGACGTGATTGCGCGGGTACGGCTCAATACTGCCGAGGCCATATTGCCCTCATCAGGAGAGACATGACGCTTCTAGGATGTCTCATTGTTGATGGCATCCCCACGGGGGTACTGGTAATGTCTTCTGGCTGCTGAACGTTCCCCTGTCTTCACCTGCCATCCTCGTCTACCCGCTCTGTCACCAACGTCCGTGCGTGACTGCCAGCTGTGTGTGTCTCCCTCAAAGAGAAGGCGGATTTTTCTTTATCAAGCACAAATACAGGCATAGATGAGAATATCATGCTAAGCTACTTGGGACACGAAGATAACCATGAATTCCTTGAATCGCGTAAAGGCACTCGGAATCCAGAAAAAAAGTGATCAATTAAGGCGCTAGAAAGACTGCCGCTGAGTTGAAATATTTTTGCGTTTAAATTTGGTCTGAAAAAATGACTGGAGAAATGAAACCGCCTTAAACGCGAGGGAAAAAAGAGGCAGGAGAAGTTGCAGCATTGCTTTGCATCCGCAGTTATTTAGTTTTGTGCGCTTTTTCCCGCTGAGCGTACTTAAGCGAACAAAGCTAATTTATCTTCTTTCTGCTCATTTTGAAATACGACAAAGGGTCCTCGGCAGTGCTTTCAGACAATGTCCTTCATGCGCTTCTACTGAGGCCACTCGTCAGAAAAATGGCGGCTTCGATGCGCATGCAGCATACGGCGCATACTCACGAGTGCGTGATGTGATGGGGTACCTCGACGACCTTGTGCAGTCCGCTGCTGCGAAACACGCGGGCCACGTACTCCGCCGCGTGCTTGCCGCCCGGCTCGCCCGACAGGTGGGTCTCCGTCGTCAGATTCCTGGGGTAGAGGCCAGCGTAAGGTTTGGACAATGTTTTTATCAATTCACGTTTTCACAACATGCATGTACAGTCAGGCCGGAATGAAACGCGAACAGAGTATGTCAAGAAAACAAAATATTTTACCGGCCTACTTTCAGCTTAAGTGTACAACTAGCCTGATTCATGTGTCTGGGTAAAGGGCCTACTGAAAGGCATAATCGAAAATAGGTTGTACAGGAATATCTCGCTGCAAAGCAGAAATATATGACATATGCGTGTTCGCGTTTCATTCCGGCCTGACTGTACAGGGTCGTTCATTCTTAGTTAGTAAGCACTAGCGCATGGACGTGCTCTCTGGAGGGTCACTGCGTCCAAACGGCTGCGCATCGAAGCGAAGTGGCAGATGACGCGAAGCACCACGTCCAGGTACACCTTCTCGTGCGCCACTTTGCTGCGATGAGCGACTGTGTCGCACGCGTTGGCCCTCTGAAGAGTGCGGCCATGCGCTAGCGGGTTCTAACTAAGACTGGACGACCCTGTACTTGCTGGATCCTAAGATCAAATGCGTAGAGTGTATGGATAAAATGATGAGTCTTGCTGTTTATATAAAAAAAAATTCTCCTTGGTCCTTCAGCCATCTGCCATGGGCGAAGCACTGACATGAATCTCTACAGTCACGATTTCAGGCAGTAGCTATCCACTTTGTAAGATGCAGAGGTGGGATATATTCCAATTTCTGATAAGCTGGCTCCACTCCGTGATGGTTTTCATTATTTCACCTGCCAGTTTCCCACATGCCCACATCCTTGCCACATCCTTGCGTGTGCCGTAATCTTCATTACTTGAGGCTTAACAATAAGGTTGAATGTACCGCCACTGTGAATAAATTGATCTCAATGTACCCTGCGCTCTATTTACGGATGCAATGGCCGTGGTGCCTGCAGTCCCTCCTGGCTGAGCGTTGTGAAAAGCAGAGACGCGGGCGGAAGAAGTTCGCGCCAGTGGACCGATTGATACGCGCCACAGAAAGCGATTGGATGAATCGATAGCGATAAGCCCAAGCTTGGCGTCAAGAGAAGAGGGAGGGAGGAGGTTCTGTGGACAGTGGCAGGGATGGAGCCAATGGCTGGAGCGAATTTTCCGGGTGGTGCTTTCGCGTCTGCCCTGGCAGCGGATTTCGTTCAAGGGTTGTGTATTTCAGGGAATCGGTATATACCGCACGCGAACAAACGGTCGGGTCGTTTTTTCCATTATTTGGAATTTCAAAAGGGCGAGATAAGTCAACTTTGCTATGGAAAGTGCAGCATGGCAAACCAGGACAGAACAGAGTAAGCACAAATGCAGTCCTGACCACAGTAAACTACTGTACTTGCGTGACTCATGTTTTCCGCTCAATGTTTGTTGTGGCGAGGAACTACCCATTAGCAGAAACTTCCACAGTTGCGCCTTTTTTATTTTTTCCCGGTTGACTAGCCCAAGTAGAGTTCACCAGGGCCTGTATTCTATAAGCTGTATCTATTTTCCGTTGTCAATTTCGCGTCCATTGGGTGCCCTGTCAATGATCACTTTTATATAACCGCAGCTTTCGAGCGTCTGTGGCAAGCGACCCGGCCAGTGTGTGGTTGGTTGACATACAGCTACGCAGCCATGCTTGCTGGAAGTGATGATGATAGTAGCTGCCACCTGCCTTCATCTGGCACCTGTCAGGGGAGAGTGTGCTGCGCAAGAAAATTCATACGCGTGTGAAATGCAGTTGCTGCTTTCGCATTTCCTCCCCAAATGTATCGGCTCCAAAGTCTGGTTGTGGGAAGGGAGGGGGATCATACACAAGCGCGGCCCCTAGCTGAGTGCATACGAGGTTTGTATAGACTGAAAAATCACGAGGTGCTTTGAGGGGCCAATATAACGCATTGTTTGCGCTATGCTAGAGTGCATGAGTGCATTTGTAAACCTTGGCTGTGTATTTTTAAGCCATGGCTGGGCGACCCATCAGTTGCCCCAATGATTGGCTTAGTTTGGATACATGATACTTCAAACGGCTAGTGGTGGGTTTTATTTTGGTTCGACAGACGGTCAAACTTCCGTGCATCCTCAAGGGATGGCCGCGTCACCCCAGACCCCGCAATCGGCTGCGCGATGTGGAATAAAAGTTAACTTAAAGATGCTGCTTATAATCGAGGCATGAAACAACGGCAAGGCTTCGCGTTTTTTATGTCCGCCAACAAACTTTGACCCTTATTTGCGGCACTCGCAAGCAATATTGGAAAAGGGGGCTGGAGTAGGAAGCCAGCAGGGAAGCGGTACTACCACTATACCTTCTCAGTATATAGAGAAACCTTACTAAACCTGGTGCCTAATAAAGCCACCGGACACGAGACCAACCACAAACCTCTATGGCCGGAGAGAACCAAAGAACGAAGAGTCAAATGACCCTCAGCAGATGCCCTCCAACTATGGCATCAAAGCCATGGCATGAGTTAGACTCCGTTGGTTGGAGAACCTTTTTGAGGGGCATTTTCCGCTTCCCTCTTGAGTTGTATCCGACTACAAATTTTGCGTGTGCTGCTGGGAACCTTCACCCGAAATGTTCCTTGATGCGGCGCACGTCTGTGGCGCCCAGCATCATGTGGACGCTGTCCTGGCTGCGCGGTGACGTGGTCGGGGCGGTGACTTTCTGCTGCTCCATCACTGCCCTCGGCTTCGCGCTGGGAAGTTCCTGCGAAGGATTCGGGCGCCAAGTTCGTCCTTAGTGACTCGTTACTTGCAGCGGTAGTCAGGGTCACGCCAACTAAGCATCAAAATTGACACTAAAGTTTAGGCTACCCATTTCACAAGCTATTCGAGGTACTTACCTTTCCTATCGCTTACGAAGAGCATCCAGTTTTAGTGGGTACCTAAACTGAGACTGGGATGGTGACATGGCATGACAAATTGGGACCGTGACTTCGATCGTGGGGATCGGCGGGCGTTCACTGTAATGGTAGCTCGGTTCTATGCATGGCGTAGCACCGGAAAATCACTAACCATTCCAATTTGAAGAAAAAAAAAATTTAGATCTACTCTGCTCGTTACTCCCCGACAGAAGGCCTTGTGCACTCATCGACCCTTGTAAAACAGTCGGCGTTTTTATTCCGTCTTTTTACTGCGCTTGAATTATCAGCCCGTAAACGCTTTCATATGAAGTATAGCTTACTATGGGCAAATTCGTTTTCGAAAACGAATGGGCGCAGTAACTGCTACTTTACGGTAGACACCTCAACCAAGCCGTGGGGTTAACAATGAAGAGGGGAACGAAAAAAGGAAGAAATACTGCTCCAAACTGGCTCGTGCACTTGCTCGTGCTCTAAACTGGCTCGTGCAGAGGCAGAAAGCGCCTAAGCGGCGTGTATTGCAAGCAAAGAAAGCCACACATGACGCATCTGTTGTGTTTGAAACGCAGTTCTCGTGTCTGAAAGGTTGTGACTGCACTTGTAGGCAAAAGTCGATCCACAGGCTATGGTAAAATAGTCAAATGACGCTTTAGGTAATGTAACCTAGGTCAAAGGTTCACAGATCACACGTTTAAATGACAAGCAGTCTAGCGGGGTTTTTAGGAAATTCCTGGAACTCCAATACCAAGAAGGTGAAGGAATGAGAGTTTATACAATTCTGCAGACATTTTAAGTCTGTGGAGCTGGAATAGAAGATGAAATGCGCGCTCCAGCGGAGATCCTACTGGCGCACATTCTCCAAGCGCGAGGCCTTGCATGTTTCCTCTGGCTATGCTCCGCGTCTGCTGTAAGTGCTTCCAATTAAAGGATACTTTTTAAGAAAAGGTTCTTAACGTGGTTGTGTAATTCGCATGCTTATGCGCATCTCTAGAACGGTGGGCAGTTCAGTTAGTCATACCATTTGCACTAGGCTGTACAGTCGTGTTAAAAGTTTCTTTCGTTCTTTGAGTTTAATTTTATTTGGTTTTTGGCTTCGTTCTTGAGGAAATAAAATGGCGCGGAGGGGAACGACGTGCAAACGCGTCGAGAAAGAGCGCTTAAAGCGCTGGGATGAGCAATTAATCATAGTAAACAGAGGGCTAAATAATGCTGCTAAATCTTGTACGTATTAGAAAATTTCTTATTTCGAAAAGACATGGCAGCGCTAACGTATGCCTGGTGCTTCGGGCGTTTTCCATACTTATTTCTCTCGCAAAGCGCTTTCCTTAGTTTTCGGCGCGTCGTTCCATAGTTCGCCACGGACCTCATGCTTTGCATTTTACCCGCTTACGATGCTTACTAACACCGGCGTGTGACGTATGCAAGGCGCGGTGGCGATATTGTCGTCACGTGGCAGTGTCAACAAAAGCTGAGAGACTTAAAAATGCATGCGCACTAATGATTTACCAGTGATTATCAGATTTCACAAAGCACCAATGAAGGTAGCATTATATTACAACATTTTAAAACAGTTCATATAAGACTAACTTCTTGCACATCTTGCCGCCGGAGCACTTTCCTCCGAAGGGGTGCTCTACACAGGCGGTGAAGTGGCCGTACGCTCTAAGAAAGGAGTAAAAGGGGTCTCTTTTATAGAAGTGAGGGCGCTAGATGACAGCTTACTTCCTATTTACATTCATATAGACGTATTTGTGTTCAGAGTGTAGAAGCAAAGCTACGGCGGAAAAGTGGGGTCAAACTCCCAAAGATTGTCGTGCAGAAGTTTTCTGCGTATCTTATCGAAGCTTCGGCGGCGCTCTGACTGCCATTGTGGCTGGCGTGCGGGAAAAAAATTCAGGGGACACTTTGGCTTTCTAGAATGCTGCAAGGCGAAAGCCTTTCCTGGCGCATTCTTTGGCATTGACTGCGAGACTGTTTGTACTGTACTAGTGCTTTGAGTACACACTTTAACTACACATTACAACTACACACATTGACTGCCGACTTTGACTGCTTCTTTAGTACCGACTCTTTCTCTGCTTCGATGAGTTCGGTTGCATCCATGGTTCTGTTCGCACTAATGAGGTATGTAATGTGGTCCCCCACGGACGCCTTACGTCCCCTGTCGTAGCGGACGACAACTATTTCATTAGTTGTCGTCTGCTCCAAAAGGAGGCGTCAGGCATCCGCGGGTGACCTCATTACTCGAATCCTCGTACTCTGACGTCATAACCATTTCGACCACCAGAGAAGCGTGACACCTTTGCTGACAACCTTCTGTCGACAACGATGAGGTATTAAAGGCTTTCGCTTTAAAAAACAGAGGACACCAAGACTGCCCTTCTTTATCCTTAGCGAGGTTCTATCCGTACTCACTGTCGCGGTCGTCTTCTCCGTCGACTCGGTGCGCTGGAATCCCACGATCAGGAGGGAGGTCGTCGCTGTGACCAGCAGCACGGCGACGACGGTGTAGACGAGGAGTCTCGACGCCGACGAACTCAGCAGGTTAGAGCCGACGCCACACAAGCCGTCCGAGGAAACCTGCCGCACATCTGGATGACTCGTGCTGAATCGGGAACTGTAATGAAAAAAAGCGGGCGTAGTGCACGATTTGATAGGAAGGAAGGGAAGACTTTATTTGGCTCTAGTGCTTTTTCCTGCAGTTTAGGGGCATCTTCAGAGACGTTCTCTCCTTGGTTCTACCCAAAGGAGACATCTCTGTCGAAGTCGTCCACCTATAATCAATGGTCGGTTGCCCTCAGTCCACGGTTCCGCTGGCCACTGCCGCCCATTGAGCTCGCTGTACCAGACCTTGTTGGTCTTCACAGCGGTCGCTGGACAGCAGTCTCTCCCACTGCTCCGCACTCGGATTTTGTATTTTTTGGACCACGTCTATGTTTTGGCAGGTCCATGTGATGTGATGTAGAGCGGGTTTTTCGCCGCACCACGGGCGTTTGTCCGCGTATATCGTGGGGTGCATTTTGTTTAGTATATGTAGGTTTAGGTAAGAGCCTGTCTGATATTGTCTCCAAGTGACAGCTTCCTCTGCTTAAAGATTTGTGCCGCGGGGGATATCGCATTCTTCTGGCTCTACAGTTTTCTAGTATGGCCGAGTACTCCTTGGGTGCTAGCGCGAGATAAACGAGAGACTTGCATCGACCGGTTTCAATCCCTTCTGCTTCGGGTGGTTCTTCAGCATGGAGTAGGTAGCGAATAGATAGAGATTTACCGCTCACACCCACTTAAACTCAAGCATGCTGCTTCGAAGAATTGCTTGGTATTTGAAGCATTTATTGCTGAAGAAAAGCTTGCCCTGGTTTGGGGCTTGAGCTCGGGACCACCATCCCCTGTAGCTAGTCGCCCAACTAACTAAGGTGGAGAGGACGGCTGACAGTTGCCATGGACAGAAAAAAATCAACAATAACGTTCGTTTCAGGCTATGATATAATTGACATGTTATCAACATCCGTCTCAGCTCAGCCATAGGGAGCCATAGGGAAGTGCTTTGTGTCCAAGCCCAGGAATGCCACCTTTAGAGACGTTCGTTCATTGTTGGTTGGTTGGTTTAGGGGGGCTTAACGTCCCAAAGCAACTCAGTCTATGAGCGACGCTGTAGTGAAGGGCTCTGGAAATTTCGACCACCTGGGGTTCTTTAACGTACACTACATCGCACAGTACACGGGCCTCTAGAATTTCACCACCATCGAAATTCGACCGCCGCAGCCGGGATGGAACGCGTGTCGTTGATAGTCAAAGTTTAGGCAGTGGCAAAATACCTGCCCAACTGCTTCTTTGCAGCTACAATGCCCCCACAAGGGAGAGTATTTCATTCCACTTAGACGGAAATAAACGCCACTGAACGGAACTCTCAAGCGGGGAAGACTTGGCAGCTGCCAGTTGGTAGCCATCGACTCTAATTTAGGCTATGTAATGTAAAAAAATGTTGGAAGCGTAGATTGTTAGGCAAGTTACGAGAATTGTAGATGTGACCTCAGACTTGAGTCACGACGATCACGTCACCCTGTGGAAGACTTAGCGTAGCCACCCTTCTTTCACACATCGAAGTTGTGCAAAGAAGCATACATCACGCCGCAATGAAGCGTCAGTGTAGAATGCACGCGCCACAGAACGCGTACTCACAGTCGTCGAAAGCTGCGTGCAGCGAAGACTGAGTTGCGCAACGTCTCCATCTTGAGATCGAACAAAGAACGAACTGCTCTTTCTTCTTCAGCTACAATCACTGGCCTCAGCTGCGTCTTCTTCTTCGACACGGGCAGCAATGTCATGCACCGGTTGCGAGGCACCCTGCACGTAAAAAATATCACTGCACAATTTGAAAGGTGGGGGTGAGTCTTCGGATAACGTAATTGGGGCTACTGCCTGAATAAAATTCGGTATTTTTTATTCTTGAAATGAATGCAGTAAAGATGTGATCAATTCTTCCAGGATCCGTAGGCAATGGCTTGTCATTGTTCTGAAACTTTAATACACTCAGGAAGGTGCTTCACCGGTTCCAAATAATATCTGAAGTTGCATGAAATAAACTAAGGAAGACAGGTAGAGGAATGCAGAGACTACAAAGAATGGAAGGGTTTTAACGTAGTTCAACGAAGTAGACGTGCGAAAGCAAGTGTTTAGCCTGATTGCCTCATGATTTTACTTCGATGGGTCGTCAGTACGTCTGGCGACGATATTAGACTCGGGTTAAGCTCTGATCCATGTCAATCTGATCTGATATGTTTGCACCGGAGATGGAAGTTTATGAAGACAACGATGTGCACTGCACAGCCATGAGCCTCTCCTTGCTGCAGCGGATTTCTAACGCCTGGCATTTCCTTGGAGTATGCGGATGTGCAGTTCAAGGCAATGCGAGGGGTCCATGACCCTCTTACGCTGCAGAATACCGCGGCCAAATCTTTATTTACGTCGGCCGGCGTTATCTATGATCAACCTCTGTTAGTGTCGTGGCGAAAGTGAGTCCATAGATTCCTCTTCTGCCGGCGGTTCGTTGCTGTCACGAAGGATTTACTTCGAGATTCCCCTCGCCCTACTCGGGCTTGCTGTATCTATTCTGATTCTCCTCTCCTTCGGGGCAAGCGCCAAGGGATATGCCCTGAAACCAGTGTGCGATTCTATTCACGACTATATAGGAGGATTCATCTGCTAGAATGCGAATTCAATGCTTTTTCTTTTCCGTATTTTTCCACAAATCCCAAAATTATCCAAATACTCCACTCCTTATACATGGGTACCTTTGTATGCGCTATGCGCACTGGACAATCCCCCTCATAGGTATGTGTCATTAAAGGTTATTAAATGTGCGGTGAGGAGGAATCTGAACTCATCTTTTTGCCGCGGGAACTCAATCTACACGTTCCGAGCATTCTTAGAAACTTCTATTTATTGCCCTGTGTGGCCGATGTACCTAATTAAATCGAATTAACGTCCGCCTTCCACCTTTTTTTTTTTGAATTCTCCCCGTACGGTGGGCGGAGTCGACCAACGCGTGGAGTGCCTTTCACCCAGTCTCGTGGCTGCTTGCCGCTCTGCCATCGGTGGAGTAATACGTAGTAATCCGTAGTAGCAAATAGTCCGCGCGTATTTCTATTTATGTGGGCTTATTTTGCGGCTGTATTATCTGCGAATGAAACTATTTATTCACGGAAACCTAAAAAACAAAATAAAGCGAAAGCAAAGCCTCCACGGAGCTGGCTGAAAGGCACCCCACGCGTAGGTCGACTCCGCCCACCGTACGAGGGAGAATTAAAAAAATAAATGTGGGAGCCGGGCGTTTACCCGATTTAATTAGGGAAATCGGCCACACAGGGCAATAAATCGAAGTTTTTAAGAATGCTGGGAACGTGCACATTGAGTTCCCGCGGCAAAAAGACGAGTTCAGATTCCTCTTCACTGCACCTTTAAGCTTGAGGACATCATTATCATCATCATCACAGCGCGAGGGGGTGTTTCTCCCGATTCTTGGTCGACCTCCCAGTGTAAGTATACATGTCATCTTTTGAAAGTGCTCTCGTGCAGTGGCCAGCGAAGCTGATCTGTTCGCGACGCCTCGGGTTCGAATCCCAGTCGCGGCAGTGTTTTTTTCATCTCTGCATGGGCTGTTGCTGTGCTTGGTTTGGCTAAGGTCACCCTCAAGGTCAACCTCCCATTGACTCCAGCTGACGCGGCGCTCCTCAGAACTATCCCGTGCTTACCCGAGTTACTCAGAGGCTTCACACAAGATTCTTCCTTGGGATCGTGTTACGCTTTGCTTTCGCACTAAAACGAGGACCCTCTTGAAGCAATGAGCATTGAGAACGCCCATAATTATTTACGGCACCCTTTCACAAATGTTGGTGTCGAAAAGAGTACACAATTTCCTTCTAGTTCTTAAACTTTACGAGCTTACGTGAAGCTGCGTAAGCGAAAAAATGTATCCAGGCCAGAATGCGGTGAAATTATATGCACTACATGGCGCACTTGTGCACAAGCAAAAGGATGGAGTTAGAAATCCCCCAGCAGGCTCCCTTTAGACGCCCGCTCCACGGTCCCCATCTTAGAATCCTCCTTAAGGAAAAGTACACGTGCCCTCATTCCCCCGGACACTTCCCCCTCTGTTGCGGGTCAGGTAGCATGGTCGGGCCGGAGAGGCAATGAGGGAGGTAGGAGACGCGGATGCGGGAAAGACAAGGAGAAAAACATTATACAATTAAATTACAATATGTACGAACAAAGCGTCTCACCATCGAGCGTCTCACCATCGAGCCTCTCGTCATCAAGCTCCTTGTCGGGACTCTTTGTTTGTATACATAATGTAATTTAATTGTATAAAGTTTTTCTCCTTACCTTTGCCGCATCCGCGTCTCCGACCTCCCTCATTCCCTCTCCGGCCCGACCAGGCTACCTGATCTGCAACACCTCCCTCATAACGATTAGAGGAGGAATCCCTAGAAGGATCAGGGCTAAGGCGGCTCTTGCCCCGTCGGTCACGCACCGATGGGGCTCTCAAGAAGACCCAGGACAAACCACCTTCCCAAGGTGGTTCACTACGGCTGCAGAGGTGGATGTTCGCCATCTGTTGTGAACTCATCAGGGACAATGGCTTCAAGGACACGGATTTTATAGGAAGTGGGACTAACGACGACAAGGCAGGAAGATTTCTTCCTGCGGTGGACCGACGACAATATGAGTAGAAGCATTCTCATTTTCCTACCCGACAATAGCTGGCATGATTTTCTATAGCATGCAGCAGACACAAATAAGGCATTTATGGCATGTGTGCGAAATAATAAATATAGAAATGGTACAGGCAATATTCAGCTAACCGTTTCTAAAACGAAAACCTTCGCGATGACCGCGAAGGACATCTCGGTCGCGATGCGCTGGACTTCTAGTAAAGATTATTCCTTGCTTTCCCAACCGCGAAAAACGGCATTCCTCAGGCGTAATCATCATCATCAGCAATAAAGAAGTTTTCCTCCTCCTCCATGTCAATGACTTTAGCCCAGAGAAAGCCCAAAATGCAGTTACAACTGAAACTAAACAATATCGAATAGAAGAAGCAGCCACGACAAACAAACCAAACGGAAGGAAGCGTTGAGGAATCTCGAAGACAAACGAAGAACTTGGGTTTTCCTTCACTGCCTTACTGCAATTCACTTCGGCTTCTTCTAATGAAAGCTCCGCAGTGGCATCGCCAGCGCATGTCTTAGAATCGCCAGCCAGCCTCTGCAAAGCGGGTGCCTTCATCTGGCTCCACGTCTTTCGTCTTGCCAAACAGCATCGTTTTTCGACGAACAACATGACCTCCATGCGTGAGCGACGTTTCCGTCTCTACCGATAGGTCCCAAGGCGCTGTATGTGCTTGAGTGAAAGGGTCAGTTGTCATCATTACCGCAGAGCGCGAAGAAAATGTAAGCGACATTCTCTGCAAACCTTCGCCATTGGGAAATGAACGAATGGAAGTGACTGTCGGCAGTGAATGCAGGCGAATCTAGCGTAGAGCGAAATCACGAATTCCTGAGCGTACAGTGCAGGGCTAGTGGAGAATCCGCCGCTGATGACGTCTTGAGGCCTTTAAGGCTCCTACGTTTTAACCAAGAAGAGAAGGCGCATGACACGTTGATTTTGTGGCACTCTAATGATGCTACTCCGCAGGAACTTACATGCGGCGTAAGCTATCTCGGGGCCTCGAAATTGGAATGCCCTCCGTAGGTCAGCGTTTTGCTGACGTTGGTGCAACCCTGTGTTTTAAGAAGTTGTGTAGGGAAAAGAACAAAATTTAACCAGTCCCTATATGGTACCATGAGAGGTAAAGAAAATGCGCTTGGTTCAGTTGAAACCAAAGATGTTATGCAGGCATTGCGCTATAGGACTGTGGCGGAAGTGTACGAAAGCATGCTAGAAAGTATCATCAGGGTCTGCACAGAAAAGTAAAAGAATATCTGGCGAAAGAGATATTAGGAGAGGGGACACTCTGGACTGGCAGTTAGCATTCAGATATAGTTTCTGTTAAAAGTTTCTGTTAGCATTCAGATATAGTTTCTGACTACCTGGTAAACTCAAAGATGCTAATAGCATTGTTCTGGTAAGTAAATTAGGGGTGCATCAAAGCACAAGTTTGAGAACATTAACAGACAATGCACTGCTGTAGGCTTCAAACTTTATACGAGGGAGACTGAAACTACTCTTCAGCTCGCCGAAGGAGTGACAGTTCAGACAGGTAATCAGGTTATGGCAATATTAAGGTATTGTACGCAGCATGAGCCATGTAGTCGCGGACGATTCGGACCATGATAAAGAAATTAGCGTGGAACAGAATACTCTTAAGTTGTTGCGCATCTTGCAAGCAAACTTAATTTATCAATAGCAGTGTAAGGGATCGGTAGCGTTCGCGGGGGTCATCGGAACGCGGCTGGCAGCGATCAAAGCGAAGCGTCTCCTTCCTTGGAACGCGGCCGCTCGCGAACGCGCCGCCAAGTACGGGTGTCCCCCCACCCCGCGGTACCGTTTCGCGCACGTGCTGGCGCGAAAGTGTATTTGTCTTTGTTTTTCACTTTTATTGTGCAATGGAAAGGGCGTTTTGCCCTACGGAAGCTGGAGGGCTGGCCATGCTCTCGGTAAACCAATCATGTGAGGAGTGTAACATGATTGGTTGCTACGAAATGTGGGCCGGGCCTTTAGGTCTTTAAAACCGGACCCCGGAGCCGGAAGCGGGGTTCTGGGCTAAGGTGAGATGCTATGCATCTTCGGCTACGCCGAGTTGGGGCCTCCCCTAGTGTTAGCCAGTTCCACCTTTTGGTTGTTTGTCTTTTTGCCATTGTATCTAACTTGTATATTCTGTAAATATTTGTATATAAATCTTCAGTTATTGCCTTTTTTATCCCTGCATCTCAACTGATCACAAGACCGTCTCTGACGGGGCACCCCTGGTGCGAAGAGATAAGCTTCAGTCTTCGAGTTACCAACCGTCTCTGGCGGGGCACCTCTGGTGCAAAGAGGAAGATAAAGAACCTGTGAAACTTTACTAGCAGGTTGCCAGACGTTCGTTACACTTTTATGCTAAGACCAGCGGCTTAACGGAATCTCTCAAAAAACAATGTACAATGGATGGATCCGGCCAGTACATCTGCGGGGCCGAAATCTGGAGTGCAACGAAGAAACGTGAGGCTAGGGATCAAGCTTTCTATTAATCTCTCGTATTGTCTTCACAATTCATCTGTCAATAAGTTGTCGCGGTACAGCAAACTGGGAAATGAAGTGTCCAGTAGCTACACTACTTAGCCGTTGACTTGTGTTTACATCTCTACGTGCCCATTAAAGCAGCGTGCTACAGACCGTTGTTGTGTGTTTGTCGTTAACAGATGAGGAACACGACCTACCACAGCAGTACTTCTCTGCCTATGCAGCTCCAGAAGGTGAGTGCGTGTGTTGTGATCGGGAATAGATTGCGCTTGCTTTTCAAACTGGTGAAACAATGACTGCCGCACCTTATACTTCAGTTTCGGCGTCTTAAGGTGTAATACGGACAACTCCAGTTCCGGCGTCTTCTCCATCTGATTTTTGTTCTTAGCATCTTAGTAACAATCAATTCTAGAGCTCTGTCCCTATATACTTGTTTTTGAGGCAGCAAAGCACCTTTAGTGACAAGAAAGTTGCATTCAGAAACGGAACAGCTTTTTTCTCCGCCACTCAGACGTGAAGACGCCTCCGTGATCGCCGTTTGGAAGTGAACTGTGGTATAGCCTAGCCTCAGGGATCCGGGTATAAAAATATATCTTGACGTCACAACAGCTTGAGAAAAATTGTCTTTGGCGGCGATACCTGTTTTTTTCTGTTTTTGTCTTTTCTAGCTTTTGTCTTTTCTTCAGAGAAAGTCTTTGTTAATAGAATGAAGCAATCTGTTGATAAAGGTCAACTTGTTCTAAGTGTCTGCTTGCTGTGCGCCTTAAGAAGCTTCAAGACTTCACCCTCCTTGGGAATGAAGCAGTGAAAGACACAGATACACCTGTACGTTTTGCTGTAATATCTCCTTAGCAAGGTAAGCTTGAGTGTGTTGCGTGGGTTCCAGAGCCGTTTCACTTTTATGTGCGTTGAAAAAGAGAAATTCAGCTGCTAAGTTGTACATTCAGTATTGTGCCAAGATCACAGTCATAGAGCAGAAAAGGGTACGGGAATGAGGGGCTCGTTATGACATACATGTTAAGGTAGGCAACAGTCACCGATACCAACGAAACAAAGGGAGGTGCTTTTTTTAAACCTTGTGGTGCTGATAAATGGACATTCAGTGGTATAATCATAGCTTTTTATTGGCATCGTGTTATGCATGCATGAAAATGAATGCATAACATGAAAATGCATGCATGAAAATGAGTTATGCCGATTTTAATTAGCCAGCCATGCAACGTAGCTGGAACGAAACGATATTTTACGTTTCGCGTCCAGCTGTTGCGTATCATTTAATGTCTTGAGCGGGATAACGAAACAATTGTACAGTTACATTTTATTCTGCTTCTTTTTAACCTTCATATTGGCCCAAGCGTCGCCATTCCTCCGCAGTCGCATGGGGCGATAGGAACACAGATAACGGAAGAGCTTTGGAGTGGTACGCTTTTCCGCTGTCGCAGCAGTTCCTGGCTGATACAATGGGAGAGGAAATGGAAGAATATCCCTGTTTAGCCCTCCCTTTATTATATGAGATCAGACTCATTGCAGTACAAACAGCGTATTACAGCTCAGTCCACTCTGTGTGGCTCTGTCAACCGTCTCGCTTCTTCCTCCTTCCCCATTAGTGAATGCGTAAGTTTGATTTATGTGCTTATTGTGTCTTATTGTCAAACTACCAGTAGGAGCGTTTAGCCGAGGAAACATACCAGGGCCTATCTCGTAGATAAAATAAAGTAAACTGAAGTTGCCCAAGATTGAGTAAGCAGTGGCGTGTACAACCGTCGCCAAATTAAGTTCCCGTTTGGTTTTATTTTCTTCTTTCCACACAGCAGCTGGACAGTACGAAAATACTGCTTTCCAGAATGGTGAGTATGTTCAGGTCTTCATTTTCAGGGAGCGCACATTCGGAGTGCTACTTGCTCTTTCTCAACCTTGACTAGTAAATTTCGCTGAAGGATGACAAATGACATACCGTAACTATCAAATACTAATAACAATACTCCGTTAGAGAATCGAGTCTTGAAAATAAATCACAAACATTGTCAAAGGTTTGGTTGACAGGTTGGAGAAATTATCGCGTGTATAGCGCAGAAAACCCTATGTGGCCCATGTCTGGTGGGGCATCTTGTGGGGCAAATAAAAAAAAAAACTAGAAAAATCACCACTATACCACTGTGCAGCGTTCTAGACGCCTCGAGGGCTCAAGCCTTGGGTTAGCCCAGTCTATGTGAATCAATGTTAGTGTTCTTTGTAGGTCGCAATTGTACGTATTTGTAAGAGTGGGAATTTTGATATGTGCTTAGAACTTGAAAAAAAAAAATTAGGGTGTAATCATATTGTAGAAAGAATGGACACTGAAAAGAAGGGAGTGGTTTAAATATTTTTATTGTAATGAGGGCTTCGAATGTTTAACGCTAGTGGATGTCTATGAAACAAGCGTACTGGCTGCGAGCGGATATATGCAGCTCGCTGGACTTCTGCGGCTGCGAAATAAACCTGACGCTCAAAATAGTCGTTGTGTAAAGAAGCTTAATTATACCTCGCATTTGCGCATCGTGAGGCCTTTCTCCATCCTATAGCTGGCGAAATCACATAGGAACTCTCGGCGGCTGTCAACCACGAAGAAAGGATGCAGCTAATGCAGTTTCCATCCAAAAATGATGATGGTTTTCTAATGATCAACAAGATAACACAAACAACTCAAGCAGCACATAGCATCCGCCAAGTATTGGAAATGTGTTGGGAAAGACCGATTCTACAGAGGACCAGCATTTACCAACACATTTTTATTACTGGGGCCGATGCCCTGTGCTGGTAGGGAAGGCGCAACATGACTGGGCAAATGCAGCGGTTAAATATTGATAATGATGATGATCCTTTCAATTGTTTTTCAACTGGTTATAGTTGTCTGGGGGATGATGCTTCGCAAGGGGATTTGGTTCGGTTTATTGGGGTTTAACGTCCCGAAGTGGCTCAGGATATGAGGGACGCCGTAGCGAAGGGCTGCGGAAAATTCAACCACTTTGGGTTCTTTAACGTGCACTGACATCGCACAGTACACGGGCCTTTAGAATTTCGGGCGGAAGGTAATGCGGTACATGTACCTGGCGTGTGTAGCACTTCACACTGATGCGAGGTCTACCTTCAGAGACACGAAGAACAATTTTCTACTGTATTGTATTGACTGTCCACTTCCTCTTTTTTTTTTCCGCCAAGATCCTCCCGTATTCGAAGAGTACGTGCAAGGTAAGGTGACTTCCCTGCTCGGAAAGTGGAATACAAAGAAAAAAACAGGAAACATATAACGGTATCTGTCCACAGAGCAGCGCTTCAAGCTACAGAGCATTAGTTAACTCAGGACTGTTTTCGTGATACTTGTGGTTAAAATTAAACTTCGCGTTTCTTTGGCATTTGTTTGACATGTGTACTATAGTCTTGTACTTGTGACTGAAATTGTAGGATGTCTTGAGGAACGCCAAAGCGCCCAGCGCGGAACGCCCAATGAACCTACGCGCAAAAGCTATAGCGGTTGGTTGAAAGTTGAAAGTTGGTTTTTGAGGAAATGAAATAACGCAGTAAATGTCTGATATCTCTATCGACACCCGAACAGCGCCGTTAAGTGAAGGGATAAAGGAGGGAGTTAAAGAAAAAAGGAAAAAAGAGGTGCCGTAGTGGAGGGCTGCGGAACAATTTCGTCCACCTGGGGATCTTTAACTTACACTGACATCGCACAGCACACAGGCGCCTTTTGCATTTCGCCTCCATCAAAACCCGGCTGGTTTGACCGTGAATTTGGAGAGTATTTCATAGCGCGAACTTTCGTTTTTTTATGGTGCATTGTTTGCTTTTACTGCACCCAGGACATCGGCCCTCCATGACAATGCGTAAGTCTTTGCTACTTTTATTTTGCTATGCTAGTTAGACCTTCTAAACCCCACATTCATGTACGCAGAAGAACAAAAAGAAAGAACGCCACGCTACAAAACAACTGTCGCATAGCTCATATTATGAGAACTAAACGTTCATCGAAGTAAGCCGCTCAAAAGGTCTTACTAATAGATTCTGAATGGAGCGAGTATAGTGGATCCATCTAAAGAATTTCGCCGTTATCCCCGTCGCATGTCCTGCGTACTTGGTCAGGTATGGAGCATCTCGTCTGATCTGAGCGGTAGATGACAAAAAGAAAAGGTGCATTTCTATGGATGCGCAAGATGACATCATCGTGCAGCGATGCCGACACCAGCCGTTCTATGCTTGCGCGCATTTTCTTGAACCGTCCCTTGAGAATGTCAATGGAAGCAGCCACAAAGTTCGGCACAGGGCATATAAGCATTTCACTTCCTTCGCCTTTTGTTGGGTACAGTTGCCACGCGAAAATAAACGAGGTCGAGGAAATGTTATGCTTAGAAGAAAGGTATTAAGAGTATTAATAGATTATTTCAAGTTGGCCTAAGAAGATTTTCACACTTTGTAGCTCAATGTCGGTTGTGTAGGTTTGCTCGCTTATTATGTCCTGTCTAATTTAAAACGTTACTGCAGTATCAGCGCATGTGTTTACGTGTTCTATTCTGATACTTCGTTAACGCTGTTTGGAATCTGGGGAAATAATCTTTGAGCAGCTTACGCTCTAAGAGCAGCTGTGCTTTGCTGCCAGCTAGCTGTCTGCTGGCCATACCTCCAAAAACTACGCTGTGAGGAATGTCTTAGCAACGTCAAATGAAGAGTTGCATTAACACTATTCGCAATGCAGCAGCAATTAAATGAAGACAACGAAGACAACGAACCCAAGGGCTGGTCATTACACGTAAGAGCATTACGCTGCAATGCGTAACATTATGTTAGGAGCAAAAAACTTTTGAAGGAAACAAAAGAACAAAAGGAGACAGCTGAACGCAGGAACGTGAACCTGTTCTTTGTCTTCGCTGTTCATTTGCCAATGCCTTAATCACAAACAATTAACAGCCTAAGTCAATGAAGAGTTATCTTAAAATTTATTGATGGTCTCTTGAATTTACGAGTACCTACGCCTCGTCCAAAATGCCCCTGTGCCTCAAGCGAGGCGTGAACTTCGCTGGTACCGGCAAAAAAAGCTAAAGATGCAATTATTTGTTGATCACTAGCTGCTGTAATGCTGTTCTGTTTCGTCCAGTTGACAGGTCGGGCCCATCATCGCCTCTCACGAGTAAGTAGACTCAAATGTAGCATTTTTAATATTTCTGCAGACAGCCTTTGTATTGTTCTTCACCGCTGAAAATATGTAGGTTTGGTACAGCTCTCGCCGTATTTATGAAAGTAGCTGAAGTCATAGTTAGAGGTACAGTTTATCTATTTATTGAAAGAGCCAAATATCGCCCTCACGGCCATTACAGTAGGAGAGGTGCAGAAAAAATAGAAATTTGAATTGCCACGGGGTTGGAATAACAACAAACACGAGGCGTCGATGAAATAGGGACATATACAAAGAACATATAGTGGTGCTACAGGACCGCAACTGCAATAATGCCAAAAGAAGTGAAACACTCAAGCTGAAAATAAACATGGCACACGCGACTAGAAGTGCTGGCTACATTTATCAAAGAAGCTTGCATCAGCTGTATCTTGTACGAAATCGGGGCACAGGAAATTCCACTTGATGTCAGTGCATGCAAAAGAACGAGTAAATTTAGACAGAAGTTCTCGGAAAATTTCCCCAATCATTAGAAGAAGGCATAGCTCTGTTGCTCGGCTTTTCACGCTAACATCTTTTGATAATGGTCCACGAAAGAACTGCGTATAGTCTGCACAAGCAGCAGGAAAGATAAAGTACCTTCAAACCTTCTGAAAATAGCCGTAGACTGCCATTCAGACACTCAGCACTTATGAAAAAAGAACACCCTCCGAATCGTAATCACGCCTTTGCATGTGTACGACACTTCGAGGTCAATGGGAGGTTTAGAAACTGGATTTCTTCAGGAATTTCAATAGACAGTCTATGTCTTACCTATAGAATACCTGTAGATGGCCGAAAGTAAGCTTTTCAAGTGTGATAGAGCTTTCGTTGACACTCTGCATCGGAAGAGCTTGTGGAGCAGTAAAAATATTGCCTCCTCTAATGCACCCCACACGCCTGAATGGCGGATGCACCCTTTTTTATTACAAGGTTTACCAAACGTCATATCGGAAGTGTTTTAGCCGCCGCGGTGGCGGAGTTGTTATGGCGCTCGGCTGCTGGGTTCGATCCCGGCCGCGCCGGTCAAATTTTGATGGAGGCGAAATTCTAGAGACGCGTGTACTGTGCGATGTCAGCGCACGTTAAAGAACCCCAGGTGGTCAAAATTTGCCGGAGCCCCTCCAGTGCGGCGTCCCTCGTAGCCTGAGTTGCTTTGGCATGTTAAACCTCAATAAACAATAAACCATACTGGAAGTGTTTTGATTAGTGCAGGAATGTGTATAAGCGGTATGAATTGCTGTAGGATTTTTCTAAGCATCCATTGAAAACAAAACAAAAAGCGTCTTCGTTACTTTTTTGCCGTGCAGGACCGCCGAAACCACCCGAGTAAGCAGGAAGAAGTCACTTTGCTTTCTTTCTTTACCTGAAAATGCAAATTTTTTTTTTTTATGCCACAAAAGTGAAAAAAAGGTAACGATCACTTGCAAAAACTTAAACTAACCGCTAAAGTGTGGTGCACTATACAGAAACACTTTAAATTGATGCTAAATGATTGCCGGTTGGTGGCATAGAATGCGATTTTTCCGCAATGTTGCCACCATATTCAGCCGTTATATAACGCTTTGATAATATAAATCAATTTTCCGTCTTTGGTGCCTCCTGATAACATGATAGGTCATTAAGTACTGAAAGCCATGTCTCCTCACTAGGTAGGCGTGGTAACCAGGGGTTCTACAACGCAACGCATTTACCTCTTTAGTTATACATATTTAGCCATAATTGTTCGCCGCGCCGTTTCGCCAGTTCTGGCCATAGAACCAGTACTGCATCGTCTCTTGATAGCCAAAAGAGAATGGCTTAACTGAACTTATTTGAAATTGAGAGAAACAGTATTAGAACAGTATCTTTACATCAACTCGACCTGTAATAAATTGTGAAACAATTTCCCCAATGAGATCTTTTAATCCCGACAGTGCGCGCGGTTTGCAGATGAGGAAATCTTCATCCGTAAAAAGCGAAAGCATACGTCACAATGATTGCTTGATTTGCCGAGCATAAGACGCGGCAGGCAAGACAGTGTATAGGTGCCGTTAATATTAACCAGAAAGGCATCAAAAACGCTGGCCAGAACAACAACGCAGTGCTTTAAGCGCGGCGGATTGTCGTCTGGAACTGTGACTCGTGTCTTACTGAGGTCGTCTGTTAGAGGAATCTTACTGTTTGATGCCACTCCCCGAAGAAAATCAAATCTCGTGTCGAGTTTCTTACCGCGAAGTCAGCCCCAGAGACCGTCCTTTACAAGCTCTGCATAGATCCTACTGATGGCACCGTACATTATTCAAAAATGAAAGTCGTCTAATAAAGACGTTTCGAAATGTATACCCAGAGTACTTTTCCGCCCTCGGCGCGAAACAGCGCAGTCTCCTTGATATGGCAGGCGAAGCGCTTATGGTTCGTGAGAAAAGAAAAGGTGCCTCCATCCAGACTATTTGTTACAGAGTCTAGTCAGAACCTATGGCACACAGTCCTATCATTTTTTTTTATCTGCAACAAAATCGTTACGGCCACTACTGTTGCATTCACTTCGTGTATCAGATAACCAATTGTCGATAAGGGTACTGGACTGGATTTCATGGAAGACAATTGTAGCTGCAGAAACTACCGCCGATAAGTTGGATGGACGATGTTAGGAAGTTTGTGGGGATATCGCGGCCATAGCTGGCGCAAGCGAAGGTTAGTTGGATATCAGTGGTATAGGCGTTTGTATTAAACTGGACGTATTAGCGCTGATTAGGATGATGATGATGATAACAATGATTATAATCTTCAACGAACTCTCTCGGTTGAAAAAAAAAGTGTGGTTCCAGCCCTACATGTTTTGAGTGTTTTCTGCGCAGCGAAATTCACAATAAGGAGTTTATTTTTTTCGTAATTATGTCCTCGCCGAGCTCTTTTTTAGATCCTTTTCTTTTCCAGACAAAGCAGCTACCAGACCGTCGAGTGGGTCATCATCTCTATAATGTTCTTCCTGACATGCATATGCATAGCGTCAGCGGTTCTCTTCATACTGTCCATGAGTGAGCGCATCTTCCACTTCATCGCCTCTGGATAGGTTCCTCGTTTAAAGAAACCTCTAGGCGCATTTGTGTTGTTCCTTCTATAACCCAAAGGTTCAACTCTCAAACATTTGCGTCAGGAAATGTTTGATGTGGTGTGATGTGATGTAATATGTGATGTAGTTTCTTTATCGGCAAAAACAGTACCCCAGAAAGTTGCTGGCCGGTACGACGTTCCTGTCGTTTTCTCTGCGCCAAGAAAGCTGAGCGGGTTATGCTCGCGGATCAGCGAAGAGAAGAAAGCCATGTGCGGAAAGAGGCACGGCAAGCATTTCGTTTCTTGTGCCGTCGGAGTGGTGTACGAAATCCCACTGACGTGCGGGGGGGTCTATATAGGCCAGACAGGTCGCTGCATTAACGACAGAACACGGGAACACGAAAAGTCGTTAGAAAACGGAGGCGGGTCGAATTTGCCCCTACATTGTAAAGATTGCAAGTGTGAGCCAGTGCTTAACGGAATAAGGATTCTCGGCAGGAGTCGCGATCAGGTGGCACGCGAAATTCTTGAGGCCTTTATGATCAATAAGAAGGGAAGCACTTGTGTTAGCGACTCCTCAGTATCCCTCCGTAGAAATGAAGTGTCCTTTCTTGACAGTTTTTTGTAACGCCATGTGCTGTGCATCTTTTCAGCCCTGCATTTCTAGCGGCCGTCTGTTGTTTGTTTTAGGCGGGTTGTTAACTTTGTTACTGTTTTTTTTTTGCTGTCCGTTTTGTTGTTTCTCGGGTTCTGACTGCTTTTGCTTAATACATTTGACTCTGCCTTTGCTACGATTGTATTTTTCAATTTTTTTGACTGCTTTTGCTTCTCTTGTTTGACTCTGCCTTTGCTACGATTGTTTGACTCTGCTTTTGCTACGAGATGGCCTGCTCAAAGTTCTGTTATCAAAATCTTTTAGTTTTTTCTGCAGAGGTTAAGGGTTTTTTCTTTTTTCTTTTATCCTGATGTTGCTGTTTCTTTTCCACGTGTTGGGTTCTGAGCGATAATGCGATTAGTGTCATGCCTGAGCTGTATAAATATGCCTCCTTTCCATGCAATAAAACAGTTGGTAGTGTGCGCATGTGGTGTCCCCTCTCTTGTTGTGTTCTTCTTGTTGCGCCGCCGTTCATTTCATCATGCACCAACTCGCCCCTCAGGCCATTCTTCTGCAGTACCCCAGAGCTTAGCGAATGCGAAGTACGTAGTTAAACTCGATTCCAAGGCTGTTTCTGTGCGTGCCTATGTTTGTACGGCAGCAAAAGGCGCGTTTGTTGCTATAAAACTGCAGTAACAAAATTTCCCACCGTTCGATTGAAATTCGTTGTCTACACCGAAAAAGACTCCATGATCACTGTTATGAAGTGAATGAACGCGTAGACTAGCCTCCGGGATCCGCGTTAACGGGACTGTCGGAGCACCTGTCTTCAGTTGCGAAATTGGCAGGTGATGGCGATATCTTTATATAGTATCTTTTATGTTTTTTGGTTTTAAATAGCTCCGTTATCTTTCAAAGTAGCGTTTTTTTCATTTGAATGCGGCAATTTATCGAGACACACCAATATGAATTTGTCCTCCATGGCCATTTTAAATACCAACTGAGTATGCTTTAGTATTATTTGCGTAACAAACACCTGGGACAGTTTATTCTATAGTTCGCTGATCTGATTCCAGTCTATTGTCATCCGCCGCATCAACTGACCTATTAAAGCGATGACAGTGATGTGATGCCTCTTGAGCCAGTGACGAATGGCGAGAAGGAAAAAAACTGGAACTGACTTGGGAAAGAAATTGTTCTCATTTTGAAGCCCACCTTTCATTGACGCGAGAAGCTAGTGCCACGTCTCGGCAGCAGTACCGTACTGAGAAAAAAGTTTATTGTAGTTTCTAGAACAGTATACAAGGTACTCTTGTTCCAGCGGGCACCCAAAATGAGTGGGATGTGCCGAATATTCCATATTACGCCAATAATTTCGAATGTCCAGCTATATGCGACATATCCAAGCAGCCATGCAAAACAAAAGGGCTTGTCTGCATTTCTTTCGGCTGAGTGATTACACTAAAACTTTCGCATATCTCCTCATGTGTGTCGGTTGCATGCAGGTTCGGGTCCCTCCACGACGACACCGGAGGGCGATGCGACGCCGATGGCGATGAAAGTGCCCTCGGTCGCCGTTTAGGACGTGGCTGCGACGATTGCGTGACGCGAGCGTCGCCGTAGCTCTTCGACGATCTACACTGCGGCACCCACTGAAGCCAAGACCATTTTATTTTTTGAACATTTAAGAATGCTCTCGCAACTCGATTTACCATTTCATGCCGACCTGCCGCCTTATAGAAATGTACTGGACGCCTCACGCGAATCTGAGACTTGACTATGTCCTTTATTTCAGCTTGAAATTTACTTCGCGGAGCGCGTGGCAACCAAGCTATTGCAATTCAAAAGACGTCGCATTACCAGGATGCCCTCCGGTGGCCACAACTTGCATATGGAGAAAGGCGGATTTAATAAACGCGTTCTAATCCCTTGCATTTTGTAATTTCATTTATAAGCTCTTCGAGGAAGGCGCTTTAATATCCTAGGTACCTGGCACAGTCAGGAGAGTTTTGCGCAGACGAACGCCGTGGTCGGGGACATAGATGCCGATTAGAAACAGATGCCACGAGGGCGTTCAGAATCACTCTGTTCCGTGATGGCTGTACAGGTAGAGGGTGGATCGTCCCTCACTATAAAGTAAAAGGAGTAACAGACAACCCGTGAGCACCATAGTCACGCGAGAAGTAAGTTAGTTGCGTCGTCTTATGTTTACCGTGCTTCGTCGTTCATAACATGCTCAGTAAGAGGTATTCACGTCACGACACCAGAGCCACTTTAGTGCCACACTGGGGTGCAGAGGCCGACACGGCTCGCGCCGCTGCCATGAGCTTTTTGAGGAAAGGGACTTTGGGTGATATTCGAAAAGTTCGTGCTTTCGAAATTTTTATGCTTTGAAGCGTCAGGCAGGGAGACACAATCTCACCAATGCTATTCACGGCCTATCTACAAGAGGTATTCTGGGGCCTGAAATGGGAACAGTTGGGGATAACAGCTAATGGAGAATACCTAAGTAATTTGTGATTCGCTGATGACACTGCCTTGCTGAGTCACTGAGGACATGACCTGCAAAGCATGATTAATAAATTAGACATGCAGAGTGGAACTGTGGGGCTAACATGCAGAAAACCAAAGCAATATTCAACAGTCTAGCAAGGGAACAGCAGTTCGCAATTGGTAGCGAGGTGCTGGAAGTAGTAAGAGAATGTCTACTTAGGGCAGGTGGTGACCGCTGATCCGGATCATGAGAATCAATAACGAGAAGAATAAGAATGGGGTGGAGCGCATATGACAGGTTCTCTCAGAGAAAAGTATACAACAGGTTCATCTTACCGGTACTCACCTATGGTGCAGAAACGTGGAGGCTAACAAAGAGGGTTCAGTTTAAGTTAGGGACAACGCAGCGAGCCATGGAAATAAAATTGGTAGGTGTAACGTTAAGAGATCGGAAGCGGGCGGAGTGGGTGAGGGAACACACGCGGGTTAATGACATCCTAGTGGAAATCAAGAGGAAGAAATGGGCTTGGGCAGGGGATATGCAATGCGAAGGCAAGATAACCGGCGGTCCTTAAGGGTAACGGAGTGGATTCCAAGAAAAGGCAAACGTAGCAGGGAGCGGCAGAAGGTTAAATGGGCGGATGAGAGTAAGAAGATTGCGGGGATAGGGTGGCCGCAACTGGCAAAGGACAGGGTTAATTGGAGAGACATGGGAGAGGCCTTTGCCCTGCAGTGCGTGGTCAGGCTGATGATGATACTTTGAGGCGCACGTTCAGGTCGCATTTTTTTCGAGTTAACCGATCCGACCAGCATAACCTGCTTGTATAGCGGGCCCTACCCACCCAATGGCGTCGTCACCACAAAATGCCATGTGGTGTGGCATAGGCGAGTATGGTTAACGAACCATCGGCAGAGCGGTTACAGAAGCAGGTTATCGCGGCTTCTCTTTCTGCACTACATTAATGGTGAGTAAGCAACCACTAACGCGGGTACGGTGAAAAATACCGGAAGATAATTTCCCTACAGACACCAGATAGGGGTGGTGTTGTATAGACCTCTCGCCTTCATCAACGACAATACGATGTTCAGCGACCGATGTTTGCCGGACTTTAGAAGTGGTCGCAAAGCAGTCACGAAAAAGAGTCGAGGATCATGTGGAGGCGGTGTTTCTGATCGGCGGTTTGATCGGGGCTCACACCAGTCATAACGGGGGCGTCAGACGTCGATTCATGGGTATCGTTGAACAGGGACAAGGCACAGTGGGAGACTGACTCATTAATTTCATCGAAATAGGCTATGGGTGTTGCTTGCGGCAAGTGGCGGTATTCGGTGCTAAAGTTGGTAACAAAAAGCTGCGTTCGCATTCCGCGGAGGGAAGTAACACACCACGCAACGCAGACTTGTTGGCTCAGCAGTAACGACAGGTTACCTTCCGCCATGCCGTGAGGCGTGCGTGGGTTGGAGCATTCCACCGTAATAAAGAAACTGGAGCGTGGTGGTAGCGTGACATATGATGTTACTCCCATGCTACTCGGGAAGTTTGTAAATCAGCTACTGTTTGCTGCTTTGGGACCATAGTATTGCAAATTAATTTCCGTAGAAACACTCCTTAAGTAACCTGTTCGGAGCTTTCAAGGACAAAACGATGCGGTGTATTCTATGCGCTGTTTTTAGCTATGAATCTCTGTCGAGTTGTTCAGCCTCGCGTCCTATTTCACTGTGAATCAGGCTTGTTAGCAAAGAAAACAAGAACTTCGACGGCGTTTAACCTACACGTAAGAGTACAATGCGATAGTATTAGAGATCTCTCTCTTGCAAGTACTCCTCTTTCATAGATTCCTAGATCGCGGCGAGTCCTCATACCAATACTGACACAAGCGGCTAAGCGATGCGCCAGTGACCCGACGGTTGGCTGTTTCCAAAGCCACGGGCGGTGCTTTTGTGAGACCTAGGTTGCTCTTACCGAGCTCACCTAAGGTGCATTTTCGCTCAGATAGTTCTTCGCAATTGCATTGAATTTATTTCAGTTTCATTGCCACCTGCCACGGAAAGCAGGCTTCCCACAGTCCGGCGGGCAGGTTGTTACTGTGGCAGGCGGGCAACCTGCTTTTTCCTGACGTGGGCGGCAGACGCCGGTTTTTGTCAAGGACAGGACCGCTAATGCTCTAATGCTATCACATTAAGTAAAAAAAAAATAGCTGTGATTCAAACCGGCTGAACACAGTAAGACGAGCGAAAGCTCTGTTAAGGTAAGGACGTGAAGGTAAGATACACGACACATGCTTTTACTCAGCGAGCGGCATGCCACGCGATTTCCGGCCGTTGCGAGAGTGCCGTCGGCTCCGCATTCATGTCTCTGGCGAATAGCAACGAGTCACGTGATTCGATAGTGTCGGGGTATGGTGTACTAGAAGATGTACACTATAGTCGGGGCGAGCGAGCGCCGTCTGCTCAACACGCGCAGCTGTGGCGAGGCGTGGCGTGCCACGTGGCATGACGTCAGAGACAAGTGTGCGCTCCTCCTGCTTTGAAGGTCAAATTTCATGGAGACATGACCTTCAGCTTTGCACGGGGGGATAGAGCTTTCGATCTAAAAAGTGAAGTGGTTGAACTCTACTGCACAGAGTTTTCACCTAGCGAAAGCAGAGCGCACAGCTCTGGTTTATATACCCCTTACCCTGGAGTCACAACTGTAAATTGAATAACGTGATCACCATGCGCCTTCTTACCGCCCTCTACCGACAATTTGAAAGTCAAAGGCCAAAATCAAAGATCAAGGTTAGAGGTCAACTTCAAGGTCAAAGGTGAAGTGGTGCAGCACCAAGGTGGCCCACACCTGGTAAGGCACATGTTCAAACATTATTTATCTCAAGGTCGTTTCAAGGTCATTCGGAGGCTCACGGCGAAATGGGTCGCAGCTATATTACTGTAGCTTTCGCTGCAAAAATGACAGAAGTAGCGGCCTTGTTGCACGCACTTACTGTCGTCCTGGTTCTTACCTCTCAAGGTATGCCAAACCGCTGCGAACACTCAGTCTTTCGTATTATTGCGGTTACTTAGGCATCGCTTCTGGCGGTAAATGTGGGTGCAGTAAACGAGCAGCTGAAGAAGAGACACTGCAGAGTGCTTTCAGGAGATGAAAAAACCATGCCTATATATGCAAGCAAGCCTTTAGCGGGTTAAAGTGGCTGGCTCTCGCAGGAACTATATTTGCGAAATTCGTGCTCGGTGGGAGAGAAAAAATTCTTGGCTTCCTCGGAATTAAGGAGGCATACGAAGATACCGTGCTGCGTAATCTTGCAGTGTACCATGTCTAGCTATGATACAGTTACTGTGACTAATGCACAGAAGCGGACAGATATGAGGCGTGTCGAATCGGTTGGCGGTAAGTGTCTCATGTTTCACCGTACAAACAAGACTTCTTGACCAGCCTTGTGAGATGCGCGAAAACAAGCCCGAGATCCTGCGGGGAGCAGAAATCACAACGTTAACGCCTTGCTTGACCGCTACCTGTTTGGGCGACGATGCACGAAAAGATTTCACAGCGTCTGCGACACGCGTGGTGTACAAGTTCCCTTTTACATGGCCAGAGGTTTGCATCGGACAAACAGCCGTATGCATCAATAACGGCTGCGCGAAACGCTACACTTCAGTGGATTGTGACAAAAGTGGATTGAGACAAAAGTGGTCTAATCTCGCGCCACAAACAAACCGATAAAGCAGCCTACTGACAGCTTTCAAAGCATGAACAAACAAAACTGAAAGTCTCTCCCGCAATACGAAGCATTTTTATTAGGCTGACAGGCCACGAGAAATGAAGAGTTTAATGGCGTATATACGCACTGGTGAATATGCTGTCGCAAACTGTTAATTGCACCTTTTGTGATAGCTATTAAGCGGAGGATTGCTTGGGGCCTGCTACCAGTGAAGTTCTCTTACAGCCCCCTGGCGACGAGCGGCCCAAAGTTCTCTAATTAGTGTCAAGCACCGGCTGAGTCTGTGTGGCGGTGCTGTTGCTGCGACCACTGCCGCGGCTTCTGCCGCGCCTGGTAAGATGTCGGTGCCTCGACGCTGACCGCAGGTGATGGTAAGGTACTTGCGGTTCGGCTTTCCATCTGAAGTACGCTTTCGGGTACATCCTGCGTACAAAAAACGTAGCTTTCAGGCTGTTGGCGTAGTCATGCAATGTTAACGTCCAATATAATTGAGTGGATTCTGCTGCGAATCTCGTCTCTAGGAGTGATTTCGTACATCATACTCATGCTCGTTTCGCTGCTGCTGTTGCTAGTGATATAGCACATCAATGCAGCAGTTGATCCCGTGGCAGTTGTTTGTTATCTCTAGCTCTGGTGAGCTTGCGAAATTGATCTAGTGTTTGAGGAATGCTGCTAAACGTGCACGAAGTTGGCGGTAAGGTAGCTTCAGTAGAGTAGAAGTGGAGTTTGGCGCCAATCGTTCATTAGTTACAGTGGAAGCAGGGGAAAAAATGAATGACTTTACGATGAGTTTGGCGTTCTTAGAGGAAAAGTTTCACCAATTTAAAAGTCAGGTGGCGGAAACTTCGCAACGAAGGGGGCGTACGCTCAAGTTTGAGATAAAAAGCCGCAGTTAATTAAGGACGGCGATTTTTCCTTCGGTGGCTAGCTCGCATCTTGACGGACATTCCAAGGCTCACAGCCGGGTTGAACCCGTGTTCTCGAGCACAATGCCCGAGCAACCTAACATTCAGCCATCGGGGTAGACTCAGTGCACGATATTGGGCCCGGAAGCCGCACGGCCATCGCTCTGCTACTACAAATGCGCTGCTGTAGTGTAATAAAACCTCTCCTGCTCAGTTGACAGCCTAATGCCAGCCTAATGACAGCCATGGTGGCAAAATGATTCCATGATAAACCTGCCAACAGGAGCGTGAGAGCGTAGCTCGCACCCAACGCAAGCATGGTTGATCGCCTATTGGGTTCGCTTATTCTTACACCGAGGGTATGGGGTACTGCACGGAATTTGCGGCGCAACTGGCGAACTTAGAATATTTAGTTCGAACCTTTCGCTACTTTAACCAGTTTGGTTAGGAAGACGTGATCGGTTTACACTGAAACATTCAATGAATAAACGACCGAACTGAGGTTGTCGGCAGGCAGTTGCAAGTTGGGCACGCTGAGGACCACATGCTTCGAAGCCCGATCATTTATTTAAGCATCAGAGATCAGGAGCTGCAGGAACAACTGAGTTCAAGCGATCCGTCCAACGCGAAACAGGAGGTGGATCACATACCATTTGAGTCCATTTTCAAAAGGTCACTTTCGCGGTAGCTGCTTCAGCCTCAGCGAATGCGCCTTGTGGTGCGAACGGTTGCAATAATGGAACACTTTAGGCCAGAAAATGTACTAGTGGTGGGAGATAGGCTGTCGCGTTTTCTGAACAGGCTGGCACTGAAAGAAGAACAATCGCAGTTCATTGTGAATGCCCTCATTAACATGCCGATTTCTGACCGCAAACTGAAAAGAATGCTTGAAGGAAGAGACAATGGTCCGGTGGTGGTGAAAATTCACCGAGCCAGCACATCCTGGCCGGATTTAAAAGGTGGTGTGCCCGACGAGCTGGAGGTGTTTTGGAGTTGCCGCAACAAAATACATGTGCAGCAATGGTTGGTCTTGCATAGCAAGAAGCTTACTGTGCCAGGGGAAGAAGACGGGATCCGCTGAACCTACTCCACGCGAGACAGAGGTGAATAAAAAAATGAAGAACAGAGCTAGGGACGTCATATTTAGGCCCATCATATGCGTGAAATTGTTACTTTCGCACGCTTATGTTCGCTGAGCTGCAAAGTCTAATATGCAAAAATGCCATTGCTCAGCCTTCGTGTCGCAACCCTACCGAGAGAGGTTTTGGGAGTAGACATGTTACCCTACGACGGGTATGAGGGGCTTATCGTCGTCGATCACCACTCATCGTTTTTTAAAATTAATTATCTGCGTGCAACCGCAGCGGCAACAATCATCTCAGCTTAAGGCGCGCTCACACTGGCGGGAAACTTCCCGCAGGGGCGCAGCGTCAACGGCACCGCTGCGTCGTAGCTCCTCGGAATGACGCTCTCACTGCGCGCGTTTTCTCGCTGCGGTTGTCTTGGAATGTAGAGAGAGGAGGCGTTGAGAGAGGGCAAAGCAACCGCCGAGTCAGCGGCCGAGTGCCCCGCAGGACGCGCGCAGCCTCCGCCGACGGGGTCACTGAACTGGGACCGACGTCACGGTTCACGGTCGGCCCCCATTGGCTGTTCTCGTCAGCGGCACGGGAAAAATAGCTCCCGGACCCATCGCTCTGCGGGACGGCACATCAGCCTGTCTGCGGGAGAAAAACCAGCTTGTGCGGGAAGCGGCGCGCGGAAAACGTTCTGCGTTGCGCGTTTTCCCGCCAGTGTGAGCGCGCCTTTACACAGCTGTATCTGCAGCACACAGATTGCCACACAGTTTTTGCTCTGCAGCAGGCCCCCAATTTAGCAGCAACGCATTGCAGACTTCTCGGTAAGCTTGCAGATTAAACACGTGCTTTCAAGCCACGGTCATCCATGTTCAAATGGAATGTGGGAACAGCAGTCCAGGATGCTAAGAAGTTACTTTTCAAGTTTTGTTGCAACAAGGTCGGTGGTCTTCCGAGCGATGGTGGAATGACGCCGAACAACAAGAGACCAACACCCGACGTATTCGCTACAGCGACTAATAGGCCGGCATACCACATCTTTACTTCCAGAACTTGCCGCATGAAACCCAAGACCGTGTCGAGCCAGACTGTGGCGAGTCACGTGAAAGAGATGTGCAACAAAACTGCCTACGATTGAACCTCGCAGAAACTACCGGAGCTGCCAAAGGGCTCAGGTCTCAGTGTGTCTGACTTGGGACTAAAAGTATGGCGTCCCCTAGTGGTTAAGGCACGGCTAATACTCGAAGCCCATTTATAATCACCACACACGGCGAACATCTCAAGAAGCATATTAGACATCATATGTCGCTTCCAACAGCCACAGATGACAGCACGACTCACTCTACTCAAGAAGTTAGGGTCATTGAGGTGTCTACTCGAAGCCCTGCTCCTGCAGATAACGAGGTCGAGGAAAGGGCGTCACTCCCTGAACTTATGTCATTGGTATCGGCTTCACTCACCCAAATCCCAGTCAACTAGGCCTGAAGAAGCACTTGAACCTCGAGATAACGTGAGGGGTCTTCGGGCAAGGATTGAAACGCTGTTATCAGGAGGAAGATGCAACCAGCGTCGTAAGTGTCGCGCTGCTGTCAGCAGTCACCGCCAGCACTATATACAGAACCCACATCTCTATCGAAGTGGAGTTTTAAATACTTAGTTGTACATGGCGTGTTCTGAAGGTAGTAGGACTCATTTTTTTAAATAAAATGTATTCATGAGAGTAGTACAAACGATTAGAATTTTTCAAAGGAGCACCCTTCCGCACGTACATGCTGCCGCCAATGAGTTTTCCAGTTTTCGTACGCCTCCAGGAACGCCTGGACCGGAATGCTGTTTAGCTCCCGCGTCAAGGCCTGTTGAACCGCCTCTACCGATCCGTGATGTTTCCCCTTGAGCGTCGATTTTATTTTCGGGAACAGAAAAAAAGCCTGGCGGGGCCAAGCTGGGGCTGTAGGGGGCCCGAGGCAGCGTTGCCGCCTTGTGCTGGGCAAAAAATCGGGGTCGTCATTCACATGATGAAGAAGATCCTGGCAGATCGCCTTCCGGTTGGCCTTTTGCTCCTCTGACAACACTCCCGGCACAAACTTCGAGCGCACTTTCCTCGTGGCTAAGTTTTCTGTCACGATCTCAAAAACTTGGGTTTGAGGAAGGCTGAAGTCATCAGCAATCATTCTGATTCATCCTACGATCACTGTTCACTAAATGTTTCACTCGCTACACATTTTCGTTGGTCTTGCTGGTCGAAAGGCGTCCGGAACGGTCGACATCTTCCACTCTTTCCTGACCTTCTCTGAACCGCTTGTGCCACTCAAAAAACCTGATCTACCCATGGCAGCGTCATCGTAGGCCTCCTTAATCATGTCGTGAGTCTCTTTTCCGTTTTGCCAAGATTTTCACAAAATTTGATCGCATATCGCTGATCCAGTAAACGCTCTATGATTCTGCGTGACGGGACGTTTCGACAGGGGTTCACAGTACAAGCGAGCTGCTCTATTCAACGGCCGAAAGCCGACTGCCGATTTTCCCCAGCATTCCCAATATCCCCCTTCAATGATCTCGCACGCGCAGAGCGCCTCTTGTCCGTCCGTTCGCCCCCCCAAAAAACCAGTCCTACTACTTTCAGAACAGACCCTGTATACATATTGTCATGGAAGATAGGGCGACTGGTCACTGACAGACAGAATACGGCAGCTAGCCAGCGCGATACACTTGAACGTCTTCACTTTTATGCGCCACCTGAGAACACCAGGAGGTAATATGAATAAAGCCTCTCCTATTGTGCACAGTGTTCTCGTGTACACAAAGTACATATGGCATTTAGTTAGCTTCGCCTTAAGAAACTTAACTCCCTAACGCAAAATATGAAGCTCTTGCCACCCGTTGAAATGTTTAAACAATTTCGATTGTTTACCCAACTCGCTTTATCTCATTTCATCTCTTCTTTGAAATTCTTGTACATTGCTACGCTGTTACCTTCTTGCTCTGCTTTGTCGCTTGCAAATGCTACAATCAAATAGAATACACTAACTTTTGTTACTGCAGCTTATGCTCATTTTGAACGCTCCAAGCAATGCGCATATGATTAGTTTATACAGGCTACTTCCAGATAAAGTTTGATTAACATATCATCAGTTGTCAGTTGTAGAACTCACGTCTGCGTTTTTCCATCTTGTGACGGGAAATTAAATGGATGTAAGAAGGCTGTTCAGATGAATATGCCACGAATGGAAGTTCAGGCGCTCAAACACCAACACCACTCGCCTTCAACCTATTCGCCGCAAGAGCAGCTATAATATGTCATTCTATGTCACATCTTTTTTTTTTTCATTGCTCGCATGTACCCTTTTTACCATACGAGTTCTCTAATTGCAGGGCTGCGTAAACAACTTCATTTAACAAAGCTTCGATTAGGACCATTTCCGCCGAAATGACCTATTAATGGAGCTTGATGTGCAACTGAGCAAAGCCTCAGAAAGATTGTGTCACTACAGCCAAAAAAATACAGGTGTTCAGGTATCTGACTACTCCTTCGTCAAGTGCCCCCTGCATGAATAATTTTCGCCATTTAAAACCGCTCCCGTCAACCCTCCATACCACGATACAAGCTTTTTCGTTTGCAAGATGATTTAAAGGCACATCTGACATTTCTTTTCTTTGTTTAGGTTTATATCCCACGCACTAAAGCAACGGTGCCACTGTCTTTCATATATTAGCGATCACCATGTGTATGTCGCGCGCAGATTTTTGGCATTATCCACTACTCTCTTTATTTAATAATACACACCATTCAAAGGCCTATAATGTTGAACATGCTGGCACATTGCCAGCGACAAGGGAAGCATTGGTTTCGTAATACGCTGGATCCCATCCTGACTCGGTAAATGTGCTCGACATAAAACACACTAGCGCTCAATAAAAAATCCATTCAAATAAGGAAGAGCGTTCCGGGCATTTTCAGAAAGGTTATGACCATGGTCATAACCTTTGGTCCATGGTTATGACCATGGTCATAACCATGGTCATAACTGAGTGCACTCAGTTATGAACAGTGTGTCCCAGGTAAGACATAGAAGAAATAATTATTACAGATGTTCATGCAACCGAGCAGGGCCTCGCTTATCCTTTGTTGAACCGCACCGTCGACTACATTGTGTTCTCTGTAATCATCGGGGAGAACTTTAAGTGCTACACACATCACGCACATGCTAAGATGGAACGTGTAGAAAAATTAGGCAGGCGTTGACCCTTGTGGTATTGCGAATTCTAGCAACAAATGGGGTGGTGAAAAGTGCGGGTGTCTCTCGGAGCGTTTATGACACGAAGGAGAAGTTTTGTTTTAGTGTTGTGGGACTTGATTAAAAACAGTCAAAAATAAAATACCCCGGCCGGCGCAACTTAAGCAGAAGTGTGGAATGTTGCGTTTGTGGCGTTACATTTGCATTAGCGCCAAACGCGTTTTTATGAATGCCCTGTTTTCTGACGATATTGGCGTATCCGGGTGCAGGAAGAGGTTATGGGGTGTGGGGGCTGGTCTACGATATGGGGTGTTTGGTGGCCAGGTTTGGTGTGAGAGTGCAACGGTCCGGCGTGTACGGACGATGACGAACCTTGTGATTTTAAAGAGGGCGTCATTTAGAGCCCTCTATGTAAAGGTTGAAATCTAGGTCTCAGGTATCTGGGCAGCATTGCCCATTCTCTTAGGACCGCAGCGGTGGCCTAGTGGTTAGAGCATCCGCCTCGCATGCGGGAGGTGCGGGGTTCGATCCCCAGTGCCGCCGGGTACCCACCGGTGATACAATGGGTACAAACTTGCCCTGGCCTGGTGCTCGGCTTAATCAGGGTGAAATGCTTGGGAAATGGGTCGTTGACCCCACCTTGAGCGAACGAAAATACCTTGTGTCATGACGTTTTTTGGCCACAGATGCCCCTGCGCCATAAAACTCCACTATCATCATCATCACTGCCCACATCCTCACCACAGGCTGTAAAGCGCGACTGACACCCAGGTGAGGCTCTGCACCATAAGCAGCAGCGCCACGAGTCCGGCCCACAGCCACGAGATGCCGGCCAGCGCCAGATCAGTCTCGAGCCAAGCGAACGTCAGCATCATGACGAGGCTGGCGCTGAACACCAGGCTGGTGAGAAACATGGCGTGGTCTTCCAGGTGGTCCTCGTCCATCAGCCACATTAGGAACGTCTGCAAAAACGCCGTCAGCGGTTAGAAAAGCTGTCAGCTGGTAGCCGCCACAGTTCACGGGACACAACACGAACTGGCTGGAAAATATTGAAAAGACTAGGCGTGAGGCCAATAGAGCGGATTAATAAAGAGGACTGAACTAAGGAAGTTAGGAAAACAATAATAAAATCGCCTCCCGGATGCCAAGAAAAGTGCACCCCGAATACCAGAACGCAATGCCCATTTAAGATAGAGACGAAAAAATGACAGTAGTCAGATTCATGGACTCCGCAGAATGCGATTAGAAAACAGCCTTATCGCATTAAAGATAGATAAGACATTTGAAATCAGAATAGCAGTTCTGCTACAGCTTTGATAACCTCAAACTTATAGTAAGCATTAGTGC
Organism: Amblyomma mixtum; assembly: GCF_055824585.1. Lineage (NCBI taxonomy): Eukaryota > Metazoa > Arthropoda > Arachnida > Ixodida > Ixodidae > Amblyomma > Amblyomma mixtum. Next base: position 63,041,011 of record NC_143018.1, read on the forward strand.
TAGTGGCGATGCTTGCTTCTTGCAGGAGTCGCAATGTACCGGCTTCGGATAAGCATCGCATGCGATCACATCTCAACCACAACCAGGTAACTGCCGTCTTCTACCGAAGTTCTAGTTCCGAGAAATAGGTGGGCGATCTGTAGGGACCTACCACCATCGGTCCTTTCACATGCTTTCGCAAATTACTTCTCACTAGATCGAACTAGGAGGCTTTCATACAGAGCACGGAGGTGGGAATATAGCTCAAGAATCTGCGTAAAGCAAGGAGTCTGTTAAAACCAGCACTACTGTTGGAGTATTTTGTATTAACAGGAGGAAAAGTACGTGTACCATGAAGTCTTCAATCGTAGAAAAAACAACAGCCCGACAAAGCCGAGCACAAAAAAACTCAGACGCGGCGGCGCTGAGTGTGCATCTTGTCGTCTTTGCCTTCGTTGTGCTTCCCTTTTTTTCCATTAAAGTCGAGCACCCTTATAACGCCCGCCGTTGTAGCGAACGCTCGTCTATTACGAACGCGGGTGGCGTTACAATAAAACAGCATATTAGGCCAACGGCAGTGCATCTCAGATACAAGGAATAACTGCTGCCTCTCTGCTCGTTTAGAGCGAGCGAGGATGTGCCGTAAACTCTCTGCTCCCGAGTCGGGAAACGCGTTTGCCTTAGAGCGTCTCTCGGCCCCGGTGACACCACCCCAGAAAGAACTCGGCGGTCCAAAACAAAAAACGATAAAATTTGCAGATATAAGCTTACCGGCTGAGCGCATTAATGAGTGAAAGCTGTAATTTCTTTGGTTTAGCAGCCATAGCCATGCATTTGGCCGCAGAATCTATATCGCCAGCCATAAGAGGAAGTCAATCCGTGGTCATGCGAATGAGTGAAATCTAATATGGCCACTCGTCGCCTCCCATCCTCTCGCCTTTGTCCTCTCCCCCCTCTCTTCTAAACGTGGAGAGTGAATGTACCTCTCTACACTTTGCCATCTGCCACGGTTGGCTGGTGACGGTTTAATTAAGTTGAATTAAACTAGCTTTAATTCCCTTCAATTCAACTATTTAATCTACTTGATAAGATAATTGCTAACGCTCTAGATTTTACAACAAAATGCAGGGCTGTATGACTAAAAGAGCGCTATAACAACTTTCGCTACAAAAAACGGCATTGTAACTGCCCATTTTACGGCAAAATGCAGGGCTTTATGACTAAAAGAGCGCTATAACAACTTTCGCTACAAAAAAGCAGCATTGTAACTGCACAAAACTGCTATAACAACTGCTATAACTGCTGTAACTGCAGTAACCGCCTGCGAACCGCCTACGAAGAGTGCGCCGATGGGATATACTAGGCATGAAAGGTAAAAAAGTTCATGCGTGCTTGCCAGGTGGGCGAAGCGTCTGAGGTGGAAGGAGAAGCGTCGTAGTCGCCATCAACATCATCATCAGCCTGACTATGCTCACTTTAGGGTAGGGGAGGAAAAGCGAGGTGAGCGCGAAACAGTGCGAGGTGAGCGCAAGAGCGAATCTAGTGCGCACGGTCGGTGTTCGACCAGTAGGGGCTGTTCGAGAAGTTTAAGTGCCAGCCACGTGGTATGCGTTGCTGGACCAGTCGGTCACGTGACATGAGTCGCCTGCCCCAGCCGACTGCCAGGCGGCTCTCTGCCGGCGGGCGGTCGGCTGTATGAAAACATAGCAGACAGTGGACTTGATTCGTTCTGCACGCATGTTCGCTAGCTTCGTCACTGCTTGGGGCCAGGAACAACAGCTAGATTACGCTGCCGAAAACGCGACATCTGACGCATGCCGATCAGAGGCTACGCGTCGTAGATCACAGCTGGCCGGACCTGATCTCGCCTGGTATAATTTATCAGTGCACCTATCAAACGATGGTGCCGACCTGACGAAGCTAGCTCATCATCAGCCTGACTACACCCACTGCAGGGCAAATGCCTCTCACATCTCTCTCCAATTAACCCTGTCCTTTGCCTGTTGCGGTCACTGTATCCCCGCAAACTTCTTAATCTCATCCGCCCACCTAACTTTCTGCCGTCCCCTGCTACGTTTGCCTTCCCTTGGAATCCACTCTGTTACCCTTAAAGGGCAACTCCGGCGATTTTTCGATGTGCATCGATTGAAATGAAATTTTAAGTATGTATTCTTTATGATAGTTTGATGCCTCATGTAAGATTTCGCACCTGAAACAAGCGTAGTTTTTCCACAAGCAAATTTTGAAGACGAGCGCTCCTCGACGCGAGCGGCACCCACTGATCGAGCAACTTCTACAGGCCACCCTGTTCTGTGACGTCACTGGCGGGGCGGCGTGTCAAGCTGGTTGGGCGCGCGCTGGCGCTGGCAGTGCAGGGAAAACTGAAAATTGGTTTTGAGGAAAGTAAATGACGCAGCAATGGACACCCGAAGCGCGACGCAATGGAGGAGTGAAAGAAGAAAGGAAGAAAGAGGTCCGTAGTGGAGCTCTCCAGAATTATTTCGACCACCTGTGCAATTTCGCGCCATCTCAACGTGCCTGATGTGATGTGTACGCCAGAGTGATGGGTCATGGCAACTTGTGTTGTGCTGTGGGGTGCACAAATTCTTGATATGTGACAACGGGCGTGATCTAGCGTAGGTTTCCTAGCGATAAGAACCTTCGCAACAAGTTGGTGAGAGCTGTCCGCCGTGTAAACTGGCCTCCGAGGAAGCATCCCGCTTGTGCTGGGAACATTTCGCGCCAGATTGCTATGAAGACAGCGTGTACTTCATAGAGAGCTTTGGACTCGCTAAGGCTTCGTTCAACTGGCGCTTGAAGGCATATTCTGTGCCAACGTTATTCTAGTACAACCGTCTATCGCAGCGGCCAGCAGAACGAAGCGCGGCCGTCAGCGGTATGTTGGATTGTAGAACTGTAGCTGGCGTGAACTCACTTCCAAAAGCTCGCCAAAGCTTCGCAGAGAGGACTGTTGGTGATGCATGCCCCTGTAAGGACGTGTGCATCGCGGCAACGTTCCAGCAGCAGATTCTTTCATCAGGCTGGGTCGGCCGGCACTGGCCACACGAACAGCTGTCGGCGGGAGCATCTCATTAACTTTTGTTCTGACGACTCTGTCACAAATGCATGCACGAGAAATGACTCAAGTAACCACTTCTCCGAGTTCAGACCGTCTCCGTGCTGCAGGTGACGCGGCCTGTGGTGTGACTCGGCTGGCTCGCGCGGCGGTGGATCATACCTAAAAGGCGACTCGCCCAGTCCAAAATCGTCGAATCAGTCGTCTTCTAAAGACTCGCTGGTCTCGGCAAAGCTGTCCTCCGCGCTTTCAGTCATGTCGACAGCGCGGCTAAGGGTAGTTGTGATATCTCCGGGTACGTCACAGCGCGGCGAACCCGCTAGTGACGTCACAGTCAATACCGCACGAGGGCGCCTCCCTGGTTTCGGTTTTGGGGTTTCGGTTTCGAGTTTTGCATTTTTTGCTGCTTAAAAAATATATCACGGTTGCTTTTGAAAACCTTGTATTGTACACATTAGAGGAGGTTCTTAGGAACACAAAACAGCCATTAACTTAAAATGGCTGAAAAATCGCCGGAGTTGCCCTTTAAGGACCAGCGGTTATCTTGCCTTCGCATTACATGCCCTGCCCAAGCCCATTTCTTACTCTTGATTTCAACTAGGATGTCATTAACCCGCGTTTGTTCCCTCACCCACTCCGCCCTCTTTCGATCTGTTAACGTTACACCTATCATCTTCCTTTCCATAGCTCGCTGTGTTGTCCTCAACTTATGCTTAACCCTCTTTGTTAGCCTTCATGTTCCCGCCCCATAGGTGTTTAGCCTTCATGTTCCCGCCCCATAGGTGAGTACCGGTATGATACAGGCGTTGTATACTTTTCTCTTGAGGGATATTGGTAAACTACCATTAATGATCTGAGAGAACCTGCCATATGCGCTCCACCCCATTCTTATTCTTCTAGTTATTTCCCTTTCATGATCCGGATCTACGGCCACTACCTGCCCTAAGTAGACATATTCTCTTACTACTTCCAGCACCTGACGAAGCTATCGTATGCGAAAAGGGAGCCGTGGACGAATGCCAGGACCTGTTGAAAATGGTGAAAAGGAGGCCGACCTACCACCAGCTGCAGTGAACGCGTCAACCACGATTAGTTGTACCATGTCCCCAATGTAGATTGTTGTAGCGAGGTTCTTAGCGAAGAGCACACATAACCGCTCCGGAGAGCTTGGAAAGCGCCTTGACAACGCCTCCTTTGAAGAAGCATACGCGCTTAACGGACCTCGTAAGAAATAAACTCCCCTTCACTAGGGCGAGAAATTTTTAGTGTAACATGGAAAGTACACTTACTACGAACTTCGGATACAACGAACGCATTTCACGTTATCGTTAGTTTCGTTATAAGCGGTATCGATTGTATTTACAACTAACTTGATCGAAGTTCTTTCTTAATCAGAAAATTTCTAGGAAATTATTCAGCGAAAATATTTGACTCAGTGGAAACCTCAGCAGCCATGCAGGGATTACGGACCAAGGGTGTAGATGTGCCTTACTTAAAAATATTTGCGCCGCCATAGTCCTCTATCAAGTCAGTAATAAAGTTCCAATAAGAAAATGTGTCGGACAGGGAGACACGATCTCGTCAATGCTGTTTCCCGTCTGTTTACAGGAGGTACTCATAGGCCTGGATTCGGAGCAACTGGGCCAGAACAGTGTGTCTGCTGTCAAGTACTCGGGAACACTGAAAACTGAACTGGCGACCAAAACATCACGGAGCACGTCTGGTGAGCTTTCCTTCTGTGCGGAGGTTGCGTACCTTGTTCTGATGGCGCTGTGTGTCGGTGTCGCCGAGACCAACGTTTATGGAGTCGACGCGAATACGGTATATCTGCAGATGCGTGCAGCTCGAATGGTCAAGGCTGCCGGTTCCTGCGTGACCTGACGTGCAGAGAAATGCGGAAATAGATTTAACGTTGATAAGTCAGTCAGGGGCTAACTTGTTTTCACAAAGAAGAAAATGCATGAGCCAAAAATCACGTAGAAGATCTTCTTTTTTAGTCGAAAGCTTTAATGTGAGGGACATACACTGAGACCTCTAGTAGCACCGTTCGACAGCACTCCCGGAGTAATGGGCGGGAAGCACATCACTACAGAGCGAAGCGCTGTGGAAGCTACGGGGAGGAGTGCGAGGGGCGTGGATACTCGTGCACGCAGCCTTGCCTCGGGCCTTGTGCAATCTCTTCGTCATCGGCTGGGACTCGCTGTAGTTAAGGCGACGTCAAAGGATCCAAAACGCCTTCCGGACGCTGCAAGTAACTAAGCAACCAAAGCCTGCAAGAATGCAGCGTACTGGACACAGGAAGCACGGGCTCGGGACGCTACCCACAAAGGCACTGCGAAACAATGCGTTCGCCCACATCGGTCATGGGAGGAATCGGTTGAGGACTTCGGAGAGACACCTCTCATCGTACATTCTAAATACGCCCCTTCGCGGTGGCTCAGTGGTTACGGCACTCGGCTGCTGACCCGAAAGACGCGAGTTCGATCCCGGCCGCGGCGGCTGAATTTCGATGAAGACGAAGTTCTAGAGGCCCGTGTGCTGTGCGATGTCAGTGCACGTTAAAGAACCCCAGGTGGTCGAAATTTCCGGAGCCCTTCACTACGGCGCCCCTCATAGACTGAGTTGCTTTCGGACGTTAAACCCCAATAAACCAAACCAAACATTCTAAATACTCCGGCACTCAAAGCGATCTCTTTGAAATAACTTAAAATCATGATCGTTGGGCGCTGTCACATTTAAGGTCCAGCTTTCGAGCTATTTTTTGCGGCGAAGTTTGCATGGAAGGCCACGGTCAAAGGTTCTGCGCTGAAAATTTTTTCGCGAGTGGCCTCTACATTCGAGTTCTTGTACCGCGCGTGTAACAACCAAACCGGTCTAGCTCGGCGCCCGCCCCGTACCCAAACAGCACAGGTAACCGGCCCAATACTATTGGAAATGTATTGGCAAAGACCGGATCTTTGGGTTCTTGCAACGCCGAAGATGTTCTCGAAAGCGAATTAGTCACGTCTTACTCCTGACGTAATCAGGGCGTCGTATGCGTAGCGAGACATACCTCCGCAACTGCAAGGGGTCATCACCCTCGCCTCGTTCTCTGTGCCTGGGCTAGGTCGACACGTGCTCACTGGAGGGCGCTGTTCCGAAGGTACGGGTTCCTCTCCTTCCGTGCCGGTCTCCAGGTTCATGGTGGGGCCAGCGCGGCTTGTCTCTGAGGAAGCTGTGGCCGAAGCCGAAGGCGTAGCCAAAGTCGCTGTGGCATCTGGAGTCGTGGATGAAGTCCGTGCTGGGTCTTCAGCAGCGCCGCCATTCTTCTGCTCTGATGGGGGATCGTTGTTTGCAGCGTCTTTCATTTGGCTCTGCGCTGAAAGAGGCGAGGTTAGACAGTGCTTATTTCTCTATTGTCTTCGTTCCGGGAACAAGGACAACCTTAAGTAAACGTACCCAATCTGCTGTTTTGTTCGAATTAATTGTTTTTTTTTGTAAGCTTCGTTAAAACTAACAAGTGGTCGATATCTTGGCGAACATGATCGATATCTCGGCGAACATGATCGACACTGATACAAGGCGAGAAGCTCCGCAGACACGCTACCTCTGCGCATACCAGGGTTACTGCTTGGTAGCGCTGGGCGGTGGCGCGAAACGGTTTCCACAGGCGCTTTTTGAGGGCCCTGATGTACCTCAGCGTTCGCGTACTTTAGCGATTTGCGCTCAGCACGCATCCAACTACCAAAATGGGATATAGCCACGTCAGCCCTTCAAGTCACGCTTGCACAGAACAGATAATGAACAATACGTGCTAATCTCGTTACCACAGAACCGGCGCGAGGTCAACAGATTATAAAATAGTTTTTTTTAATGTGCTGGTAGCTGTTGCCGCGTCCCTACTGCGTGAAGCCAACAAGAACAGTTGTCCTGCTTGAAAGTTATCGTTCACTTACTGTAATACCACATATACAGAAGTTCTCTCCAACCGCCAGAACTCAACCACGGAAAAAGTTGGTGCGAGCGCGGTATCAAGCTCACGCGATAGTGCTACGATGTTCCTACGATATTGCTTGGAACAGGTGCAAAATTACGTTATAAATATTCCCTCATAGGTAGGTGGTGGTGAAAAACATTTATCTTCTATTAAATTTTACAGAAAGGTGATTGGGGTAGGACCCTATTGGCCCTTTCCCCTCACAATACTAGGTGGAGACCCTATTCCGGGGCCCCATTGGCAAGCAACCCCGCCCGCGTCCGTCGAACTAAGGCCATTTGGGCATTTAGGTCGTGACAGCCGAGCAGGGCCGCCTCCCAGTCCTGTCTGGTGGGGTTGGGGGGGATAGATGGGTTTGATTGACACGCCCAAACCATGTGGAAGGTGTAAGCCACCTCCCCAAAGAACTGGCACGTGCCATCAAAGGATGTATTGAAATGTTTAAGCACCGCCGGGCACAGTACAGTATTAGTGAGAATTTTGATGAGGAGGCGCTCGTCAGCGCGATCCAGACCCTTACAAGGGGCCGGGTAGCGCCGGTGCTCCTCCTTGTAGTAATCGGGGATGTTGTTTGAATGTAAGGGCCAGATTGTCTGATTGGGAGTAGCCTTCCAAGGACTGGGAGATAGTTCGGGGAGAGAGTGCGCGGGCGGCCTGATCGACCAATTCGTTTCCCTGGAGTCCCTGGTGACCGGGGGCCCAAATCAGGTTACGTTGAGTTGGACCTTCGCATCGGCAGCTATATTGCAGTATGCGCTAGGCAAGCAGGGGAGCCCAGCCCAGCTCACAGTTCCGACAGGCCCCTCGCGAGCCTGTGATGATGTGTTTCGACTTGGGATTCGCGAGAGCCAGAGCAATGGCAATCTCCTCCGCGTGTGTTGCGCTGTAGGCTTTGAAAGTGAGCCCGTTAACTGTGTTTCTGTTCTGTATGACTGCGGCCGTGTACCACCCCCCGTGGTGTGGGCCGCCAACGTCCACGTAATACACGTGTTGTTGGTTACCATAGTATCGAGCCAACGCTTCCGCGCGCGCCTGGCGATGACCGCTATGGTCTTCTCTGGACATGTTGCGTGGAAGGGGTCGGACCCGGAGGGCGCGTCTCCAGGGTTTTGGCACTCTCTCCCTTTCCTCAGCATGGTAGTCATGTTTGATGTGTAGCCGGTCCAAGAAGCGGCGACCGACGTGGTCTGTGCAAGACGGGTGTATTGGTTGACTAAGTGGGCTTCACGAAGTTCCCGGAATGTGTTCACCACGTCCAAAGTCAGAATTCTCTGGTTCGACGTGGCGACCCGGAGATCGAGAGCCCGCTTGTTGACTTTCCGGTGGATGACCTCCAGCTGGTCATCACCGTGTTTGCGCAGCTGTAATTAGGGGGTCGAGTATAGGATCCTACTCGCTACGAAAGCATGGGCAAGCCGCAGTGCATCCTTGCTTTGTAATCCGCTCCGCTTGTTGGAGACTCGGCGGACCATGCGGCCCACCTGGTCTCCCACCGTGCGAAGTTTGGCTAGGGTGGTGTCGACTCTGCGTTGGTGGTTTATGAAGAGGCCAAGGACGCGGATCTCCTTGACCTCCCGGATCGGTCCTGAGGGGAGACTGATGGGAATTAGAGTTGTGTCCCGAGGGGAGGGACTTAAGTGCAGAAATTCTGATTTAGCTGGGCGCACTGGAGTCCACAGTAGGCCGCGTAGTCGTCGACTAGGGTAGCCGATGCTTGCAGGCAGGATTCCATGTGGCCCCGGTTACCTTGCGTGGCCCAGATTGTAATGACATCCGCATAAAGAGCATGATGTATCCCGGGCAAAGAAGATAATTTGGAGGGAAGACTTCCCTCATAGGTAAGCTCTGCTCAGCAATCGCTTGGTAATTGACAAGTTCTTCCCTGCATGTAAGGAGATTACGGAAGTCGTCACGTTAAAGGGAACGTATTGAAAGCCAAACTTGCAGATGTGTGAGAAATGAAAAGGAAAAAAAAAATGCTGGCGGTTTAGCAATCAAAACCCCGACATACTGTGCAAAAGCAGGTTTTTTCAGGTGGACACCAACGCCACGTACCTGAAAGTGCGATTCAAAGCACGTTTTGCCGCGGTGGCTCAGGGGTTATCACCTGAATTCAGTGGCTTCACTACATCACCATCATCATCAGCCTGATTACACCCACTGCAGGACAAACGCCTCTCCCATGTCTCTCTAATTAAACCTGTCCTTTGCCAGCTGCGGCCCCCGTATCCCCGCAAACTTCATCTCATCCGCCCACCTATCTTTCTGCCGTCCCCTGCTACGCTTGCCTTCTCTTGGAATCCATGGACTCCGTTGCCATTAAGCACCAGCGGTTATCTTGCCGTCGCATTACATGCCCTGCCCAAGCCCATTTCTTGCCGTTGATTTCGAATAGGATGTCTTTAACCCGCCTTTGTTCCCTCACCCACTCTGCCCGCTTCCGATCTCTTTACGTTGTATACCTATCATTTTTCCTTCCATAACTCGCTGCGTTGTCCTTAACTTAGGCTGAACCTTCTTCACCACACACCGGTATTTTCCAGGTTACGAGTCAAATAGTGTTTTCGCACAAATACGAAACTATAATGAAGATACGTGTGGCGGTGAACACGCCTCTTTCTAGGCGGGGTACTCTTTTAGCGCTTCTCTTCGGCTATCGCAGGTTGATTTTGGCCGATTGCGGCTTTGTCTATTCGGTTTTAACGGAACCTATACCTGACGTCATCATTTGTTAGGTGACACTTGTCTATCCGGTAAAATGAAAGGTCAGAAAACATATCTTCGTGCATGTGAAAATAGTTCACGAAAATTGTAGTCCCGTGGTGCCCTGTACTGCGTCCGACGTTCACCGAAGAACTCGGCAAAAGCCTCGAAGCTTCTAAATAAAGCTCGACTTGAGCTTTTGTGTAGACAGCTGTATTCTATGATACAATATCGCGACGTAGGCATACAATCTATCTCGCACGCTAGCAAAACGAGGTCTGAGGTATGACGTTTTACACACAAGAATGATTCTCCCAATTGCTTTGCCAAAGCTGTTCTGTAAAGCACGAATTCCTGACCGCTCTGGTAATGTCTACCAGCTTCACACTGTAAATGCGCTAACAGCTCGGAGAAATCAGTGCCTTCTCTGCTGCCGCCAATTTAGCTTCCTCTTCGGTGCAAATTATTGGACCCTGATTAAAGGTCTTCAGCGACTTGTGCATGACTTCGCCTACATAAAGAACGGAGAATATTACGCTCGGTTCCAGAGTATACGAATGTGTCGAAGCCCCAGTCGGCACAACGAGCAATAAACCAGTTATGTTTTTATACCATATGATAGCTGTAAACGTTTTTTCAGCGCTTGTGCATCGAGATGCCATTGCATACTTGGTTCACATTTAAAGTGGAGGCTGCGCTACGAGTATCCCAAAAGGTCGGTACTGTGCTAGGATGAAGACAAGCAAAGCCTCCTGAATAAAGCTCTCTCGCTGCATAAAATTTTTGGAGAGAAACTGACGTACCATTAGCAGCTTGCGAACATGGCAGCTGATCTTCTTCTTCTATGTTGAACTCTCCGCATGATAAGATGCTGTCGCGTTTCCGTAAATGTCCGAATGACGGAACGCACACAAAATGCGTATATTTTTAGGTTTTGGTGCAAGTATTTTCGACCGAATGAAAAAAAAAAATTGGCAGTGGCTTAGCACTGCCAATTCGAAATATCAATATAGAAGCTGTTAGCAGCTCGAGTTTTGGCCTCTCGCTCCTCCTTCCCCCTCCCCCCCCCCCCGCCCCTCTTCCCCGCACACCCTTTAACCTTCTTGGTCCTTTCACGCGTACAGTCGCGCTCGAAGTCTTATTTTTTTCCCCCGAGTAAAGAAATAGTGGTGAAATTTTAGGAAGAAAATTAATAGGTGATCCTCGATATATCGTTTACAGCCGTTAGCAGCCAAATGTTCGTTGTATCACAGGTTGGCACACGAAAGTTCGTTATATCAGAGGCGGCATACTTGGGTTCATTATACCCGAGGAAACACACGAAATTTTATTATGTTGTTGTTGTTGTTGGCCTCATAACAATGGCGCATACCCGCAAGGGGGATTGGCCATGACCAGGCGGTGACTACCAGTTTTGTAGATTGCATGCGGAAGAAATAAGATGATATCTGAAATTTGAGCAACTCAGTTTCCGTTAGAGAGGGGGTTGAGGGTGGTAATGTGGCCTAATGAGCTGTTGTTGCTATTAGCCTTTGAAAATATGGCACATCCCCGCACTGTATGTGCCATCTTTTCAAAGGATAACAACAACAGCTGCTTGGGTTCAGCCACAGGTCTGTTTGTGTCGCTGTTTAAAATTTCTGTTGGAACCTCATCGACTCCCTTGCTAAAGGTTACAATGTTTTCTTTTCTATGCTTTATTGCATTTTTAATAATTCATTTTTTCCTTTCTCTCTCTCTTCAATCCAAACTCTTATCTCTTTTCACTCCCTGCCCTCCTTGTGGTAGAATCCCCCGGTGTTGCTCTCCCGTGTGCTTTTCTTTTGCCTTTAGTATGTACAGGTGAAGAGCAACCTCTGCCTCCCGATTCTTGGCCGATCCCCCGTGTGGGTATGCGTCATCTTTTCAAAGGCTAACATTCTAGAGGCCCGTGTACTGTGCGATGTCAGTGCACGTTAAGAACCCCAGGTGGTCGAAATTTCCGGAGCCCTCCACTACGGCGTCTCTCATAGCCAGAGTCGCTTTGGGACGTTAAACCCCACAAACAAACAAACAAACAAAGAAACAAACAAACAAACAAACAAACAAACAAACAAACAAACAAACAAACAAACAAACAAACAAACAAACAAACAAACAAACAAACAAACAAACAAAGGCTAACAACAACAACAACAACATCACGCGCCGCCTCGAGGAATGAAGACGAAGATCTCAGCAGGATTTCGGTTAGAGATTCGCACCAGCGACGACCGCCACCGTAAGGTCCTTCACTGACCATCCGAACCCTTCCCGGCGCTCGCTGGTGAGGAAAAGGCATCGCCTCCTACCGGGACGACCTGAAGACGCAAGCTGCCGTCGCTCAAAAGGGCGCCAGGTGAGCTCGCAGCGCGGCTCGGCAGAACCATAGCGCGTGCGGCTGCTAGCGCTGGTGTCCCAGACAGCGGTCAGAGTGGTAGAGCGAGGTGGTCACAGCAAACGATGTCTTGTCTAACCTATTATCGGTGCAGCGCAAACGACTAGGGCGAGAAGAGACACAGGCACAACGCTGAGAGAGCGAATCTCAGCGTTGTGCGAATCCTAGCGTTGTGAATCTGCGTTGTGTCTGTGTCTCTTCTCGTCCTAGTCGTTTGCGCTGCAACGATAATGTCTAACGAACATGTCGAAGCGTCTACCTTGTCTAACCTAGTCACCACTTGAGGCCAAGAGCATTCCGGCTTCAGCTAGACGGCGAGCTAAGGTATGCGCTCAAGGTGTCTACGCAGTGGACTGGACAGGGCAGGTAATAGATAAAGCGTTTTGCTTATCTTCTTTCCTATAGAAACCTCAGAGAGGCGAGTGAGAGAACGAGTAGTTTTGGCGGAAAAAGTGTGTGATTGTACTGTGTGACCTTCCTGGCTTCGTTTGGGTTGGGAATTTTTTCTCCTGTGGCTTCGATGTGTAAGGCTGTGTTTAAAAAAAAAAATGAAAATGAGAGCATTCACTTATCTACTGCGACAAAAAACGCGTGATTTCTTGTGAACTAGAAGATCCCATGATAATCTGACGAGTTTCCGCCACCTACTGTCATGGAGCAGATCCCAGTGTTCGCGTTCTGGCGATCTTGGCCCCTAAGTAGTCTTTCAGTAGACAAATGGTTTAGAAGGAGCGCTCTAAACAAGACAGCTGCACCTCACTCTTTTCGCCTAGTAGAAGACGATCGCCATTCTTATACGTCACCTATTGGGTCCTTTTTTATTACGCATGGACGGCCTATAAAAATAATTCATCTGGCTTCTGATAGAAGGCACCATAGTCGTCAGCGAATGAACTGAAAAGTGCAAGAAATGTAACGGTTAGTGCCCATCGGACATTTTGGAATGTGAATCAGTATATGGTTAAAAATGTTGTCGCATGTTCTTTATTCAGCGCCAGCGGCGCGTAGCTTTGAAACTTAGTTTGCAAGGCGAGAAGGGACCACTCAGCTCCAGAAGACCATGACCCCGCACTTTCATTTCTAACACGTTCCAAGTAATTATCGTTTGTTTATGCCAGTTAGAAATTTCGTTGTCATTAAACTGAGTGCGGCCAATAGCGATTTACATTCTGAACTTCGACGCCGCAGAGGTCGCTTCCTGTTATTGGCGCCGTCGAGTTATGTTCCTTTTAGACACAGGTTCTGTAAAAAGAGACTGAGAGCTGCCTCGTCCTCCCCCTTTTGTCCACTACATCATCCTGGACTGTTGCTTCCTCGGCATTGAAAAATTAGTGTAAAGGCATCGTGGGGAATTTTGGCCCGAACATCTAACTAATAAACATTTCTCACGCTTAGTAACACCTGATGGGTTCGATGTATCGCTTGTATATAGCGGTCACATACATGAATCTCTGCTGAAGTTAGAGCTTTCGGACCTCCTAGGATGCCAAAAGTTAACCGGAAAAGAGTGATTCACCCGTAATGCTCTGTTCAGTGCGAAAAAGCATTAATAACACTCCTGGGCCGTCGCTTACTCCGTTTGACACTGCATATTGCTTTACCTCACCTCTCCTAGGAAACAGGCACACACCAAGCGAGAGTTGTAAATTTTCGCTGGAATAGACCAGCCAACGAACTCTGAAACGAATGGAAGGGGCTGGCTTCCAAAACGGGTACGCGGCAGTGCAACGTATTGGAATGTAATCTTGACGCAGGGCATATAAAACGTGACAAAAAAATTGGCAGTGGTTTAGCTCTGGTTAAATCCTGAGGATTGCAAAAGCAACGAGGAGAGAGAGGCGATGGAGAGCTAGTTAGCTAGCTATGCACCGCTACTGCGCATGCGCAACTGGCGAGCGCGGCGGCGGCAGCTCTGAGTCACCCGCGCAGAGACGGCGGTGGCGGCGCGCCAGCTGTGCGCCGTGTGACGTCACTGCTCCTCGCGCATGCGCAGTATGGCCTTGCCTCAACTCCGCGAAATGGCTCGGTGACTCGCATAGTGTTGCCTTCGCAACAAAATATAAAGTTCACTCAACGACGCATTGAGAGCATACTTAGTTATAGCTCAATCACACCCTAGTACGAATAATGAAGAGGAAATGGACATAGGCAGGGCTTGCAATGTGGAGAAGAGGTAACCGATGTTCTGCTACGGTAACGCAGTGGGCTGAGAGAAAAGAATAGAAAAAAGAGGGGCTGCAGAGGGCCATTTATTGTTTTGTTTAGAGGAGGGTCATGTAATGGTTTCCTGGTTCTTTGTCAAGCTGTTTATACAGCTTTTAGCCTAGGTGACTATGCAGTTGTTGGAAGAAAAATTTGATTTGATTTGATTTGGGTAGCTGAGCTCAGGAAGTGCAGGAACAGAATCACCGCAGCTCGTGCAGGGCAAGTCGGACCGACTGTTGATAGAAATGACTTACACTTCTGTTACAGTAGCTGGGGTCTAGGAAGATGATATTGTAAAAAAGTGGTCTTCATTCATCGTGTTCGCTGGCTTTCTTCGCGCAGCAGACCAGTGGGCCGCGCTGTTTTGTCGAAAATGAACTTCTGGAAGAAAGGAGAGAGCAGAGGCAGCGAGGAGGCCCGCATGGCGCCGACAGCCTTGAAGGCCGCTCAGCCGACGTCCCTGCCAGTGGTGGAGGCCTCCAGAAAGACATCGCCGGTGTTGTCGTGCAGCTTCTCCCCTTCCTTCTCATCCAGTGGAATCACCGTGAGTGCCGCCATCTTTCGCGTTGAGTTGAAGCGGTGACACACGTTTGCCTCGTTTTCAATGTACAGCCGTGAGAAGTACGAGAGGGAACTAATTTGAGCATTCTTTTGTTGATTACTATATAATCGTGAGTGACAAGCACTTTTTGATTTTTCTAACTAGTTTTACTTCTCACCT
This sequence comes from Amblyomma mixtum, assembly GCF_055824585.1. Classification (NCBI taxonomy): domain Eukaryota; kingdom Metazoa; phylum Arthropoda; class Arachnida; order Ixodida; family Ixodidae; genus Amblyomma; species Amblyomma mixtum. The sequence continues at coordinate 63,056,087 of NC_143018.1, forward strand.
ATAGCATCCAAAATCACTCTCAAATGAAGTATAGAAATAAGGAACGAATTCTCAATTTTTAGCCAAAAAGTCTACCACGCATATTTCTCACGACAGTACAGCTACATTCCTTAGGGTCTTAGACAATATGCAAAGGGTTATCGAAACTGCTGAGGAAACCGGGCATGATTTAGCTCCAACTACTTTGAAGTGCTTTTGATTTCACAGCGCTAGTTCTATCTTGCTCTTCAGTGTAGATAAATTTTGACACAGTGTTTAAGAACTGCTACAGGTGTCGGCAAGAACAAAGACCCTCATGACCACATTTCATCGTACATGGAAGTACGACATCACGCGTGTGTTGTGTGAGAAATGCAAAAACAAGAATTCAAGTTTGTTAGGGAAAAAGAAAAGGAATAAAGATCAACGTCGTACTGGCCCTGAGAAGGCACTCGAAGTTTTTGAGCACCTACGAATCTTTGTATTCTCGTCGAAAAGGGTAGGTACCCTCGATGTGCCTGGAAAGATCATTCCACCTATTCGACCTCTCTTCCTTGCTGAGCAGTACGATGCACCGACACTTACTTTGACGTACGCAGATCTTGTTTCGGCTGCCAAGCCTGCATTTTTTCAGTGATGTAGAATTTAAACAGGATATTCATAATAAAGAACATCTCTACATGGAGGGACCACAGATGAAATTCAAAAGGAAAGTGACATGCTGCTGGAACCGCACCTGGTATGTTCTCAGCGCACCACTTGCTTGGCGGAAACGCCAAGGCATCCAAAAATGTTATTCGATTAGCTTTTCGAGACACATTGGAATACGCCATATTATCAGTAGGGAGCAAGAGGAAAAATGTTTAACTGTAAAGTGCAGCAGCCAACAGCCTGAGAACTGAGCGACTTGAAAGGAATCACGAATCCCTTTCCATTTTAAGATGCTGCCTGAAGTTTGCCTGAGCACGGCATTCAAAACGCAGGCCTTGTGAAATGGGGAGAACAACTACCAAACGCTGCTGTTCAGAAACCTGGGCTGTGAGTGAGAGAAGTTACTGCACTAAATCTTAGTATCTTGTTGAGACTATAGTGTACTGCCGATGTGTCATTGTCAAGCTCTTCTTTCCGCTGCTCTCATCAGTCGCGTGGAGGTTTCTTCATCCAGCGCCTAAATCAAGTTATAGAATATTTATTGCTGTTTTGCGACCATTAAGGTGCACCAGATTGCTTCAAAGAGCTCACAAGTATGTTTCACCTTATGTCACTTGTAGCCATACGTGCTTTTGTTAAACAGAGGCTCAATGATCTGCGGTGAGAAAAGGAGCATCCACTCAAACTTACGGTATTCGGAACTTCACGAGTACGTTCTGGGCAAGTGCAGCAAAATAAGACCGAACTCACATGATCGAAATTTAGTTAATTTACTTAATTCTAAAGAACGTTCCTGAAAACAGTCATCTCGCTCTACTTGAAAGGTCACCATTTATTTTATGCATATTTCGTGTCCTGGAGGCTTCTCACATTTAAGCCTCGTAGTATTAAGGCGAAACACTTTAATGCCTCATACTGTCGTTAGCAGACCGGTCGGCAGATGTGTCGGCAGATTTGTCCGCCTTTCGGCGTCACTGCTTAAAAAGAAACTGCGCCGTGGGTTTGAATCGGACCAGGGCCTTTGACATTTGAAGCGGAGACGCTACCACTCCGCCACGAAGGCTCAAGGTTCGAACATGAATAAAGGCGCATCTAGTGAATGCATGGGTTTCATGAAATAAAATAAAAGGAAAAAATTCAAGGAAAGGCAAAATAAAAAATAAAAATAAGAAAATAAACGAAAATAGAAACAAAGTAAAAATAAGATATGAAAATAAAGATAAGAAAAGGAGCAAAAATATAAAAAAAAGAAAATATGAAAAATAAAAAGTGAATAAAAACAAACAGTGCGCCAGGAAACGCTTTCGCCTTGCAGAACTTTAGAGAGCCAAAGTGCCCCTGAATTGTTTTACACCGAGCGTGGCGTAAGCGTAATTACTTTCCCAGTGGGGCACAATATACAAAAGGGTTCTTGGTGTTCGCATACAACCTTGGCTTCGCATGGGTTCTAACTTGGTAACCAGTCTGTACTTGTGTAAGTGAACCGAGAGTATCGAGGAACTGGCGCGGCCTGTATACATTCTCAGAGAAAACCTCACCCTCTCCACACCGCTCTCAACACGACCTTAAGCGGTTCTAATCACGCAGCCAGCAGGGGAACGCATGCTTTTGTGGCCATATTTAGTGGCAACGAACAATATACACTTGTAAATGTCCGCAGTTTATTAGTTTATCGCCTTACTATAACAGGTGGTTGCACGAGCCTCAGAAGCAAACTGTTTCTGCTCCCGTGTAGGTTGATGGGCCTCGGGTGGATGTGCCGGCGACGGAAACGGAGCAGCGGAGTCCAAAAAAGTGAGAACTTGGCCGCGCTTGGATTGGCTACGCTCGGGTGAATGTCTCCCGCCGTATAGCCTGCCTAAATTGCAGGCAAAACAACGTCAGCTGCTCGCTTTGACGCCTATAGCATGGGTAACTTGCCACTGCAAACATATCATCTTCGCCAAAAGCCACGAAGCAACGCGGTTTATTTCTTTGTTGCACGTCATCGCAGTGTTGCGATAAAGCTGAACCAATTGGCCCAAGCTTCCATTTTGTTCGCACTCATATCTACCCACAGTCTGGTTGGAATCCTGTTATTCGCGGCTGCTTTCTCTTAATACAACTTGCGCACAATGTGGCAAAAGATGTTCGCCGGAAAACGCTGTATGCTGCTAATATGCTGACATCAAATTTTGCGTCCATGATGCGTGCGGTAATTAGTACACTGCATGCGTATGGTATGTCGTGAATTCGCTAAACTTGTTGGTAAGCGGGTAAATGCTGCCTAAGTGCTGCTAGAACTTCAGACAAAATCTCAGACCGTTCAGTGAATATCTTTCGTTCGATTCTCAAGTGTATGGACAGACTCGCTAGGATGGACGACTCGTTTGTCTCATGACCTTGCATAATGGTGTAAACATTAATCGTAATAAGGAGTAATTACTCGTTGACTTCCACCCGAGCGCAGCCATAGGGCTACAAAGGAAAGCTATACTTTCCTTTCCTTTTTTATATCTTTCCTTTGTAGCCGTATGGCTGCGCTCGGGTGGATATCAACGAGTAATTACTCCTTATTAAAAATCTACTCCACCTTGGGGGATTCCCCTAACACATTTGACAAACATTAATCGTATTAGCCTCGCTGCGGCGGCTACTGTTCTAGCAGCGGCAGAGGAAAAAGATATAAACCAGGATATGAAAACACAGTTTGTTACACGGAAGCTGTAGAACTTTCGCATGGCACCCCTCATAATTTGTCTCCCTAAAATGCGCAGCAGTTGGAGCTCTGTAAGAAAATTGAGAAGTTAAAGGGAAAATATATTGCAGGATGTAATCTACAGCTGTTTCCAGCCAATAGAATTCTGCTCACATAGTTACGCCGCAAAGTAAAGTACGACACAGCTGCTGTTGGTCACATGTGACCACAAAAACTTCCCACTTTCTCGCGGCTGTTGATTTCCTAGCGCCCTTGCACTGAGTTATGATTATCGAATCCATGGCTGCGAAGCGGTTCCACTTACGGACAAACTGTTTTAAAATTAAAGTCCTAGTTATTTTACCCCAGCCCTGGCTTCGACAACTGGGGCTTGTTACAGTTTAGAAATGGCTACTCAGCCTTTAAATACTAGTCATCTTGCACTTACAGCGGCTGTTTAAGATAGGTTACCGCGTTCAGCATGAACCGAGACGCAGAGCAGTTTGGCCTCGCATCACAAGACTCGCATCGCTGGGTGCCTTGTGCGCTATGGATGGAGCTCAGAACAGAATGCAGACAACAGGGCAAAACATTATTACAAAACAAAGTGCGTTATGTTTGCGTACCTCGCCGCTTTATACATCATATTGGGTGGGCCCGCATCAACATAGGTAAATGAGCGAGAGGTCTGCAGCTCTGGTGATAGCCCTTACTGGCGTAGCTAGAGGCTCCCGGAATCTCGTGGTCACGGGCTGCCTACAGCGACCTCTTCCCAAAGAATGCCATATGACTCATTATCATCTTTTATATGATCCATTAGTTTTGTGATCCATGTAAATAGATTGTCATGCGCCCCATGGTCACGTTGGCTACTAAATATGTGACCGCATATTTCTGTGCACATCTCACCGTGAACGCCTTACGCATGCATGACCCTTACGACCTCTTTCCCTGTGTAAGCCTTTAAAAGATGAGTAAACTTTTCTCTGCTCGAGAATCCCCGCTGAGCGAGACCCTATGGGCGGAGCTCACCGCGTGTCACTTGGTGTGGCAGTAAGGCACATTCTTGAACCTAGTTTTCTACGCTCGACGTCCCTCAGAGTGCTTCTGCACATAGCTGCTCAGCCAGGAGGGTGCATTCAATTTTCTCGCACAGTGTCTATCTTTGAGTAGATAGATAGATCAGAGTGATAGTGTTTTGCGCCGCCCACCGCAGGTCCATCATCCTGCTCACCATTGTCGTGGTGGCCGTTGTCTTCATGGTGATCCTTTTGGTCAGCAGTGTCATCATGGCCCAGAGGGACTCCAATAGGCCCGCGTTGCAAGCCCTGAAGAATAAGCGTCCCCCATGTCGCATGGCCACGTCTAGACCAGTGGAAACAGCGCAGGGCAACGGCTCCGGCAAGGCGGCCACCGTAGGCCCGCTGATCCCGATGGCCTCTGACGAGAAGAATGCAACTGGGGGTCGGGAAATCAGCACGCAGGGAGCCAGACGTGCAGGACCCCTAGAATGGCCTAAGCAAGGCGCCACAGAAGCGAATAGCACCTTGGCTTCGGGAGGTACTGTCACACCTAAAAATGAGGACTTGAAATCAGTTGAACGTAGTGGCTCTGGTAACAAGGGAAGCACAAATGTCGAAGCACTGGAATTTCAGAAGCGGCCAGTGCGACAAGTCCAGGCGCCGGAGCGACGAACAGTTAAGGCCAGCTTCAATTACTTCTGAACTTCGAGAAGAAATTTAGCACCGCTCTCTTCGACGCGGCTGTTAGTGATGTGCGTTTCAAAGGAGTGGGACTCCAGCATGTTTGAATAACTTTATTATAACGTTCATTCTTTTCTGGCGGCAGAAAAAGTACATACGAAGCCGTTCTCATTTCAGCTTGTTTTGTGTCTTTCTGATGTTCTTCTGTTGTTGCTGTAGGGAAAATTTAGAATGAAATCAGTCTACAACGTGAAATCGAGCTGTAGACTGCAGAAATGAAAATATAACCACACTCTTAGCTACGAGAAACTAGAAAATGGCCTTGGAGTTTCTTGAAACAGCACCTTTAGTGCTAGAAACATCGCAGCCACGCTTCAAGATGTTGAGATTTGTAGCGTCTCAAGCGAACCTAGTGGATAAGCATGGTCGACACATTTGAGGTAGCATGCATGTAGTTTATTTTTTTTTGGTACTCTTCTCTCTCTAACATGAACATACATTACAGATTGAGAAAAAGGGCTTTGTTACATGCTTGTTAACTCGTCAGAAGGTTGTAAAGGAAAGGTTTGGTTTGGTTTGGTTTATATGTCACTGCAGAAGCACGTAATGAGCAATGTCTTATGGTCGTCCACTGTACAAGGCCAAACACCTTCAATGGTTGGCTGAAAGGGTTAACTGTGTTCTTTCTTCGCCTTCTTGAAATATATTCAAGACGCAAGATCGGCGCTTACCTAAAGGAAAGGTAAGCGCCGGTCTTGCGTCTTGAAAATATTTAAAGAAGGCGAAGAAAGAACACAGTTAACCCTTTCAGCTAACCATTGAAGGTGTTTGGCCTTGTGCAGTGAACGACCATAAGACATTGCTCATTATGTGCTTCTGCAGTGACATATTGACAGAGGATCTGTCCATGTGGAGTAAGATAGACTGCAAATGTTCCATATCTCCGGTACTTCCCTCGAGCTCGCTTGCGACGAACTGAAAAAAAAAATATAACAGACATACATTGCTACAGAAATATCTGTTTCGGAAAGAGGCAGCACATTGTATTTTGACATCATACACCTTCCTGTAGGTACCAGTCTTTGTCTTGCATTCCCTTCCGTGCTGAATAGCAAGGCGGGGTGATTTTCTTCTCGATAAAGTTTGCTCTCTCTGCCCATCTATAAGCCGCACTTCACGTATACTGGTTCAAGAAGCAGCTTCGCAGCTCATTTTCTTTCTAAAGGTCGTTATAATAGTGCTATGAATGATGGGTCCAAACTATTCGATACTAGAAACTCCGTAGTAGTTTTTCACGAAAGGAAAGTGCATTGGTTCTAAAGGCACCGGTTGCCGTCCATAAAGAAAATAATTAAGGATAGTTAAGGATTTTTTTATTTGATGAAATTTGGGGCGGTGAAAAAATAGATGAGACAGGCAGCCGGAACTTGAACTCTGGAAAAGATGAAAACAAGCGAGGCATAAGCATACTGTTTCTCAAGGATCAAACCGCCAAACACGACAGTGATACCGGCAGTGGGTTTTGTAGCTGTAGGAAAAGAAAATGACCAGAGGGGTTGGAAAGGGGTTAAGGCCTTGTTCTCTTTTTTCTCACTCCAAGAAAACATGGACTGTTTGCGCCTGCGTATAACTTGTTCAGGAGCGCTTGTGGGAAATCAAAAGTTAAATGGAAATGGGATGTTAGATACAGTTCGGATATGCAGCGGCAGCGAAAACTTTTATTTAGAATAGAGTTACTCGCACGAGTCTTTTAGTCGAGGCCTTACAGGGCTGCGCGGGTGGCAGTTGACTTAAGGATTAGCAGGATGATCCAGGCTTGCTGGCGAAAAACCGCCGTGGTGCTTCTTAAGAAGCGGCCCCTTAGGAAGAGTCCGCAAAGTAGCTTATCAGGTTGAACGCGAACTAATTTTGGTTTGTCCTTGAGAGTGGATGGTGAATAGAAATTGTGATCAGGATTAACAAAAAATCATTTCTGCGTTTTCATCATACCTAGCTCATAAACGTATCGAGGTGGTGGTGGTGGTGAAAAACATTTATAATGCAATAAATATTTACAGAGACGTGATTGGGGTAGGCCCTATTGGCCCTTTCCCCTAACAATACTAGGTGGAGCCCCTATTCCGGGGCCCCATTGGCAAGCAACGACGCCCGCGTCCGGTGAACCGATGTCTTAGAAGTTTGGTCATGATCGACGCCCTAGAAATTTGGAAAACGAAGCATTTTCGGAGAAGAGTGAAGCGCGAGTTCTCACCATAGGTCCTTAAAATCTTCGTTTCTACCCCGCAGCACCATGAAAAACAGGCATATAAAAGTTTCTTTTTTCCTTTCTAGCCTGTTACGTGGTCTTGTGAGAAGATAGGCATGAAAGTGTAAGCAAAAACAGCATACTTCTAGCCTTGCGAGCCGTAACTGGTAGGAAAAAAATGAGTGTTTTAGCAAATTCTATAAATGTGCGAAAGCAGAACTTCATGAGCCATAATGACGATGAAAAAAAGGAATTCTCTGTTTTCGCGCCGCAGACAGAAGTTGATGAACACAATGAAGTGCAGTGCACAGCACGAGAGTATGTTGCAGTTTAACACGTGGCGTGTTCGGCTGTGGCTCAGTGCACAGCGCAGTAGACAGCAAAGCTCCACGGTTCAGCAGTTTTCAGCGAAGTTCAGCTGTGAAGATCATCGCCGTTGGGTTGAAACTCCAATTACGGGTATTTTATTTATTATATTTGTTCCTTTCACTTGGCACAAACCCACAAGGATCTCAAGCTCTTCGCGAGCTCACAAACATCGCAAGAGCTTGCTCGGAGTTTACCCATCGAAATAGGGCTTTCGTACTAAAACGAAGCTAACTGAAATGATTAGCGGGAACACAGCACGTGACCTCTGAAGCTGAATTTCTGGCCTTTTCTTCTCAATTGTACGTTCACTAATTCTGCATTCACCGCTTCGTTTTACCGTCTAGTTTACTTTCACGAGTTTCCAAGAACAAAAAGAAACTGCTCCATATTTAAAAAAAAAAAGATAAGCAAGCCACATAAAAGTGCAACGAAGTGCCACTAAAGACGAGAATATCAACGAAGAAATCCTACCTATGCCGGAAGGGCTTTTACTTAAGAAAAACAACTCTTCAGACAGAAGTACTGCTGCTCAAATCATTGGTCATTTCTCTGTTCCCACGTTTAGGAAAAATCGCAGATTTAGGAAAACAATCGATTTAATACTGCAAATAAAAAAACCTTTGAAGGCACTTTCCGGACCAATTTTTTGTAGGTTACAAGACAACGTAGTTACCGTGCTCAATTCCTGGGGGGTTTAGGTTAACCTCCCTGCCTTTCCTTCTCCTCCTCCTCCTCCTGGTAAAAATGTCAAATTTTTTAATTGCGGTGACAGCAAAAAACTAAAAAATGCAGTTAATGTCTGTGATATTTAGAGAGAGAGTGAGGGTGAATAAACTTTCATTGCAGAAAAGGAGACCGGAGCGGGTTGTGGTGGTGTCCTGAGTACAGGACTCCAGAAGCTGCCGCTGACGCTTTGGCGAGAGCGACTTGCGCTTCCTGGTCACTGCTCCAGTGCCGCGCTGGGAGTCTTTAAAGGGGTGCTCAGGAGAAATTGAAGTTGGCTTGTATTGATAGAATACGAGCTTTTAAGCACAAAAAGACCACTCTTGCTGAAAACAAAGCTCATTTAAGGTAGAAAAGCGCAAGAACTAGATTACAGGTAACGCCGCCACAGGTCGATCTCGCAGGTACAAGCGCGATGACGAAATAAATACCCGAAAAATGCCACAGATCTGTGTTCACAAACGCGTTTGTTAGCCGCGTTTGTATGAAGGTTACGCGTATGGATATTTAAGTACATAAGTTCAGTTTTTTTAAAGGCTAGTGCACTTTTTTCACACTAGGAAGACGGAAAAATGTAGGAAGCCAAAGAAAGCCTATTCTTGGCGGTCCAACAGGCGGCCAACTGAGTTTCGGTATGTTTTACTGCTTCGCTGCTAGGCGCTTTGCGTGCCGTGTAGTTTCGTTTTTGATGTGCCTCGATTTACTAGTGCGGTGCAACAGAGGAACTCCAAAGGGCCCTCTAAGTGCTCCTCGGCTGAAGCTCATGCCGCGGCAGGCACATACGACGAGGAAAACTTCTGTGGCTATCTAATGCTGCACGAGCCTCTCGCGTTCTCAAGCGCACCGCTCGGCGTGCTCGCTTCGCCAACGAACCGAGACGCTGGGATGCATGCCAGCAATGCGAGGGCTACTAACACAGAACTTTAATATGTCTGTTTGTACCAGTCTCTATACTTATCAGTCATGACAGTGGCTCGGAGGTAACAGCTGCCGCACCTGTAGCTTGACTTGCTGGCGGCGCTGCCGACTCCTCGGAGCTCGGAATATTTTGCCATACCTCGTTAGCCCTCAAAGAGACCACCTTAGCCATCAGAAGCATCGCACGCTGTGTCGGGCTGAGGTCGCTAAAGTGCAGGCCGTATTTCTTTACAAGAACTTCGTTGTCGGGAAAGGAAACAGGATCCATTGCAACGCTGGTGCAAACGTAAACGAAGCGACGGCTGATAGAGGCCTTAACCTCGGGCTGGCGGTAGCCTGCATTTCCGCTACTGATAGGCTACACCGCTCACAGCCGTCAATCATGGAGTGCGCGTTTACGTAACTTTTCGGAGGAGGAGGTAGTAGAGGAAAGGCAGGGAGGCTAACCGAAAGAATAATAGGTTTGCTGCCCTACACGGGGGGGGGGGGGGGGGGGGGAAGGGGTGAGGGGATAAAAAAAAGAAAGAGAAAGGAGAGTAGCAGAAAATTGAAGTCACTCTAAAACGTCAGTCCAAATCTCTTAGCAATAAATTCATCTTTCGCCACTGCACAAGCGACAAAAAGCCACGAAATGCAGAACTACCGGCATTTGTTAAAAAAAATTTGTGGTTGTCCTCAGTGTCTTAAGTGGTTGGAGTTACTCTGCATGTCCGACTAACGAGTGTAATGCGGTAGTTCTACCAGACCAGGGAGATATATCTATGTCTAATATTGGGTGAACGCAGTGTAGGTTGTGGAGATCGGGGAAAGTTAAGTGTTCGGATGTGTTCAGAAGCCTCGGAGTTTACCAACAAAAGCTACCTATGGGGCAAGGTTAGACACGCCAATTTTGTCGGAGGAACTCTAGGTGTATGAAAAAATGGTTCAAGAGAGGATAGAGTCAGTGTACCTTGACAGGTAGGTATATTCTCGAGCTATGGTGTCGGCCTTTATTTACTAGCGAGACCTGCATGTCCTGGGACCCAGGTGAAGGCGTGATTATGTCGGAGGTGACCGGAGGGGGACGGAGGTGAAGGATGCTCCATCGAGAGAAAGAGGACAGAATCATTAAGGCGGCCAAAGCGTACAGCGAAAAGCTCTCTCTTCGAAAGAATGGGAGCGACATGAATTGCTTTTTTGTTGAAGCAAAATGAAAGGCACCTTCGCTCTTCTTAAGATGATTACTCATCCGCGCCTCTCCGGATAGAGATATAAACCACGCAGGTATTGATTGCACTGGGCTGGAGCTGAACTGTAAGCGTCAGGTGCTTTCTTTTAAGGGAGGAGCTGGCATATTGCCATATTGACACGTGAAGCAGGGCGCATATTGAGCATGTGATTGAAAGCAGTTTCGAAACATTTTCGTGAGCAATTCACCTAACTGTTTTGTGTTTGTCTCCCGGCCAAATGGGCAAAACCTTACCGGCATAAAGAGAAGCTATCGCGCGATGAAGAAACCATCGGTTCATGACGCAGGCTGTAGACGGAGGCAGTTGAACTGATTTGTTTTGCTTGCTTGCCTCCCGAGGTAACAGGCACAGTAATAACGGCTTCAATGCTCCTGAAGTAAGGGTAGATCACGTCTCAGGAGGTTCCGGACGCCATTTTAACAGCTTGTGTCGTAATGCTCTTTTGTATGCTGCACTATTCATTTGCGTCATAACCTCGCCGAGGTGGCTTGGTGGTTATGCTGTTTGGCTGCTGACCCTAAAGACGTGGGTTGGACGCCGGCCACGGCGGTCACATTGCGGTCACAGCGGTCACATGTGGTAAGAAGTCTCGGAGGAGAGGGAAGAGCCGTAAACTGACGCTCAAGGCCTCTGCCTATTTTTTCTAAAGACTTGGCAAGTTCAGCCTGTGCCGGTGAACGATGATGATAAGATAAGATAGATAAGATAAGAAGTTTATTCAGACAGGTACGAGTGTCTGGGAGAATGGCGAAGGCAGTGAGATGCCTGACAAAGCGCCATCCCCCCCATCCCCCCCCCCCCTCCCAGAAGTTGACACTTGTTCAGACAATGCAGTGCGAGCACCGGCACAGCACACAGAGGAAGATTCAAAGAGAACTATAACATCTTATTTAAAGAGCACATTATACATGTGAAAAGGCATTCTAAGAAAAAAAAAGGAAAACTTATTTAACATGTTTCTTAAAACGGCATAAAGCACAAGTCTAAAAACTTAAAAGGCAAGCAAATATGCACAAACAGAGTTTTCATCACAAAAAAAAACAAAAAAAACCGCTATCAGTCTAAGTTTGCAGTGACAGTAAATAATCAAGGAGAGTGTTCTTAAAAGCAATGGTTGCAGTATTCTCGTCTAACATTTGTCTGATAAAAGGATGTTTGTTTAAGAACTCTGGTATACAATAAGATAGTATTTGGGTACCGTAATTTGTTCGCAGCTTTGTTTTTCTGCACGCATTATTTCGTAAGTTGTGGGAGTGATTTTTCTCGAGGTATTGCTTGGAGAAGGTGGCAGGGTTGGTCTTCATGTTACTATATATTGTGAGGGCTAGTTTTTGATGCAGTATATTTCGAACGGTTAGGAGCTTATGTTTCCTGAATAGCGGTGCTGAATGACAGAGCCCGGATGTTCGCTCTATGAGCCTTAAAGCCCTTTTCTGTAGCACATGGATGCTGTCCAAGTTGGTTTTGGTTGTAGTTCCCCATACGAGCAGGCAGTAATGAATATGTGATTGAATTAATGAGTAGTAAAGTTGTATTAAAAGCCAGATTGGAATTAGTGGCCTTAACTTGCAAAGTAAGCCAATAGAACGCGATATTTTAGTGCGCACATGGTTTGTATGAACAGACCAATCAAAATTTTTGTGGAAATAAACTCCGAGAAATTTATGCGATAGAACTCGATCAATGACTTGTCCGTCGAAGTGAATAGGTGTTTCACCTATAATTAGCTTGTTGCGAGGCCTAAATATAATGTACTTTGTTTTATTTGTATTTAATTCTAATTTGTTTGCTGTCAGCCAGTGAGATAAGTTACCTAACCATTCTTTCACGCGATGCTGAAGATGGTGTAGTTCAGTTCCCGAAAAGAATAGATTCGTGTCGTCAGCATACAGGATTATATCTGGTGTATGTGGAATGCTTGTGATGTCATTGATGTAGATCAAAAAAAGAAGCGGGCCAAGTATGGAGCCTTGTGGAACACCGTGTATGACATGAGATGTGTTCGATCTGCTATTGTTAACGCTGGTGTACTGAAGGCGGTTTTGCAGGTAGCTCTTTATTAGGTCCCACGGCGCACCTCTAATTCCATAGTAGTAAAGTTTTTGCAGTAGAATGTGATGCTTAACAGAATCAAAAGCTTTCCTGAAATCGATAAAAACACCTATTGTAATTAATTTGCGTTCGAAGTTCTCAAGGATTTTGTCTTTCACGTTGAGCAGTGCTATTTCCGTGGACTTCTGCTTCTGAAAGCCGTACTGTTCCTCGATAATAACATTGTGCTTTTTGAAAAAATTCCACAGTCGTACGTTTAGAGCTTCTTCGACAACTTTAGAAAAAATAGGGAGAACAGAAATTGGCCTGTAATTATTAAGGTCTGCACGATTACCACCTTTAAAAACAGCAGATACCTTTGCGATTTTAAGTTTCTGAGGAAATGTGCCAGAACTTATAATGACGTTGCATATGTGAGACAGTGGTTCACTGATGAAATGAGATACTGCTTTAATAGGTTCGGGTTTTAGTTCATCTATGCCACAAGCACTGCTGTTGTTTAAATTCTGGATTAAGCTATTTATTTCTGTTTCTGTAGTGGGAGACATAAAAATAGAGGCTTCTACTTTGGAGGTTATATATGATGTTGCGTCAAGATCATATACTACAGACGACTCTGTGGTCCCGGAATTTAAGAAATGCTCATTGAATTTGTTTGCCAGCGATTCACCGGAAAAAGGTACTCCTTCGATGATAAAGTTTCCAATACTCGACTGCTCCTTTCCCGAAGCTAGATCATGCACCATTTTCCAAAGCTTACTTGAGTTGCCACGTGTATCAGCGAATTTTTTCTGATAGTAAAGAGAGCGTGCTCTCTTGATATCAGAGCCCAGTTTATTTCGTACTTTTTTAAATTCGGAAATATAAGCTAAGTTTTTCGTTTTTATGAAAAGGGCGAACAACTTATCCCCCTGTTTTATTCTCTTCAGGAGAGATACATCTATCCACGGTTTTCTGGACTTTTTATGTCTCTTAAGTTCCACCAATGGAAACGCTTCATCATACATTTCTTTCATCGTTTCTGCAAACATGTTATATGATGCGTTGGCATCAGACGTGGTCAGAACTGGATGCCAGTTCGTATTTTCAACCAAGCGTTGAAAATAATCTATATTTTCAGGATATATTCTTCTATACATAATGGGTGATTCTGATGCAGAAACGTGTCGTTTTTTTGTTTTTGGTTGAAAGAAAATAAAAGTCGGCATATGATCACTTAGTCCTGTCATAATAACGCCCGCATCAGAATCACTGGTTTCTTGGTTTGTAAAGCATAGATCAAGAAGAGTTTCTGATAGGTTTGTCACTCGTGTCGGAACATGGATAACATTTCGGTAGCCATACGAAAAGAAGATGTCTAAAAGCTTTTGTTTGTTTGGGTCAGTTGATAATAAGTCAATATTAAAATCACCGGAAATGATAACCGGAAGTGCAAGATGCAGGCAATATTCTAAAAGGGTTTCAAGGAACACAAAAAAAGTGGAAGCAATACCAGAGGGTGGTCTGTACAAAACTAAAAGCAAAGTATTTGCGCATTTTATCATTAAACACTCATAGTTGGCGTTTAGCATTGAGTATTCCGATATGACTTCGAAGTCAAGGTGATTTTTCACATAGAACGCCACACCTCCTCCTCTCTTGCATTTTCGCGATACTGAGGCACATTTGTACCCGGTGAAGTGAACATTCGGGGAATTTTCCGAGAACCAGGTTTCAGTGAAACATAGAACATGATGATGATGATGTCCTCGGGCTGAATGGCACATACCCACGGCGGGGGGAACGGCACTGCACGCTCATCGTCGTCTTCTACGTAGCACAAATCCGAAATAGAGCGCGTTCCTGCCAGTAGCCCGTGACCGCGAGGCTGAGGGAACATGTAGAAGTGAGCTCCATCATCATTATTGCCCGTCTCTCTGTGGTTCGAACACGTGGTGACTCGATCGGCTCTGCGATCTCGGATCCACGTGGATTGCGGCTAAGTACCAGGTGCTGCTGCGCTATCTCTTGCTTTTCTGCTTTGTTTCCTGCGTTCTTGCTTTCCGGGGTCGCTGAAAGCGTGTACATGGGCTGATGTCCACAAGTTAACCTGGCCAGGGGAGCTCCTCCTGGTCGGCCTGTCTCGCCCAATGATCACTTGCTACTTGACAGCTTCTTCCGTGATGGAGTAAGCAGCATCCAGGAAGCTTTCGTCCCCGGGGATGGGAGCTTCATCGTACTAGATTACCATGAAATGGTACAGGCTGCTCTGAAATTCACCACCCCGCAGTGCATGAAGATCACTGACGGCCGGCAGTTCGGCAATGGCAGAATTGTTTGCAGACTTCCAGACAAGGCACGTATGGCAGGCTTATCACGCGCGCCTCCTTCGCCAATTACCTGGTGAGCGCGTTTATACCTCCTCGCCTGGCGGGTTCAAAATGGTGAGTCCGCGGCGTAGACCCACTTCGGAACGGCTGTGAGACGCCAGAGAAACTTACTTTGAATTGCCATTCATCGATGTAGTCGATAAGCAGACAGGACGAAAATGCCGACCAAGAATTAGATATAGCCACGTTTTCGAGGCCCACTTTCCCAGCTGAAGGCAAGGTGTGGGAATTGATATTTGGCGTTCATCAGTTCACATCTCGGTCCCTACAGTGCCATAATTTCTAGGTCTTTTGCCATGGTGCCAATACCTGAAAATCAAGACCTGGTTACTGTGCGTGTAGAGAGAACCACTAACCCGCACTTTGTTCTCCCCTAAAGGCTTGGCAAGTTCAGCCTGTACCGGTGCCTTATGTTGTCTAACACATAACCGTCTCCCTACTTTTGAAGAAAAGAGATAACCTTTGCTAGACGTCATTAATTTTGAATCCATGGCGCTTTAAAAGAGTAATTTACAAGCGCCAGTAAGTCGGCGGGAGATTCCCCGAAAGAAATTTTAGTCATACAAGAAGTGGCACCATCAGGGCCAGGGGCCGTGGCCAGTCCAATCCACCAATCCATTATGTCAAACGTAATCTGAGCCTCTGGCTACTCCATCAACAAGATATCGAAATCACAGTGTGGAAGAATTGCTGTTGTCATGCGGCTGACCACTAAGGAAGCCACTCTTACTATTCAGAGCGGGCTGAAGAAGTTCAAGTGCTGTAGTTAGTTAACAAGTGCAGCTGTTCAAGACGTGAGGCATTTGCAGCTGTACAGAATAGGGCATCTGGCTATTCAAGTTTGGCAGCGCGGCATACAACTGTTGTGGATTCCACCTTGTCGCAGGCGATAGGTGTGGTGGTGGAAAACAACGGCGCGTCCCATGAAGCGCATAGTAGAGAATCTATCTGCGTTCATCTCGCAGAGAATGGCATCTCAGATGATCCAATTTGTTGGCAGTCTCCACTGCTGCTCTCTGAAACGCAATGACATCAGCTTTCGTTGCACCTCCCCAGTCCTCTATGCCCGCGGCTACCAATCAATTATGTAAAACGTCATCTGAGCCTCTGTCTACTCTTCCAACAAGCTGTCGAAATTACAGTGTGGCAGAAGTACCACCCGCAGAGTGCTTTGACATGGAGGCTGTGATGTAAACTCGAAAGCGCCGTGGGTACCGATTAGGTGTTGCTGGTGTCTTTGCGATGAAGACCAAAAAGAATCACCCTAACTCTATACCTAAAGGCAGTATTTAGGAAGAGGCGGTCGCCGCTGCGGCACTGTAGCAAAATAGGGTTAGTATCAATGTTACAGTGGAACTGCCTGTCATCATTTTCCGCTTCAACTGATTTATTGTTTCATGTAGCACAAGCTGGGCTATGAAGTGAGGTGCACTGTAGGTCCAATGTTGTAAGCCCACGTGAGCTCCGGCGGGACCAATGTGGGATTTGCAACTCAGGCCGCAGTCGACTTCCAGTCGGTTGCCCACATATGCCACACTAGGTCCCACTTGGGTACAATGTAGGTAGCCCTTGTGCGGTCCCCACATTCGGCCTCCATTCCTTGATGTCAGTGGCCCACCGAGGTCCTGCATCGGTGCTATTTTGGTCAGACGTGGGCAGCTCCCGAGGGTGAACGTTACACTTTCTACTCAGCCGCTCCGTGATTGCTATGGGACCTATTTAGTTTCTAAAGGGGCCAGCCCACACGGTCCCCATGGGGTTCGATGTAGAGTCGTTCATGGAAGACCACCCCAAACGATCCTGTTTTTTAAATGCCAGCCTGACCTACGCAACCAACCAAACTTTTCCAAGTATACCGGGGGAAAAAATTTCCGATGATTACGTTACTTCCTGATGCAGATTTGAGCGTAGCTTATCAGCTGTTTCAGCTTTTTGATAGATTGAGGCAAAGAATCCGAGCAAGACATGTATGTAAAACTAGAGACAGCTTGTTATTTTTCGCACATATTTCTTCTTCAAGAAACATTCCACTAACAGTTCTTTATTGTCATGAAGGAAGCTTTGTGGACGGCAACATTGATGGATATATGCTCGACTCGCTGCACCAGTGCCTGGTTCTCAAAGACGAGGTCTGCGCAAGTATTTCGCGAGGTTGTCACAGCCGTGGGAGTCGTTACTAACGAGAGGAACGGGATGTTCTCCCGCATAAGTAGAAATTTCCGCTTGTTTTCATATCTACATTAAAGTCCCCAACCACCCTGCCACCCCGGCAGGTGGCAGCGTTTCTGGCACAACGCTGTCAACGCCAAAGCATGCAGCGCACATCTGTCACTACCGCCACGTAGCTTAAATCACGATTGAGGTGTCCACTGTTCCAAGAGGGCAGTTATGTGCCTTCCCTCTGGTTCATGTGACCACTGAGACGTGCGAGACAGATACTTTGCATTTTCTTTCCTCAAAAAGCAATTTACAGATTTTACCCTCTGCTTTCCGAGCCTCCGCTCTATTGGTTTCGAAGCTGTGGGAGACAGATACTGTGCATTTCCTTTTTCTCAAAATTTGTTCCCTGAAGCTTTAACGGCGGCTCGGGCGTTCTTGTTGTTGTTGCGACTGAGAGAAGAATGAAAAGAAAACTGCACGGGCCTGCCTACTGGCTCGTGCCGAGCCACCACCGCTGCCACGTGCAGATAGTGGAGAGTTAAAATATCAGAGGAAAGAAAAAAAGGAAACAAAAGACGCGCGTCGCAGCAACAAGTCGGCTGGATAAAAAACCGATAAGCGGATGTAGCTGTGCTTCGTCACGCTTCCCCCCCCCCTCCCCGGCTCGTGCGTTCAATGCCCTTCTTGTATAGGCTCGCTCCACTTATGTCTGTTCTTTGCCCTAAAGTAGGCGTGCACATACGCACAGTGTTGGCTGTGCAGCTTCCTCCTCCTCGCGCTGGGCGCGCGTTCTCATTGGTCAAAGGACGGGAGTGGCTTCTAGGAGCATCTGGAACTTTCTGTCGTGCCGCCATCGCCGTCGTGCGAGTGAAGAGATGGAGGGCATCTCTTAGCGCACGCAAGGCTACGGCCTTTTTGTCAACATCGCGTAGAAACGTCTCGGACAGTCTAGAACAATCGATGGCAATCGCTCCGCGCACCGCGTCGGCGAGCGGTGGGAGAAGGAGTAGCCACGCCCACAGGGCTAGTTGCTCTCCAGGGATTCCTTCTCCCCTGTTTTACGACGTACGGCACTGTTTTTTTCTGTTTCTTGCTAAGGAGGGGAGGCGCTTGCGCTTTTACCCTCTCCTGGTTACATCGGACAACAGCGACGGCGACGCTGCGAAATGCAGAAACGGGCACCTAAAAGCTGCGCTCTAAAATGGGCTGTGTGAGTTGCCACAATGAGCCGGTGCAGCAGTCTGTGCAGGCAGGACACCTTAGTGTCGGGCATTACGCGAATAACCCTGTTTGTATTCCTACCTATAACGACGCTTGGAGAGTGTCAGGTAGTGCAGTGTATCCTGGTAAGTGGTGACTGTCGTTCCTGTGCATGGTCTGATAACTCTGCACAGTTTAGTTAAGTGCGAAGGCCCAAATCATGTAAGTTCATTTAATCGACTGTAGATGCTGAAAAAAACACTACAAATTATGTATATCAGGATGTTATTAGTGTGCTTAATACAAGTTTGTGAATTGAAAAAAATGGGATGCATAACACGATGGAGCCAACTCGCTGGGTTTAGAGCCGCTATAGCCGATGCAGGATCGCCTGAGGCAATGAATCGGCTGCACAATTTGGGTTTGCGGCTTTTTTCTCGTATAGCGCCCGCATTAGTGTTAAATTTACCAAAAAACTGAGACAAGAGACGGATGTGGGCAGCTTGTGGGCATGCCCGCTTTCTAGCACCGGCAAGGCTAATGTGATCCTAAGAATTTTCGTGTGCAGACCCATTTAGGCCACACGAGGCTTTTCTCACACGAGGTCTGCATTTATGTAATATCTGCCCTCAAGTGCCCTACAAAGGACCGATGTGGGGAGCATGTGAGCGCCTCCTTTTTCCAGTCCCGCCACGGGCGATGTGGTACCTACAGCAATTTCGCGTTGGCAAAGTTCCTTCTGCCCTAAAGTACTCTACACGTCACTCATGTGCGCAGCATTTTGGCGCGCCTGTTTTCCATCTCGCCAGTACGGATGTGGGACTTTCATCGGGTTCACGTCATCATCATCAGCCTGACTACGCCCACTGCAGGCCAAAGGCCTCTCCCATGTCTCTCCAATTAACCCTGTCCTTCGCCAGCCGCGGCCACCATATTCCCGCGAATTTCTTAATCTCATCCGCCCACCTAATTTTCTGCCGCCCCCTGCTACGTTTGCCTTCTCTTGGAATCCCCTCCGTTACCCTTAAGAACCAGCGGTTATCTTGCCTTCGCATTACATGCCCCGCCCAAGCCCATTTCTTACTCTTGATTTGAACTAGGATATCATTAACGCGTGTTTGTTCTCTCACCCACTCCGCCCGCTTCCGATCTCTTAACGTTACACCTAACTTAAGCCGAACCCTCTTTGTTAGCCTCCACGTTTCTGCCCCATAGGTGAGTACCGGTAAGATACACCTGTTGCATACTTTTCTCTTGAGGGATATTGGTAAACTGCCATTCATGATCTGAGATAACCTGCCATATGCGCTCCACCCCATTCTTATTCTTCTAGTTATTTCCCTCTCATGATCTGGATCAGCTGTCACTACCTGCCCTAAATAGACATATTCTCTTACTACTTACAGCACCTGGCTACCAACTGCGAACTGCTGTTCGCTTGGTAGGCTGTTGAACATTACATTGGTTTTCTGCATGTTAATTTTTAGCCCCACCGTTCTGCTCTGCCTGTCTAATTCATTGATCATGCGTTGCAGTTCATGTCCTGAGTGACTTAGCGAGGCAATCTCTTCAGCGAATCGCAAGTTACTTAGGTATTCTCCATAAACTTTTATCCTCAACTGTTCCCATTTCAGGCCCCGGAATACCTCCTGTAAACAGGCAGTGAATAGCATAACGAGATCGTGTCTCCCTGCCTGACACCTTTCCTTATTGGAAATTTATTGCTGACTTTATGGAGAACTATGGTAGCTGTGCAATCGTTATAAATATCACAGGCAAACAGCGTACTCAAATTTTTGGTACTACCCCGCCTGTATTCAGTACGGTTGATTTAGGTGCCCGGGCACAGAGAAATTCATTTTAATGAGGTTGCTGATACCTTGGCAAAGGCACCTCTATAATGCCTGGTCATGACTACCCTACCGCGTTCCGCATATGTTACAGCGGGCAGGTTCCGCAGCTGCTGCAAATTCCGCAAGGAATTTGCAGCCTCAGCACCTACCTCCTGCCCCGACTTCCAGCATCTTGGAAGTCGGGACAGGCGACAGAGCAAACTTGAGGTTTCTTTCACGCGTCTACGTTGTCGAGCTCCTGAGTTAAGCTTCTACCCGCATAGGTCTGGTCTGGTGGTCTCCCCACTGTGCCCTCTCTGCGCTGATCCCGAAACAATAAATCACTTCTTGTTGCCTGCCGCCGCTTCTCCTCTTTACGGAGGCGACAGCTAGACGACCCGTTACGACAGCTCTTTGTAAGCATGTCCTTTGTTGTTCTGTCTCGTTCTGCTTCTACCTTTGGGACCAGCAACAGGAATGTGCTTTCCGCCATTCATAGTTTTCTTTGAGACAAGAAATGGCTACCCTGCTAAAATCTTTTCGAATTTCATCTTCTGGCTACTCTTCTTCGTAATTTGTCTTTAAACAGAAATTTCTAAACGTTGCTGGTGTGGCCACATTGCCAATTCAGTGCGCAGTCACACTGTTTTCGATCTGATCTGTTCTCGATTTATTTCGCCAGACCTGCATGCCTTCTTAATGAAAACAGTTTCTGAGCCTCTTTCAGCCGCCCTTTGTGGCTTCTTGGCCAATCCCCTGCGCTGGGTACGCTCCGTTTTCCTCTTGAGTCAGCAACAACAGAATCCGTGCTTTGGCAGTGATTCGAATGTAGTCAGCATTTTCTGTAGTTTTAAAAACAAGTTTATGACTATCCACAAGGCATAATCTGTGAACATATCGTAAAACTGCAATCTGCAACTTAGGTTCCAGACATGCTTTTTAGGATACATTCATTTAATCGTCAGCAGAAAGAACTGACAAGCGTGGGACATGGCCATGTGTCTGGTGCTATCTCAATTTCAAGCAGTTCTTTTGTTCGGAGACCAGCGGGGTGTCGGGTTGAGTAGCGTACGAAAATGGGCATTTGCGTTGCTTTTTGAAACCCTTCTTCGATTTCTTAGAGGCCACAGCAGAAGTTTAGCGGCGGTAAAACGCACCCCGTATCCGGATTTCAAATGGAAGTCAGGTGGACGCAATGGCTGCAGCGTTGATTCTTACACGCATTGTACAGTGCACATAACCCGCGAAACCCTAGAGCCCATGAGCAGGAGCTCTTTTACCATACTACTTAAGAACCTCGCCTTGAAAAACCTCCTTATTTCTTGTGGTCACTTTTTTTTTCATTTACATAATACTGCATACCTCATGTGGTCCAAGCAGGAAGGGCGGATAACGAGGCATATTTACAAACGCCATAATGTTAGTACATAGACAAAATGTTTGACACATGACACAAATGATCCAATCAAGTCAAAGGAAATCCATTGCACAATAATTTGCACATCAAAATTCGTTGCTACGAGTCCTTTCAAAACTCTCACTTGAGACAACCTGTTCACGCAGTGCATCATCCCGCTCCCTCATTGTATCAGTGTTTAAAGTATCATTGTTTAAAAGAGTTCGTTGTCGTGAAATATGATGTTAGGGCATGGGTATGTTGGTGACGAGTTTTTGGTGTGGTTGAATGTGTAAAATAAGCCGGAGAAGAAATTCCAAACTTTCCATGGATGAGTGAATGAAGAAATATTAGTCGAGCAATTTTGCGTCTAATATGAAGGAGTTTAATTTCGTTGCTGGCCATTAAAGCAGATGTAGAATCAGTTCTCTTGAATTTATTGCAAATGAATCGCATAGCCCGTCTCTGTACGTTTTCTAACTTTGCTATATTGCCTTCGGTGCACGGGTTCCAGACAATAGCCATATACTAAAGTTTGGGCCGAGTAAGAAAGTTACAGGCTAATAGGTTAACGTGGCTGGGTGCTCCTTGAGCTTGCGTTTCAAAAGACAAAGTTTTTTTTAATGCAGATGAACAGATCTAATCAACATGGTCGCTCGAAATAAATTGTAAATTTACTAAAAAACATAAATATTTGTGTTTTAAACTTCCAAAATAGTAGTGCCGCAAGCAGAGTAATTGAACTGGATAGGATGTTTCTCTCTTGTCATGCGCAAAAGCACTGTGTTATCAGAATTGAAGACCATTTTTGATCTGTCACACCAGGCCACAATTTCGTGGAAAGCATCATTCAGTGTCACTTATTCAGCTACACGCGCTGCATGGGGTGGGGTGGAAGTAAGCAGCGTCCCCTTTGAAAGACGGTAGTGGCAGGTACTAGCGTGCATAGTATTGTTCTATATATGCTCTCGGCAACCGACAACAAAGGCACCTTACGGCAGGAGATTATACACTGGATTACTTTCTTCAGCCTAGTTTCTTTACTTAGATATCGTGTGTCAATTGGCGGACTGAGATAGAGGTTGAGATTTATTTTCAATCGATTAAGCAGAAGTTAAAAGAACGTCTTTCTGAGCAAGTTGGTAACTGTTCATCTTCGGTTACAGGCGCGAAAAAAGACAGAACAGAAGACAGAAAGACGGGACGAAGCGGCACTGACAACTGATTTATTCGAAGAAAACATGCACAAATATATGCCGTCTTACATGCAAGGAATACTGCCATCTTCAAAGTTCATATGATAGCGAACGGGTGAAAAAATTGCTCTCAGCCTTGTACAAAGATATGGATATGTTGCTGACGCACATGCTTTCTTTTTTTGCAACAAAAAAAAAACTTCGATTAGTTTCCTAGCTTTTTTGTCCTTGCTTTTTGACAGAATTCGTACACCAGAAAACACAGCCTTATGCCTAATCATATATAAACATATGCCTAAGCATATAAGGTCCTGCCCGTCACGCTCCTGTGAGCCATGTTTTTCTGGCGTACGAATTCTGTCAAAAAGCAAAGACACAACAGCTAGGGAACTGATCGAAGCTTTTTTTATTGCAAAAAAAGGAAGCATGTGCGTCAGCGACACATCCATATCTTTCTACAAGGCTGAGAGCAATTTTTTCACCCGTTCGCTATCATATCAACTTTGAAGATGACAGTATTCCTTGCATGTAAGACGGCATACATTTGTGCATATTTTTTTCGAATAAATAAGTTGTGAGTGCCGCTTCGTCCCGTCTTTCTGTCTTGTGTTCTGTCTTTTTTCGCGCCTGCAACCAAAGATGAAGCAGAAGTTAAGTGGCTGATGAGCCAGCTATAGAAGTGGCAAATAAAAACTATTGCAGTTCGTCGTCAGTTCGTTCAAACTGCTATGTATTTCTTCCTTAAGCTTTTATTTTAATTGTGGAACTAGCATGCTTATGAATATTTGCGGCCGCATCTGTTTCACTGGTTGTGTTTGCACGTGCCTCCACAGTTATCAACCATTTCGGTTTGTAACGGTACGAAGTTTGTTACACTGCCCATGGAAGTCGTAACACCCAACTTCTAAGTTTCGGGACAACCTGACCGGCGGGTATAAATTCATGGGCTCTATGGTGACCTAAAACCACGACCAAGAGGGCCGGTCCCACAATCAGCCTCCCTAAAATTAAGTTTTTCACAACCTCCATCAGTCTTTGTCAAAAGTAACCAGGCTTCATGGTTTGCTTCTAGCTCGTACAGCGGAACCCGTACAGCTTTCCTGACGCTGAAATGGTCGTTAAAGGTAAAGACTGGGGGACTTCTTACCTTCCAATAACTTTCAATCTCTAGGAAAGTCACAAGGGCTCCACTATACAAGCTAGAAGCAAACCATGCAGCCTGGTTACTTTTGACAAAGACTGCACAGAGACTTACAATTGGAGGGAGAAAAAAATTTCGTTGATGACCTTCATTTTGGTGCTTTCAGAAAAACTTGGAAGTTTAAGTTCACTCTACGAAAAACAAGTTATAAAGAAGGGCAAAAGAATGTTAGATTCGTTCGCATTTGTTTGTTATTAATTGTTTACTCTGCTTCCCATACCCTGCACTTACAAGCACAAGCACGTTTAACTGTACAGTTTCTGGTTGTAACAAAAAGTAGCCGCATTAAAGGTCGTGTATGATTTCTTTTGTACAGTACACATTGATTTACAACGCAGCTCACCGTTGGAAATCAATACCCATGAAATGATGCAATAGAAATCCTTGATCCACAATTTGGATATTGAGACGACAGCAAGCACCCAGCCATCGATAACAGTGTCTACAGGCGATTATTAAACAAAGTTCGCGTTATCTTGTCAAACCTGTCCATTTGGCTGCGAAATGCGTAGTGGCTGAAATTAAGGAAAAAAAACTTTTCCAAAGCTCTTCGATAATTTGATAAAGCGCATGGTAGCATTAGGCAGCCTTTAATATAAATGGCGGGAGCCGGTATTTTAAAATATGACTATCTGACGGCTTCTGTTCAAAAAGGTACGTGCCTTAAATCCTATCTGAAAGGTACGTAAATCCCTGGTAAAAAAAAATGCAACACAATCACTTACGCTTATTTGATGCAGAGAGAGAGCAACGATAAGATAAAACGATGGATAAATCCGGGAATTATGAGAGTGGCATGAGTATACATCGCTCAGGCCTTCACAATTACGTCAGTGAAGTGTCTTATGCACAGCTTTGTAGCAAGTGGTACATGGGAAGCGATGAGCACAAATTCAGGAAAGTAAACTTCGATTCTCATGCAAGAGGAATACATTGAGGCAAAAGCTTATTCAGCTTTTTTTCGGCATAGCGTTTTTTTAATCGTGCCTGGTACGGAGCGCAAAAGAACGTCGTTTGGCACACCTGTCTAGAACAAAACCAAAATTCAGGACTCTCTTTCCCTCTTTTTACAACACTGCTACACAGTTCCAACAGGACCACTGTGGTTATGGTTAAAGAATGCCGCTCGAAAAGACAAGGACAAACGAAGAAGTGGACAGGACCGGCGCCAGTCCTGTCCACTTCTTTGTTAACAGCGCCAGTCCTGTCCACTTCTCTGTTAACAGCGCCAGTCCTGTCCACTTCTTCATTTGTCCTTGTCTTTTCGAGCGGCATTCTTTAACCATGATCACTGACCAACAAGCCCAAACAGCCACTTTAGTCCACTGTGGTTGTTCCGCATTTAATGATTTCATTTTTCTGCCTTCCAGGCCTACTGAGAGCCACGTCGAAATGGACGGGATGATCTCTTTTACTGCTGTTCTGCTGCTTTTGCTAAGACCTGCGGCATCGGTCGACATCGACACCTCGGATGCAGGCTATAAGGAGCTGTTGGTATCCATCAGCGAAAGAGTTACTCAGGACGAGACTATCATTGACAACATCAAGGTAAGCAGGGTCCCCCCCCCTCCCGTCCTTTGTCATATTGGAGCGTTTCTTCACGGCGCATTGTTCTTGGCATAGGGCTAAAGAGCGATCAGAATAAGTTTCAAGGGACACTAAAAGGCAGAACAAAAGGCAGAATGCACTCTCGGAGCGGCGTCGTGTGAAGGCAATGAAATGCACACCTCCCATTGCCTCCTATGTGTAATCACAAGGGCAATCTGCTGTGCCGTTTCCTAGACGTGAGTGGGTGAAACGCGTTAACATTTCCAATGCACGAATACATAGTGATGATATCAACTAAAAGGAATCCCAGGCAGTGTTTCTCAATTTCGGTATTTGAAGTTCGAGCTGTCCGGACCACCAACTTCAGACCATCGTGAGTCGAAGGAAGTGCTATGTCATCTGAAGTTACTGAGGATGCTGGCAGATAGTAGGGGCATGTTCCGGTCAATGCACATAGTTACTATCACGTGCTGACTTGTGGACAGAAATCCACCGTATTTGACATGATTCAAGAATGATGTATAAATGCAGATAGCTTGCATGAAGTGTAGTGACCGCGTCGGCGACGCTCCGCTTTCATTCATTCATTCATTCATTCATTCATTCATTCATTCATTCATTCATTCATTCATTCATTCATTCATTCATTCATTCATTCATTCATTCATTCATTGTACCCTTAAAGGCCCTTTTTGGGCATTACATAAGGGGGGGGACAGTTTAAATACAAAGTAAAGAGAATAACAATGTTAATACAGTAAAATACAACACAATGCAATGCAAGAAGAAAAAAATAAAAATAAAAACAAACAAGAACTGGAATACCCTGTGAAATGTTAAGATGCAGTTCTAATCAATACATGGTGGCGGATAGGCTAAATAGGGAATAGTAACGAGAAAAATAAATGGTAAAAATCAAAGCATGAGGTTGTTTTTTTCATTTGCTGTAATGTTCGATTATTGCGTCTCTAAATTTACTAGTGTCACGCTTGTTTACAATGTGATCTGGTAACTGGTTCCAATTTTCTATTGCTCTAGGTAGAAATGATTTATTGAAGGCTTTTGTAGAGCCATGTAAACGCTGAACACTCAGGGAATTGAAGAGGCGACGCGATGTTCGGATGGGAGGTAGGAGTAATGAGTCACGGAGGTAAGGAAAGTTGTAATACAATTTATGAAAAAGGCAAACTCGTGAGATTTTTCGACGGTTCTCAAGTGGTAGCAGGTTGAGTGTTGATTTAATCCTGGTGATGCTGTAGTATCTCATAATTTGAGGTTATGTAACGTGCTGCGCGGTTCTGAATAGCTACTAGGGTGTTAAGTACGCCTGATGAGGGTTCCATATAGAAGATGCATATTCAAGTTTACTACGGATGAAGGTTTCATATGCCAATTTACGGACAGAAGGAGGAGCCAAGTATAACGATCGTCTGATGAAGCCGAGTGATTTGGATGAATTGGCTGCTAATTTCAAGATGTGTTCGGACCAGGTTAAATTGCTGGAAATGGTGACTCCGAGGTATCGGTAGGATTGCACGTTTGTTAATGTGTTTGAAAGCAATGAATAAGCATAAGTGAGGCTGGAATGTTTGCGAGATAATTGCATGTATTGGCATTTTGAGATGTTTAGCGACATAAGCCACTCAGAGCACCATCGTTTAATTATGTTCAAGTCGTTCTGGAGTAATAGTCGAAGCTTACTTTCGAAAATTTTGCAGTTGACGATGAAGACGCGCGCGCTTGTCCGTCCCTTTAGTTCATGTTGCCAGCAATACATTTCAACGCATAGTAATGCATGCCTTCTAACGTCTTCATACAGTGTTGGCATTTTTTGCCCCCTCATTTTGCTGTTAAGTATTCGCAGTATTCATCTAGGGATCAGCTATACACGTGTCACGCTGCGTTTGTTGTCTTTATTTCTCATCATTATCCTTGTTTCAAAACTGGCCATGCGGTAGTTGTTTTATATTCGCGTAGAAACATAAATGTATTCACGACGTGCTCGGTGGGTCACCAACAGGAAAGCTGAGCAGTAAGAGCGAGCTATGTCATTTTTCTAAATGGAGTTGTGAGAAATGCTTGTGCTCAGTGCAAAGTAAAAAAAAAGGAGAAGCCAGTCGGAGGGGTTTAGATTTGCTAAATCAGGGTGGAATAGCTTTCATTTTCGTAATCTATAGTTGTATTTTGATTCTTGCGACACTAATTACTCTTTGAATTAGGATAATGTAACTTTTGCTGCTCTGGCACCTCCTGTGCGACTTACTCGGTATTTTCATAGTACGAGTCTGGGCGCGTTTACTGATGCGTAAACACCAGATGTTTTTTTTTTTTCTCGAAAATACTGAGCAAAATGTGGGTGATATCCCGGCATCAATGACACGTTGCTGAAATCGCGATATCGCGCATGCTCAACGATCAATGTGCAGCGAAAACTCAGGAATTATTCCAAACTTCCGTGGTTCTAAAGCCTCGCATTGTCATTGCATTAAATAGAGAACGCACTATCGCTAGCATGGAATCTTAAGGTATCAGGAGACCCCCTGCTTCGCACAGTTTTCGGAGCTCGTGACACGCCCCAGTTGAGCCCACTTCTCCCACAAACCCAGCATTCATGCACAGAAACATTGTGTGACGACGCAAACAGGACCGCTTCTCGCGCGTGCGCCACGCACCCCGCCGACGCGGCCGTCGGCCGGAGTACCACAACTCCCAGAGTGCATCGCGGCGGCGGTGGCGTAGCGCAACTGCTGCTGAAATCGCTCTTTTATAAATGGAGCTAATTTAGCTTTTCTGGCGTATATATTATTATATTTATACAAGAAAATATTAATTCTAGAGTGGGATTATTCACCGATGATTACGTCGTGCATAGAATAGTGAAAAATAGCCAAGTTTCAGTTCCTTTACAGCAAGATCTAAATACACTGAACCTGTGGCGTGAACAGTGGATTATGAAAGTAAGCTTGCAGAAAACAGTGCACATGTGTTATTGTGAAAAAAGCACGTACCTGATTCACTGTGCCTGCAATAAAACCTGGCGCTGATTGCAAACTGTTGCTGAATGTAATGATTTTGACGTGCTTTTCAAAACTTTATTGGCATCAAGTGTTGATAATGTTTCTGGCGAGGATCGAAAATTTTTCGTTTTGTGCTTCGTAATGCCTGTGTCTTTCAACATGATTCTAAGTATTTACTGCAGAAAAACTATGTCTCTACTGGGAATTTCCTTGTACAGCATGGGATGCTCCTACAAGTGTTGAAAACTAAACTATAAACGATTAGGCGCGACCACACCCTACGTCTCTGGAAATTAATGTAAGCGAACACATGCTAGATAACAAAAGGTATTTGAATGGCAGATTCTTAGTGAGGACAAGGTTAATGTTCATAAATTTTTATGATATTTGTGTAATAGAATTCTTGTTCTCAACAAAAATAGGTCTTTCAGCCACCCTTGATCACGGTTTGGTTTTTTGAGGTTTCAGGTCCCAAAACAACTGAGGCTATGAGGGACGCCACAGTGGAGGGCACTGTAATAATTTTGACCACGTGGGCTTCTTTAACGTGCAGTAACACAGTAGACGGGCCCCTTGAATTTCGCCTCCATCGAAATTCGGCCGTGGTCGGGATTGAACCCCCGTCTTTCGGGCCAGCAACCGAGCACCGTAATCACTGAGCCACCGACCATAATGTACGCGAGTGGAGCTGGAAATTAGAACTGATTTGTTGAACTTTCCTTTTTTTCGGATGCTGTTAAAGGATAGGATGCTCTTTTTTATTTTGCGTTATTGTAAATTAAAAGGAGGAGCTTGATCGTAATTGGAATTGCTTTACTTCTTGCGTCTTGCATGACCTCCCCCAATTTATTGTAATGGCGCATATTTCGCCAATAAATGAGTCATAAGCATACATAAGTTAGTCATATATATGTATTTTGATGACTAAATAAGTAAATTATACTAAATAAGCCACGTTTAGGAGTAAATAAGTCATAAATAAGTATTTTTATGACTATACCCGTGTAATCAGAGCAATAAGTGTAATATCTAATGGCTGCTCACCAGTGTTTAATAATAGTTATTACGCACTTGTTCGACAACTGTGTTAGCTCGGGCCCTTCACTAAGTAATACTGGTCAAGGTAACAGGCGTTTCAGGCCAGGCAACTGAGGAACAAATGAGGTAGATAGAAAATATAGCACCGAAGGAAAGATAAGGAATATGTAGAGGTATGGCGCGTACCACGCCCCTAGAAAGCGAAAGGCACTAGGAGCCTATCCGCTTAGCAACCACGGACAGTTTCACGTTTAATTTCTTCAGACGAGATGTGCGCAGATTGTGCAAACGATGATGAAAATGCGCAGGTACTACTCCAATCCTCCTCCGAGTTCCTTCACAATGCAACGAATGGACGCATATACTTCAAACACGTCACCATCGAGGTTCCGAAGACGTGGTCAAAAAGAGCGAGTGCCCGGACACTTTCGTCCAGCGCCTTCTACAGGAGCGACGTCCGTGTTGACATGCCCACGGAGCAGAACAGCGAGGGGCTGTTCACAAAACAGTCGACGCAGTGCGGCCAGCCAGGAGAATTCATCCAGCTCACTCCAGGATTCCTGTCTTTACTTAACAACTCTACGGTCAGGAGCTCGCTTAAACCAGGTATATCAAGTAATTTCCTGCTCAATATTTTCGCTTTTAATTCCTTTATGACAACAGTCATTGCTGGCGAGAAAGCCGAGTGGGAGCCTGTCTTTTCGCGCAGCAAGGAGAATCCGGGACTTGGGCCAGGGAGAAGGACTAGGAGCAACAAACTTTCGTCATATGACAAAGGCGTTAGGGGTAGAGGTTAGGGTTGATGTTTAGACAAGCGCGTGGGTTCTCTCGACTGCGCTGGGTGGCTTGAATTCATGCTTTTCGCGACCTCCAGAGCCCAACACACAATCCGGAGTTGTACCTCCGGCATAGAGTTGAGCAGCGCAGTCTCCTGCTGACTTTGGTTTGGGAAATGGAGGCGATGAGGGGGTTGGCCCTCTGGGCACTCGAATAGGATGTGATGATGGTTTCCTTTAATGCGATGGCAGACAGGGAGAGGGGTGAAGAATAAAGGGTGAAAACGTCGCTGCTACGGTAGCAAAGAGAATCTGGAAAGAGTCTGAACGGGAAAAAGAAGGTAAGCGCACCGTGAGCGCTCAGGAGGCAACCCTTGAGCGCGACCACCCCTGAAGATCCTTGTTACCTGCGCAGCATAGTCGCTGAGCTTCTTGATAGTTCCTTCGTTATGTTCGTCCTTTTGGAAAAGAGACCTAGGATCCTGATCCGATCAGCTTTGGGCATGGTTTTGCCCTCAACCTTAATTTCGAAATTTCAGTCGCGCTTGCACAGCAGCGGTTTTGGATTTCATCTGAAGAGTTCAGATTTTTTGCGGGGAACACGCAAGGCCCCTTTCGGCCGTGGAGGACACTAGTGTCCGCCGCCACCTGAAATCACTGTTCTATGCAACCGTAACTGCCGCTGTTCATCCATGTGCAAATGCCATCCGCGTATATGCTAAAATTTAGGCCTTTTATGTCCCTGAGGTAGGCGCGCAGGCCCCTGATCGCCGCGCTAAAAATAAAGGGGGAGAGCACCAAGCTCTGCGGCGTATACCTTACTTCCCAGGGGGACCGGGGGGGTTTCTAGGTCCTGAAATTTTAGTTTCAGCGTCGTCCTGTTTGAAAAGCAATCCTGGATGTGATTATACGCCCTCCCGCCGACTGCTATCTCTTGAAGCCCTGCAAGGATCACAGCATGCTTAACATTGTCGAAGGCTTTGGTTACATCTAAACCTAGAATTACCTTCGCAACTTTAGATCTGGAATTTATAATGACGTGTTGTAAACGAAG